>NW_027331971.1:1660971-2014302 GCF_048418815.1 Hemitrygon akajei | reverse complement strand
GCAGAAATCCACACAAATATGCCCTGAACCTGTACTCCAACTTAACCTCTCTGTCTCAATGGAACGTACCACTGCAGAACTCCACACAAATATGCCCTGAACCTGTACCCCTCCATCACCTCCCTGTCTCACTGGAACGTACCAATGCAAAAATCCACAAAAATATGCCCTGAACCTGTACTCCTCCATAACCTCCCTGTCTCACTGGAACGTACCACTGCAGAACTCCACACAAATATGCCCTGATCCTGTACCCTCCATAACCTCCCTGTCTCACTGGAACGTACCAATGCAGAACTACACTCAAATTTGCCCTGAACCTGTACCCCTCCATAACCTCCCTGTCTCACTGGAACGTAGCAATGCAGAAATCCACACAAATATGCCCTGAACCTGTACTCCAACTTAACCTCTCTGTCTCAATGGAACGTACCACTGCAGAACTCCACACAAATATGCCCTGAACCTGTACCCCTCCATAACCTCCCTGTCTCACTGGAACGTACCAATGCAAAAATCCACAAAAATATGCCCTGAACCTGTACTCCTCCATAACCTCCCTGTCTCACTGGAACGTACCACTGCAGAACTCCACACAAATATGCCCTGATCCTGTACCCTCCATAACCTCCCTGTCTCACTGGAACGTACCAATGCAGAACTGCACTCAAATTTGCCCTGAACCTGTACCCTCCATAACCTCCCTGTCTCACTGGAACGTACAAATGCAGAACTCCACACAAATGTGCCCTGAACCTGTACCCTCCATAACTTCCCTGTCTCACAGGAACGTACCAATGCAAAACTCCACACAAATATGCCCTGAACCTGTACCCGTCCATAACCTCCCTGTCTCACTGGAACGTCCCACTGCAGAAATCCACACAAATATGCCCTGATCGTGTACCCTCCGTAACCTCCAAGTCACACTGGAACGTACCAATGCAGAACTCCAAACAAATATGCCCTGAACCTATACCCCTCCATAACCTCCCAGTCACACTGGAATGTACCAACGCAGAACTCCAAACAAATATTCCCTGAACCTGTACCCCTCCAAAACCTCCCTGTCTCACTGGAACGTACCAATGCAGAACTCCACAAAAATATGCCTTGAACCTGTACCCGCCCATAACCTCCTTGTCTCACTGGAACATGCCAATGCAGAACTCCACACAAATATGCCCTGAAAATGTAACCCTCCATAAACTCCCTGTCTCACTGGAACGCACCAATGCCGAAATCCACTCAAATATGCCCTGATCCTGTACCGTGCATAACCTCCCTGTCTCACTGGAACGAACCATTGCAGAACACCACACAAATATGCCCTGAACCCGTACCCCTCCAAAACCTCCCTGTCTCACTGGAACGTACCAATGCAGAATTCCAAACAAATAGGCCCTGAACCTGTACACGTCCATAAACTCCGTGTCTCACTGGAACGTCCCATTGCAGAAATCCACACAAATATGCCATGAACCGGTACCCTCCATAACCTCCCTGTCCCACTGGAAAGTACCAATGCAGAACTCCACACAAATATGCCCTGAACCTGTACCCATCCATAACCTCCCTGTCTCACTGGAACGTACCAATGCAGAACACCACACAAATATGCCCTGAACTTGTACCCTCCATAAACTCCCTGTCTCACTGGAACGTACCAATGCAGCACTCCACACAAATATGCCCTTTACCTGTACCCTCCATAACCTCCCTGTCTCACTGGAACGAACGAATGCAGAATTCCACACAAATATGACCTGAACCTGTACCCACCCAGAACCTCCTTGTCTCACTGGAATGTACCAATGCAGAACTCCACAAAAATTTGCCCTGAACCTGTACCCCTCCATAACCTCCCTGTCTCACTGGAACGTAGCAATGCAGAAATCCACACAAATATGCCCTGAACCTGTACTCCAACTTAACCTCTCTGTCTCAATGGAACGTACCACTGCAGAACTCCACACAAATATGCCCTGAACCTGTACCCCTCCATAACCTCCCTGTCTCACTGGAACGTACCAATGCAAAAATCCACAAAAATATGCCCTGAACCTGTACTCCTCCATAACCTCCCTGTCTCACTGGAACGTACCACTGCAGAACTCCACACAAATATGCCCTGATCCTGTACCCTCCATAACCTCCCTGTCTCACTGGAACGTACCAATGCAGAACTACACTCAAATTTGCCCTGAACCTGTACCCTCCATAACCTCCCTGTCTCACTGGAACGTACAAATGCAGAACTCCACACAAATGTGCCCTGAACCTGTACCCTCCATAACTTCCCTGTCTCACAGGAACGTACCAATGCAGAAATCCACACAAATATCCCCTGAACCTGTACTCCACCTTAACCTCCCTGTCTCACTGGAACGTACCACTGCAGAACTCCACACAAATATGCCCTGAACCTGTACCCCTCCATAACCTCCCTGTCTCACTGGAACGTACCAATGCAGAAATCCACAAAAATATGCCCTGAACCTGTACTCCACCATAACCACCCTGTCTCACTGGAACGTACCACTGCAGAACTCCACACAAATATGCCCTGAACCTGTAACCTCCATAAACTCCCTGTCTCACTGGAACGTACCAATGCAGAACTACACTCAAATTTGCCCTGAACCTGTACCCTCCATAACCTCCCTGTCTCACTGGAACGTACCAATGCAGAACTCCACACAAATATGCCCTGAACGTTTACCCTCCATAACCTCCCAGTCACACTGGAACGTACCAATGCAGAACTCCAAACAAATATGCCCTTAACCAGTACCCCTCCAAAACCTCCCTGTCTCACTGGAACGTACCAATGCAGGATTCCACACAAATATGCCCTGAACCTGTACCCTCAATAACCTCTCTGTCTCACTGGAACGTACCAATGCAGAAATCCACAAAAATATGCCCTGAACCTGTACTCCACCATAACCACCCTGTCTCACTGGAACGTACCACTGCAGAACTCCACACAAATATGCCCTGAACCTGTAACCTCCATAAACTCCCTGTCTCACCGGAACGTACCAATGCAGAACTACACTCAAATTTGCCCTGAACCCGTACCCCTCCAAAACCTCCCTGTCTCACTGGAACGTACCAATGCAGAATTCGAAACAAATAGGCCCTGAACCTGTACACGTCCATAAACTCCCTGTCTCACTGGAACGTCCCATTGCAGAAATCCACACAAATATGCCATGAACCGGTACCCTCCATAACCTCCCTGTCCCACTGGAAAGTACCAATGCAGAACTCCACACAAATATGCCCTGAACCTGTACCCATCCATAACCTCCCTGTCTCACTGGAACGTACCAATGCAGAACACCACACAAATATGCCCTGAACTTGTACCCTCCATAAACTCCCTGTCTCACTGGAACGTACCAATGCAGCACTCCACACAAATATGCCCTTTACCTGTACCCTCCATAACCTCCCTGTCTCACTGGAACGAACGAATGCAGAATTCCACACAAATATGACCTGAACCTGTACCCACCCAGAACCTCCTTGTCTCACTGGAATGTACCAATGCAGAACTCCACAAAAATTTGCCCTGAACCTGTACCCCTCCATAACCTCCCTGTCTCACTGGAACGTAGCAATGCAGAAATCCACACAAATATGCCCTGAACCTGTACTCCAACTTAAACTCTCTGTCTCAATGGAACGTACCACTGCAGAACTCCACACAAATATGCCCTGAACCTGTACCCCTCCATAACCTCCCTGTCTCACTGGAACGTACCAATGCAAAAATCCACAAAAATATGCCCTGAACCTGTACTCCTCCATAACCTCCCTGTCTCACTGGAACGTACCACTGCAGAACTCCACACAAATATGCCCTGATTCTGTACCCTCCATAACCTCCCTGTCTCACTGGAACGTACCAATGCAGAACTACACTCAAATTTGCCCTGAAACTGTACCCTCCATAACCTCCCTGTCTCACTGGAACGTACAAATGCAGAACTCCACACAAATGTGCCCTGAACCTGTACCCTCCATAACTTCCCTGTCTCACAGGAACGTACCAATGCAAAACTCCACACAAATATGCCCTGAACCTGTACCCGTCCATAACCTCCCTGTCTCACTGGAACGTCCAACTGCAGAAATCCACACAAATATGCCCTGATCGTGTACCCTCCGTAACCTCCCAGTCACACTGGAACGTACCAATGCAGAACTCCAAACAAATATGCCCTGAACCTATACCCCTCCATAACCTCCCAGTCACACTGGAATGTACCAACGCAGAACTCCAAACAAATATTCCCTGAACCTGTACCCCTCCAAAACCTCCCTGTCTCACTGGAACGTACCAATGCAGAACTCCACAAAAATATGCCCTGAACCTGTACCCTCCATAACCTCCCTGTCGCACTGGAACGTACCAATGCAGAATTGCACACATATATGCCCTGAACCTGTACCCGCCCATAACCTCCTTGTCTCACTGGAACGTAGCAATGCAGAACTCCACACAAATTTGCCCTGAACCTGTACCCCTCCATAATCTCCCTGTCTCACTGGAACGTACCAATGCAGAACTCCACAGAAACATGCCCTGAACCTGTACCCCTCCATAACCTCCCTGTCTCACTGGAACGTACCAAAGCAGAAATTCACAGAAATTGCCCTGAACCTGTACCCCTCCATAACCTCATGTCTCACTGGAACGTCCCACTGCAGAACTACACACAAATTTGCCCTGAACCTGTACCCCTCCATAACCTCCCTGTCTCACTGGAACGTACCACTGCAGAACTCCACAAAAATATACCCTGAACCTGTAACCTCCATAACCTCCCTGTCTCACAGGAACGTACCAATGCAGAACTACACTCAAATTTGCCCTGAACCTGTACCCTCCATAACATCCCTGTCTCACTGGAACGTACCAATGCAGAACTCCACACAAATATGCCCTGAACGTGTACCCTCCATAAACTCCCAGTCACACTGGAACGTACCAATGCAGAGCTCCACACAAATTTGCCCTGAACCTGTACCCCTCCATAACCTCCCTGTCTCACTGGAACGTACCAATGCAGAGCTCCACACAAATATGCCCTGAACCTGTACCCCTCCATAACCCCCCAGTTACCCTGGAACGTACCAACGCAGAACTCCACACAAATATACCCTGAACCTGTACCCCTCCATAACCTCCCTGTCTCAACTGAACGTACCATTGCAGAACTCCACACAAATATCCCCTGAACCTGTACCCCTCCATAACCTCCCTGTCTCATTGGAACGTACCAATGCAGAAATCCACACAAATATGCCCTGAGCCTGTACTCCACCTTAACCTCCCTGTCTCACTGGAACCTCCCACTGCAGAACTCCACACAAATATGCCCTGAACCTGTACCCATCCATAACCTCCCTGTCTCACTGGAACGTACCAATGCAGAACTCGGCACAAATATGCCCTGAACCTTTACCCCTCCATAACTTCCCTGTCTCACTGGAACGTACCAATGCAGAAATCCACACAAATATCCCCTGAACCTGTACTCCACCTTAACCTCCCTGTCTCACTGGAACGTACCACTGCAGAACTCCACACAAATATGCCCTGAACCTGTACCCCTCCATAACCTCCCTGTCTCACTGGAACGTACCAATGCAGAAATCCACAAAAATATGCCCTGAACCTGTACTCCACCATAACCACCCTGTCTCACTGGAACGTACCACTGCAGAACTCCACACAAATATGCCCTGAACCTGTAACCTCCATAAACTCCCTGTCTCACTGGAACGTACCAATGCAGAACTACACTCAAATTTGCCCTGAACCTGTACCCTCCATAACCTCCCTGTCTCACTGGAACGTACCAATGCAGAACTCCACACAAATATGCCCTGAACGTTTACCCTCCATAACCTCCCAGTCACACTGGAACGTACCAATGCAGAACTCCAAACAAATATGCCCTTAACCAGTACCCCTCCAAAACCTCCCTGTCTCACTGGAACGTACCAATGCAGGATTCCACACAAATATGCCCTGAACCTGTACCCTCCATAACCTCTCTGTCTCACTGGAACGTACCAATGCTGAATTCCACACAAATATGCCTTGAACCTGTACCCGCCCATAACCTCCTTGTCTCACTGGAACATACCAATGCAGAACTCCACACAAATATGCCCTGAAAATGTAACCCTCCATAAACTCCCTGTCTCACTGGAACGCACCAATGCCGAAATCCACTCAAATATGCCCTGATCCTGTACCGTGCATAACCTCCCTGTCTCACTGGAACGAACCATTGCAGAACACCACACAAATATGCCCTGAACCCGTACCCCTCCAAAACCTCCCTGTCTCACTGGAACGTACCAATGCAGAATTCGAAACAAATAGGCCCTGAACCTGTACACGTCCATAAACTCCCTGTCTCACTGGAACGTCCCATTGCAGAAATCCACACAAATATGCCATGAACCGGTACCCTCCATAACCTCCCTGTCCCACTGGAAACTACCAATGCAGAACTCCACACAAATATGCCCTGAACCTGTACCCATCCATAACCTCCCTGTCTCACTGGAACGTACCAATGCAGAACACCACACAAATATGCCCTGAACTTGTATCCTCCATAAACTCCCTGTCTCACTGGAACGTACCAATGCAGCATTCCACACAAATATGCCCTTTACCTGTACCCTCCATAACCTCCCTTTCTCACTGGAACGAACCATTGCAGAACACCACACAAATATGCCCTGAACCTGTACCCCTCCATAACCTCCCTGTCTCACTGGAACGTAGCAATGCAGAAATCCACACAAATATGCCCTGAACCTGTACTCCAACTTAACCTCTCTGTCTCAATGGAACGTACCACTGCAGAACTCCACACAAATATGCCCTGAACCTGTACCCCTCCATAACCTCCCTGTCTCACTGGAACGTACCAATGCAGAAATCCACAAAAATATGCCCTGAACCTGTACTCCTCCATAACCTCCCTGTCTCACTGGAACGTACCACTGCAGAACTCCACACAAATATGCCCTGATCCTGTACCCTCCATAACCTCCCTGTCTCACTGGAACGTACCAATGCAGAACTACACTCAAATTTGCCCTGAACCTGTACCCTCCATAACCTCCCTGTCTCACTGGAACGTACAAATGCAGAACTCCACACAAATGTGCCCTGAACCTGTACCCTCCATAACTTCCCTGTCTCACAGGAACGTACCAATGCAAAACTCCACACAAATATGCCCTGAACCTGTACCCGTCCATAACCTCCCTGTCTCACTGGAACGTCCCACTGCAGAAATCCACACAAATATGCCCTGATCGTGTACCCTCCGTAACCTCCCAGTCACACTGGAACGTACCAATGCAGAACTCCAAACAAATATGCCCTGAACCTATACCCCTCCATAACCTCCCAGTCACACTGGAATGTACCAACGCAGAACTCCAAACAAATATTCCCTGAACCTGTACCCCTCCAAAACCTCCCTGTCTCACTGGAACGTACCAATGCAGAACTCCACAAAAATATGCCCTGAACCTGTACCCTCCATAACCTCCCTGTCGCACTGGAACGTACCAATGCAGAATTGCACACAAATATGCCCTGAACCTGTACCCGCCCATAACCTCCTTGTCTCACTGGAACGTAGCAATGCAGAACTCCACACAAATTTGCCCTGAACCTGTACCCCTCCATAATCTCCCTGTCTCACTGGAACGTACCAATGCAGAACTCCACAGAAACATGCCCTGAACCTGTACCCCTCCATAACCTCCCTGTCTCACTGGAACGTACCAAAGCAGAAATTCACAGAAATTGCCCTGAACCTGTACCCCTCCATAACCTCATGTCTCACTGGAACGTCCCACTGCAGAACTACATACAAATTTGCCCTGAACCTGTACCCCTCCATAACCTCCCTGTCTCACTGGAACGTACCAATGCAGAGCTCCACACAAATATGCCCTGAACCTGTACCCCTCCATAACCTCCCAGTTACCCTGGAACGTACCAACGCAGAACTCCACACAAATATACCCTGAACCTGTACCCCTCCATAACCTCCCTGTCTCACTGGAACGTACCATTGCAGAACTCCACACAAATATGCCCTGAACCTGTACCCCTCCATAACCTCCCTGTCTCACTGGAACGTACCAATGCAGAAATCCACACAAATATGCCCTGAACCTGTACTCCACCTTAACCTCCCTGTCTCACTGGAACGTCCCACTGCAGAACTCCCCACAAATATGCCCTGAACCTTTAACCCTCCATAACATCCCTGTCTCACTGGAATGTACCAATGCAGAACTCCACACAAATATGCCACGAACATATACACGTCCATAACCTCCCTGTCTCACTGGAACGTACCAATGCAGAGCTACACACAAATATGCCCTGAACCTGTACCCCTCCATAACCTCCCAGTTACCCTGGAACGTACCAACGCAGAACTCCACACAAATATACCCTGAACCTGTACCCCTCCATAACCTCCCTGTCTCACTGGAACGTACCAATGCAGAGCTACACACAAATATGCCCTGAACCTGTACCCCTCCATAACCTCCCAGTTACCCTGGAACGTACCAACGCAGAACTCCACACAAATATGCCCTGATCCTGTACCCTCCATAACCTCCCTGACTCACTGGAACGTACCAATGCAGAAATCCACACAAATATCCCCTGAACCTGTACTCCACCTTAACCTCCCTGTCTCACTGGAACGTACCACTGCAGAACTCCACACAAATATGCCCTGAACCTGTACCCCTCCATAAACTCCCTGTCTCACTGGAACGTACCAATGCAGAAATCCACAAAAATATGCCCTGAACCTGTACTCCACCATAACCACCCTGTCTCACTGGAACGTACCACTGCAGAACTCCACACAAATATGCCCTGAACCTGTAACCTCCATAAACTCCCTGTCTCACTGGAACGTACCAATGCAGAACTACACTCAAATTTGCCCTGAACCTGTACCCTCCATAACCTCCCTGTCTCACTGGAACGTACCAATGCAGAACTCCACACAAATATGCCCTGAACGTTTACCCTCCATAACCTCCCAGTCACACTGGAACGTACCAATGCAGAACTCCAAACAAATATGCCCTTAACCAGTACCCCTCCAAAACCTCCCTGTCTCACTGGAACGTACCAATGCAGGATTCCACACAAATATGCCCTGAACCTGTACCCTCCATAACCTCTCTGTCTCACTGGAACGTACCAATGCTGAATTCCACACAAATATGCCTTGAACCTGTACCCGCCCATAACCTCCTTGTCTCACTGGAACATACCAATGCAGAACTCCACACAAATATGCCCTGAAAATGTAACCCTCCATAAACTCCCTGTCTCACTGGAACGCACCAATGCCGAAATCCACTCAAATATGCCCTGATCCTGTACCGTGCATAACCTCCCTGTCTCACTGGAACGAACCATTGCAGAACACCACACAAATATGCCCTGAACCCGTACCCCTCCAAAACCTCCCTGTCTCACTGGAACGTACCAATGCAGAATTCCAAACAAATAGGCCCTGAACCTGTACACGTCCATAAACTCCCTGTCTCACTGGAACGTCCCATTGCAGAAATCCACACAAATATGCCATGAACCGGTACCCTCCATAACCTCCCTGTCCCACTGGAAACTACCAATGCAGAACTCCACACAAATATGCCCTGAACCTGTACCCATCCATAACCTCCCTGTCTCACTGGAACGTACCAATGCAGAACACCACACAAATATGCCCTGAACTTGTATCCTCCATAAACTCCCTGTCTCACTGGAACGTACCAATGCAGCATTCCACACAAATATGCCCTTTACCTGTACCCTCCATAACCTCCCTGTCTCACTGGAATGAATCATTGCAGAACACCACACAAATATGCCCTGAACCTGTACCCCTCCATAACCTCCCTGTCTCACTGGAACGTAGCAATGCAGAAATCCACACAAATATGCCCTGAACCTGTACTCCAACTTAACCTCTCTGTCTCAATGGAACGTACCACTGCAGAACTCCACACAAATATGCCCTGAACCTGTACCCCTCCATAACCTCCCTGTCTCACTGGAACGTACCAATGCAAAAATCCACAAAAATATGCCCTGAACCTGTACTCCTCCATAACCTCCCTGTCTCACTGGAACGTACCACTGCAGAACTCCACACAAATATGCCCTGATCCTGTACCCTCCATAACCTCCCTGTCTCACTGGAACGTACCAATGCAGAACTACACTCAAATTTGCCCTGAACCTGTACCCTCCATAACCTCCCTGTCTCACTGGAACGTACAAATGCAGAACTCCACACAAATGTGCCCTGAACCTGTACCCTCCATAACTTCCCTGTCTCACAGGAATGTACCAATGCAAAACTCCACACAAATATGCCCTGAACCTGTACCCGTCCATAACCTCCCTGTCTCACTGGAACGTCCCACTGCAGAAATCCACACAAATATGCCCTGATCGTGTACCCTCCGTAACCTCCCAGTCACACTGGAACGTACCAATGCAGAACTCCAAACAAATATGCCCTGAACCTATACCCCTCCATAACCTCCCAGTCACACTGGAATGTACCAACGCAGAACTCCAAACAAATATTCCCTGAACCTGTACCCCTCCAAAACCTCCCTGTCTCACTGGAACGTACCAATGCAGAACTCCACAAAAATATGCCCTGAACCTGTACCCTCCATAACCTCCCTGTCGCACTGGAACGTACCAATGCAGAATTGCACACAAATATGCCCTGAACCTGTACCCGCCCATAACCTCCTTGTCTCACTGGAACGTAGCAATGCAGAACTCCACACAAATTTGCCCTGAACCTGTACCCCTCCATAATCTCCCTGTCTCACTGGAACGTACCAATGCAGAACTCCACAGAAACATGCCCTGAACCTGTACCCCTCCATAACCTCCCTGTCTCACTGGAACGTACCAAAGCAGAAATTCACAGAAATTGCCCTGAACCTGTACCCCTCCATAACCTCATGTCTCACTGGAACGTCCCACTGCAGAACTACACACAAATTTGCCCTGAACCTGTACCCCTCCATAACCTCCCTGTCTCACTGGAACGTACCAATGCAGAGCTCCACACAAATATGCCCTGAACCTGTACCCCTCCATAACCTCCCAGTTACCCTGGAACGTACCAACGCAGAACTCCACACAAATATACCCTGAACCTGTACCCCTCCATAACCTCGCTGTCTCACTGGAACGTACCATTGCAGAACTCCACACAAATATGCCCTGAACCTGTACCCCTCCATAACCTCCCTGTCTCACTGGAACGTACCAATGCAGAAATCCACACAAATATGCCCTGAACCTGTACTCCACCTTAACCTCCCTGTCTCACTGGAACGTCCCACTGCAGAACTCCCCACAAATATGCCCTGAACCTTTAACCCTCCATAACATCCCTGTCTCACTGGAATGTACCAATGCAGAACTCCACACAAATATGCCACGAACATGTACACGTCCATAACCTCCCTGTCTCACTGGAACGTACCAATGCAGAGCTACACACAAATATGCCCTGAACCTGTACCCCTCCATAACCTCCCAGTTACCCTGGAACGTACCAACGCAGAACTCCACACAAATATACCCTGAACCTGTACCCCTCCATAACCTCCCTGTCTCACTGGAACGTACCATTGCAGAACTCCACACAAATATACCCTGAACCTGTACCCCTCCATAACCTCCCTGTCTCACTGGAACGTACCAATGCAGAGCTACACACAAATATGCCCTGAACCTGTACCCCTCCATAACCTCCCAGTTACCCTGGAACGTACCAACGCAGAACTCCACACAAATATGCCCTGATCCTGTACCCTCCATAACCTCCCTGTCTCACTGGAACGTACCAATGCAGAACTACACTCAAATTTGCCCTGAACCTGTACGCTCCATAACCTCCCTGTCTCACTGGAACGTACCACTGCAGAACTCCACACAAATATGCCCTGAACCTGTACCCCTTCATAACCTCCCTGTCTCACTGGAACGTACCAATGCAGAAATCCACAAAAATATGCCCTGAACCTGTACTCCACCATAACCACCCTGTCTCACTGGAACGTACCACTGCAGAACTCCACACAAATATGCCCTGAACCTGTAACCTCCATAAACTCCCTGTCTCACTGGAACGTACCAATGCAGAACTACACTCAAATTTGCCCTGAACCTGTACCCTCCATAACCTCCCTGTCTCACTGGAACGTACCAATGCAGAACTCCACACAAATATGCCCTGAACGTTTACCCTCCATAACCTCCCAGTCACACTGGAACGTACCAATGCAGAACTCCAAACAAATATGCCCTTAACCAGTACCCCTCCAAAACCTCCCTGTCTCACTGGAACGTACCAATGCAGGATTCCACACAAATATGCCCTGAACCTGTACCCTCCATAACCTCTCTGTCTCACTGGAACGTACCAATGCTGAATTCCACACAAATATGCCTTGAACCTGTACCCGCCCATAACCTCCTTGTCTCACTGGAACATGCCAATGCAGAACTCCACACAAATATGCCCTGAAAATGTAACCCTCCATAAACTCCCTGTCTCACTGGAACGCACCAATGCCGAAATCCACTCAAATATGCCCTGATCCTGTACCGTGCATAACCTCCCTGTCTCACTGGAACGAACCATTGCAGAACACCACACAAATATGCCCTGAACCCGTACCCCTCCAAAACCTCCCTGTCTCACTGGAAAGTACCAATGCAGAACTCCACACAAATATGCCCTGAACCTGTACCCTCCATAACCTCCCTGTCGCACTGGAACGTACCAATGCAGAATTGCACACAAATATGCCCTGAACCTGTACCCGCCCATAACCTCCTTGTCTCACTGGAACGTAGCAATGCAGAACTCCACACAAATTTGCCCTGAACCTGTACCCCTCCATAATCTCCCTGTCTCACTGGAACGTACCAATGCAGAACTCCACAGAAACATGCCCTGAACCTGTACCCCTCCATAACCTCCCTGTCTCACTGGAACGTTCCAAAGCAGAAATTCACAGAAATTGCCCTGAACCTGTACCCCTCCATAACCTCATGTCTCACTGGAACGTCCCACTGCAGAACTACACACAAATTTGCCCTGAACCTGTACCCCTCCATAACCTCCCTGTCTCACTGGAACGTACCAATGCAGAGCTCCACACAAATATGCCCTGAACCTGTACCCCTCCATAACCTCCCAGTTACCCTGGAACGTACCAACGCAGAACTCCACACAAATATACCCTGAACCTGTACCCCTCCATAACCTCCCTGTCTCACTGGAACGTACCATTGCAGAACTCCACACAAATATGCCCTGAACCTGTACCCCTCCATAACCTCCCTGTCTCACTGGAACGTACCAATGCAGAAATCCACACAAATATGCCCTGAACCTGTACTCCACCTTAACCTCCCTGTCTCACTGGAACGTCCCACTGCAGAACTCCCCACAAATATGCCCTGAACCTTTAACCCTCCATAACATCCCTGTCTCACTGGAATGTACCAATGCAGAACTCCACACAAATATGCCACGAACATGTACACGTCCATAACCTCCCTGTCTCACTGGAACGTACCAATGCAGAGCTACACACAAATATGCCCTGAACCTGTACCCCTCCATAACCTCCCAGTTACCCTGGAACGTACCAACGCAGAACTCCACACAAATATACCCTGAACCTGTACCCCTCCATAACCTCCCTGTCTCACTGGAACGTACCATTGCAGAACTCCACACAAATATACCCTGAACCTGTACCCCTCCATAACCTCCCTGTCTCACTGGAACGTACCAATGCAGAGCTACACACAAATATGCCCTGAACCTGTACCCCTCCATAACCTCCCAGTTACCCTGGAACGTACCAACGCAGAACTCCACACAAATATGCCCTGATCCTGTACCCTCCATAACCTCCCTGTCTCACTGGAACGTACCAATGCAGAACTACACTCAAATTTGCCCTGAACCTGTACGCTCCATAACCTCCCTGTCTCACTGGAACGTACCACTGCAGAACTCCACACAAATATGCCCTGAACCTGTACCCCTTCATAACCTCCCTGTCTCACTGGAACGTACCAATGCAGAAATCCACAAAAATATGCCCTGAACCTGTACTCCACCATAACCACCCTGTCTCACTGGAACGTACCACTGCAGAACTCCACACAAATATGCCCTGAACCTGTAACCTCCATAAACTCCCTGTCTCACTGGAACGTACCAATGCAGAACTACACTCAAATTTGCCCTGAACCTGTACCCTCCATAACCTCCCTGTCTCACTGGTACGTACCAATGCAGAACTCCACACAAATATGCCCTGAACGTTTACCCTCCATAACCTCCCAGTCACACTGGAACGTACCAACGCAGAACTCCAAACAAATATGCCCTTAACCAGTACCCCTCCAAAACCTCCCTGTCTCACTGGAACGTACCAATGCAGGATTCCACACAAATATGCCCTGAACCTGTACCCTCCATAACCTCTCTGTCTCACTGGAACGTACCAATGCTGAATTCCACACAAATATGCCTTGAACCTGTACCCGCCCATAACCTCCTTGTCTCACTGGAACATGCCAATGCAGAACTCCACACAAATATGCCCTGAAAATGTAACCCTCCATAAACTCCCTGTCTCACTGGAACGCACCAATGCCGAAATCCACTCAAATATGCCCTGATCCTGTACCGTGCATAACCTCCCTGTCTCACTGGAACGAACCATTGCAGAACACCACACAAATATGCCCTGAACCCGTACCCCTCCAAAACCTCCCTGTCTCACTGGAAAGTACCAATGCAGAACTCCACACAAATATGCCCTGAACCTGTACCCATCCATAACCTCCCTGTCTCACTGGAACGTACCAATGCAGAACACCACACAAATATGCCCTGAGCTTGTACCCTCCATAAACTCCCTGTCTCACTGGAACGTACCAATGCAGCACTCCACACAAATATGCCCTTTACCTGTACCCTCCATAACCTCCCTGTCTCACTGGAACGAACGAATGCAGAATTCCACACAAATATGACCTGAACCTGTACCCACCCAGAACCTCCTTGTCTCACTGGAATGTACCAATGCAGAACTCCACAAAAATTTGCCCTGAACCTGTACCCCTCCATAACCTCCCTGTCTCACTGGAACGTAGCAATGCAGAAATCCACACAAATATGCCCTGAACCTGTACTCCTCCATAACCTCCCTGTCTCACTGGAACGTACCACTGCAGAACTCCACACAAATATGCCCTGATCCTGTACCCTCCATAACCTCCCTGTCTCACTGGAACGTACCAATGCAGAACTACACTCAAATTTGCCCTGAACCTGTACCCCTCCATAACCTCCCTGTCTCACTGGAACGTAGCAATGCAGAAATCCACACAAATATGCCCTGAACCTGTACTCCAACTTAACCTCTCTGTCTCAATGGAACGCACCACTGCAGAACTCCACACAAATATGCCCTGAACATGTACCCCTCCATGACCTCCCTGTCTCACTGGAACGTACCAATGCAAAAATCCACAAAAATATGCCCTGAACCTGTACTCCTCCATAACCTCCCTGTCTCACTGGAACGTACCACTGCAGAACTCCACACAAATATGCCCTGATCCTGTACCCTCCATAACCTCCCTGTCTCACTGGAACGTACCAATGCAGAACTACACTCAAATTTGCCCTGAACCTGTACCCTCCATAACCTCCCTGTCTCACTGGAACGTACAAATGCAGAACTCCACACAAATGTGCCCTGAACCTGTACCCTCCATAACTTCCCTGTCTCACAGGAACGTACCAATGCAAAACTCCACACAAATATGCCCTGAACCTGTACCCGTCCATAACCTCCCTGTCTCACTGGAACGTCCCACTGCAGAAATCCACACAAATATGCCCTGATCGTGTACCCTCCGTAACCTCCAAGTCACACTGGAACGTACCAATGCAGAACTCCAAACAAATATGCCCTGAACCTATACCCCTCCATAACCTCCCAGTCACACTGGAATGTACCAACGCAGAACTCCAAACAAATATTCCCTGAACCTGTACCCCTCCAAAACCTCCCTGTCTCACTGGAACGTACCAATGCAGAACTCCACAAAAATATGCCTTGAACCTGTACCCGCCCATAACCTCCTTGTCTCACTGGAACATGCCAATGCAGAACTCCACACAAATATGCCCTGAAAATGTAACCCTCCATAAACTCCCTGTCTCACTGGAACGCACCAATGCCGAAATCCACTCAAATATGCCCTGATCCTGTACCGTGCATAACCTCCCTGTCTCACTGGAACGAACCATTGCAGAACACCACACAAATATGCCCTGAACCCGTACCCCTCCAAAACCTCCCTGTCTCACTGGAACGTACCAATGCAGAATTCCAAACAAATAGGCCCTGAACCTGTACACGTCCATAAACTCCCTGTCTCACTGGAACGTCCCATTGCAGAAATCCACACAAATATGCCATGAACCGGTACCCTCCATAACCTCCCTGTCCCACTGGAAAGTACCAATGCAGAACTCCACACAACTATGCCCTGAACCTGTACCCATCCATAACCTCCCTGTCTCACTGGAACGTACCAATGCAGAACACCACACAAATATGCCCTGAACTTGTACCCTCCATAAACTCCCTGTCTCACTGGAACGTACCAATGCAGCACTCCACACAAATATGCCCTTTACCTGTACCCTCCATAACCTCCCTGTCTCACTGGAACGAACGAATGCAGAATTCCACACAAATATGACCTGAACCTGTACCCACCCAGAACCTCCTTGTCTCACTGGAATGTACCAATGCAGAACTCCACAAAAATTTGCCCTGAACCTGTACCCCTCCATAACCTCCCTGTCTCACTGGAACGTAGCAATGCAGAAATCCACACAAATATGCCCTGAAACTGTACTCCAACTTAACCTCTCTGTCTCAATGGAACGTACCACTGCAGAACTCCACACAAATATGCCCTGAACCTGTACCCCTCCATAACCTCCCTGTCTCACTGGAACGTACCAATGCAAAAATCCACAAAAATATGCCCTGAACCTGTACTCCTCCATAACCTCCCTGTCTCACTGGAACGTACCACTGCAGAACTCCACACAAATATGCCCTGATCCTGTACCCTCCATAACCTCCCTGTCTCACTGGAACGTACCAATGCAGAACTACACTCAAATTTGCCCTGAACCTTTACCCTCCATAACCTCCCTGTCTCACTGGAACGTACAAATGCAGAACTCCACACAAATGTGCCCTGAACCTGTACCCTCCATAACTTCCCTGTCTCACAGGAACGTACCAATGCAGAAATCCACACAAATATCCCCTGAACCTGTACTCCACCTTAACCTCCCTGTCTCACTGGAACGTACCACTGCAGAACTCCACACAAATATGCCCTGAACCTGTACCCCTCCATAACCTCCCTGTCTCACTGGAACGTACCAATGCAGAAATCCACAAAAATATGCCCTGAACCTGTACTCCACCATAACCACCCTGTCTCACTGGAACGTACCACTGCAGAACTCCACACAAATATGCCCTGAACCTGTAACCTCCATAAACTCCCTGTCTCACTGGAACGTACCAATGCAGAACTACACTCAAATTTGCCCTGAACCTGTACCCTCCATAACCTCCCTGTCTCACTGGAACGTACCAATGCAGAACTCCACACAAATATGCCCTGAACGTTTACCCTCCATAACCTCCCAGTCACACTGGAACGTACCAATGCAGAACTCCAAACAAATATGCCCTTAACCAGTACCCCTCCAAAACCTCCCTGTCTCACTGGAACGTACCAATGCAGGATTCCACACAAATATGCCCTGAACCTGTACCCTCCATAACCTCTCTGTCTCACTGGAACGTACCAATGCTGAATTCCACACAAATATGCCTTGAACCTGTACCCGCCCATAACCTCCTTGTCTCACTGGAACATGCCAATGCAGAACTCCACACAAATATGCCCTGAAAATGTAACCCTCCATAAACTCCCTGTCTCACTGGAACGCACCAATGCCGAAATCCACTCAAATATGCCCTGATCCTGTACCGTGCATAACCTCCCTGTCTCACTGGAACGAACCATTGCAGAACACCACACAAATATGCCCTGAACCCGTACCCCTCCAAAACCTCCCTGTCTCACTGGAACGTACCAATGCAGAATTCGAAACAAATAGGCCCTGAACCTGTACACGTCCATAAACTCCCTGTCTCACTGGAACGTCCCATTGCAGAAATCCACACAAATATGCCATGAACCGGTACCCTCCATAAACTCCCTGTCTCACTGGAACGTACCAATGCAGCACTCCACACAAATATGCCCTTTACCTGTACCCTCCATAACCTCCCTGTCTCACTGGAACGAACGAATGCAGAATTCCACACAAATATGACCTGAACCTGTACCCACCCAGAACCTCCTTGTCTCACTGGAATGTACCAATGCAGAACTCCACAAAAATTTGCCCTGAACCTGTACCCCTCCATAACCTCCCTGTCTCACTGGAACGTAGCAATGCAGAAATCCACACAAATATGCCCTGAACCTGTACTCCAACTTAAACTCTCTGTCTCAATGGAACGTACCACTGCAGAACTCCACACAAATATGCCCTGAACCTGTACCCCTCCATAACCTCCCTGTCTCACTGGAACGTACCAATGCAAAAATCCACAAAAATATGCCCTGAACCTGTACTCCTCCATAACCTCCCTGTCTCACTGGAACGTACCACTGCAGAACTCCACACAAATATGCCCTGATTCTGTACCCTCCATAACCTCCCTGTCTCACTGGAACGTACCAATGCAGAACTACACTCATATTTGCCCTGAACCTGTACCCTCCATAACCTCCCTGTCTCACTGGAACGTACAAATGCAGAACTCCACACAAATGTGCCCTGAACCTGTACCCTCCATAACTTCCCTGTCTCACAGGAACGTACCAATGCAAAACTCCACACAAATATGCCCTGAACCTGTACCCGTCCATAACCTCCCTGTCTCACTGGAACGTCCCACTGCAGAAATCCACACAAATATGCCCTGATCGTGTACCCTCCGTAACCTCCCAGTCACACTGGAACGTACCAATGCAGAACTCCAAACAAATATGCCCTGAACCTATACCCCTCCATAACCTCCCAGTCACACTGGAATGTACCAACGCAGAACTCCAAACAAATATTCCCTGAACCTGTACCCCTCCAAAACCTCCCTGTCTCACTGGAACGTACCAATGCAGAACTCCACAGAAACATGCCCTGAACCTGTACCCCTCCATAACCTCCCTGTCTCACTGGAACGTACCAAAGCAGAAATTCACAGAAATTGCCCTGAACCTGTACCCCTCCATAACCTCATGTCTCACTGGAACGTCCCACTGCAGAACTACACACAAATTTGCCCTGAACCTGTACCCCTCCATAACCTCCCTGTCTCACTGGAACGTACCACTGCAGAACTCCACAAAAATATACCCTGAACC
Source organism: Hemitrygon akajei (assembly GCF_048418815.1). Classification (NCBI taxonomy): domain Eukaryota; kingdom Metazoa; phylum Chordata; class Chondrichthyes; order Myliobatiformes; family Dasyatidae; genus Hemitrygon; species Hemitrygon akajei. The sequence goes on along the minus strand of NW_027331971.1, from coordinate 1,994,594 downwards.
TGTAACCTCCATAACCTCCCTGTCTCACAGGAACGTACCAATGCAGAACTACACTCAAATTTGCCCTGAACCTGTACCCTCCATAACATCCCTGTCTCACTGGAACGTACCAATGCAGAACTCCACACAAATATGCCCTGAACGTGTACCCTCCATAAACTCCCAGTCACACTGGAACGTACCAATGCAGAGCTCCACACAAATTTGCCCTGAACCTGTACCCCTCCATAACCTCCCTGTCTCACTGGAACGTACCAATGCAGAGCTCCACACAAATATGCCCTGAACCTGTACCCCTCCATAACCCCCCAGTTACCCTGGAACGTACCAACGCAGAACTCCACACAAATATACCCTGAACCTGTACCCCTCCATAACCTCCCTGTCTCAACTGAACGTACCATTGCAGAACTCCACACAAATATCCCCTGAACCTGTACCCCTCCATAACCTCCCTGTCTCATTGGAACGTACCAATGCAGAAATCCACACAAATATGCCCTGAGCCTGTACTCCACCTTAACCTCCCTGTCTCACTGGAACCTCCCACTGCAGAACTCCACACAAATATGCCCTGAACCTGTACCCATCCATAACCTCCCTGTCTCACTGGAACGTACCAATGCAGAACTCGGCACAAATATGCCCTGAACCTTTACCCCTCCATAACTTCCCTGTCTCACTGGAACGTACCAATGCAGAAATCCACACAAATATCCCCTGAACCTGTACTCCACCTTAACCTCCCTGTCTCACTGGAACGTACCACTGCAGAACTCCACACAAATATGCCCTGAACCTGTACCCCTCCATAACCTCCCTGTCTCACTGGAACGTACCAATGCAGAAATCCACAAAAATATGCCCTGAACCTGTACTCCACCATAACCACCCTGTCTCACTGGAACGTACCACTGCAGAACTCCACACAAATATGCCCTGAACCTGTAACCTCCATAAACTCCCTGTCTCACTGGAACGTACCAATGCAGAACTACACTCAAATTTGCCCTGAACCTGTACCCTCCATAACCTCCCTGTCTCACTGGAACGTACCAATGCAGAACTCCACACAAATATGCCCTGAACGTTTACCCTCCATAACCTCCCAGTCACACTGGAACGTACCAATGCAGAACTCCAAACAAATATGCCCTTAACCAGTACCCCTCCAAAACCTCCCTGTCTCACTGGAACGTACCAATGCAGGATTCCACACAAATATGCCCTGAACCTGTACCCTCCATAACCTCTCTGTCTCACTGGAACGTACCAATGCTGAATTCCACACAAATATGCCTTGAACCTGTACCCGCCCATAACCTCCTTGTCTCACTGGAACATGCCAATGCAGAACTCCACACAAATATGCCCTGAAAATGTAACCCTCCATAAACTCCCTGTCTCACTGGAACGCACCAATGCCGAAATCCACTCAAATATGCCCTGATCCTGTACCGTGCATAACCTCCCTGTCTCACTGGAACGAACCATTGCAGAACACCACACAAATATGCCCTGAACCCGTACCCCTCCAAAACCTCCCTGTCTCACTGGAAAGTACCAATGCAGAACTCCACACAAATATGCCCTGAACCTGTACCCATCCATAACCTCCCTGTCTCACTGGAACGTACCAATGCAGAACACCACACAAATATGCCCTGAACTTGTACCCTCCATAAACTCCCTGTCTCACTGGAACGTACCAATGCAGCACTCCACACAAATATGCCCTTTACCTGTACCCTCCATAACCTCCCTGTCTCACTGGAACGAACGAATGCAGAATTCCACACAAATATGACCTGAACCTGTACCCACCCAGAACCTCCTTGTCTCACTGGAATGTACCAATGCAGAACTCCACAAAAATTTGCCCTGAACCTGTACCCCTCCATAACCTCCCTGTCTCACTGGAACGTAGCAATGCAGAAATCCACACAAATATGCCCTGAACCTGTACTCCTCCATAACCTCCCTGTCTCACTGGAACGTACCACTGCAGAACTCCACACAAATATGCCCTGATCCTGTACCCTCCATAACCTCCCTGTCTCACTGGAACGTACCAATGCAGAGCTACACTCAAATTTGCCCTGAACCTGTACCCCTCCATAACCTCCCTGTCTCACTGGAACGTAGCAATGCAGAAATCCACACAAATATGCCCTGAACCTGTACTCCAACTTAACCTCTCTGTCTCAATGGAACGCACCACTGCAGAACTCCACACAAATATGCCCTGAACATGTACCCCTCCATAACCTCCCTGTCTCACTGGAACGTACCAATGCAAAAATCCACAAAAATATGCCCTGAACCTGTACTCCTCCATAACCTCCCTGTCTCACTGGAACGTACCACTGCAGAACTCCACACAAATATGCCCTGATCCTGTACCCTCCATAACCTCCCTGTCTCACTGGAACGTACCAATGCAGAACTACACTCAAATTTGCCCTGAACCTGTACCCTCCATAACCTCCCTGTCTCACTGGAACGTACAAATGCAGAACTCCACACAAATGTGCCCTGAACCTGTACCCTCCATAACTTCCCTGTCTCACAGGAACGTACCAATGCAAAACTCCACACAAATATGCCCTGAACCTGTACCCGTCCATAACCTCCCTGTCTCACTGGAACGTCCCACTGCAGAAATCCACACAAATATGCCCTGATCGTGTACCCTCCGTAACCTCCAAGTCACACTGGAACGTACCAATGCAGAACTCCAAACAAATATGCCCTGAACCTATACCCCTCCATAACCTCCCAGTCACACTGGAATGTACCAACGCAGAACTCCAAACAAATATTCCCTGAACCTGTACCCCTCCAAAACCTCCCTGTCTCACTGGAACGTACCAATGCAGAACTCCACAAAAATATGCCTTGAACCTGTACCCGCCCATAACCTCCTTGTCTCACTGGAACATGCCAATGCAGAACTCCACACAAATATGCCCTGAAAATGTAACCCTCCATAAACTCGCTGTCTCACTGGAACGCACCAATGCCGAAATCCACTCAAATATGCCCTGATCCTGTACCGTGCATAACCTCCCTGTCTCACTGGAACGAACCATTGCAGAACACCACACAAATATGCCCTGAACCCGTACCCCTCCAAAACCTCCCTGTCTCACTGGAACGTACCAATGCAGAATTCCAAACAAATAGGCCCTGAACCTGTACACGTCCATAAACTCCCTGTCTCACTGGAACGTCCCATTGCAGAAATCCACACAAATATGCCATGAACCGGTACCCTCCATAACCTCCCTGTCCCACTGGAAAGTACCAATGCAGAACTCCACACAACTATGCCCTGAACCTGTACCCATCCATAACCTCCCTGTCTCACTGGAACGTACCAATGCAGAACACCACACAAATATGCCCTGAACTTGTACCCTCCATAAACTCCCTGTCTCACTGGAACGTACCAATACACAACTCCACAGAAATATGCCGTGAACCTGTACCCGCCCATAACCTCCTTGTCTCATTGGAACTTACCAATGCAAAACTCCACACAAATTTGCCCTGAACCTGTATCCCTCAATAACCACCTTGTCTCACTGGAACGTACCAATGCAGAACTCCGCACAAATATGCCCTGAACCTGTACCCCTCCATAATCTCCCTATCTCACTGCAACGTACCAATGCAGAACTCCACACAAATATACCCTGAACCTGTACCCTCCATAACCTCCCTGTCTCACTGGAACGTACCAATGCAGAACTCCGCACAAATATGACCTGAACATGTACCCTCCATAACCTATCTGTCTGAGTGGAAAGTACCAATGCAGAACTCCACACAAATATGCCCTGAACCTGTACCCCTCCATAACTTCCCTGTCTCACTGGAACGTACCAATGCAGAATTCCACACAAATATGCCCTGAACCTGTACCCCTCCATAACTTCCCTGTCTCACTGGAAAGTACCAATGCAGAACTCCACACAAATATGCCCTGAACCTGTACCTCTCCATAACTTCCCTGTCTCACTGGAACGTAAAAATGCAGAACTCCACACAAATATGCCCTAAACCTGTAACCATCCATAACCTCCCTGTCTCACTGGAACGTACCAATGCAGAACTCCACACAAATATGCCCTAAACCTGTACCCTCCATAACCTCCCTGTCTCACAGGAAAGTACCAATGCAGAACTCCACACAAATTTGCCCTGAACCTGTACCCCTCCATAACCACCCTGTCTCACTGGAACGTACCAATGCAGAAATCCACACAAATATGCCCTGAACCTGTACTCCACCTTAACCTCCCTGTCTCACTGGAACGTACCAATGCAGAACTCCACACAAATATGCCCTGAACCTGTACCCCCAATAACATCACTGTCTCACTGGAACGTACCAATGCCGAACTCGTCACAAATATGCCCTGTTCCTGTAACCCACCATAACCTCCCTGCCTCACTGGGACGTACCAATACACAACTCCACAGAAATATGCCGTGAACCTGTACCCGCCCATAACCTCCTTGTCTCATTGGAACTTACCAATGCAAAAATCCACACAAATTTGCCCTGAACCTGTATCCCTCAATAACCACCTTGTCTCACTGGAACGTACCAATGCAGAACTCCGCACAAATATGCCCTGAACCTGTACCCCTCCATAATCTCCCTATCTCACTGCAACGTACCAATGCAGAACTCCACACAAATATACCCTGAACCTGTACCCTCCATAACCTCCCTGTCTCACTGGAACGTACCAATGCAGAACTCCGCACAAATATGACCTGAACATGTACCCTCCATAACCTATCTGTCTGAGTGGAAAGTACCAATGCAGAACTCCACACAAATATGCCCTGAACCTGTACCCGTCCATAACCTCCCTGTCTCATGGGAACGTACCACTGCAGAACTCCACACAAATATGCCCAGAACCTGTACCCTCCATAACCTCCCTGTCTCACTGGAACGTACCAATGGAGAACTCCACACAAATTTGCCCTGAACCTGTACCCCTCCATTACCTCCCTGTCTCACTGGAACGTACCAATGCAGAACTCCACACAAATATGCCCTGAACCTGTACTCTCCATAACCTCCCTGACTCACTGGAACGTACCAATTCAGAACTCCACACAAATATGCCCTTTTGCTGTACCCCTCCATAACCTCCCCTTCTCACTGGAACGTACCAATGCCGAACTCAACACAAATATGCCCTGAACCTGTACCCTCCATAACCTCCCTGTCTCACTGGAAAGTACCAATGCAGAACACCACACAAATATGCCCTGAACCTGTACCTCTCCATAACCTCCCTGTCTCACTGGAACGTACCAATGCAGAACTCCACACAAATATGCCCTAAACCTGTACCCTCCATAACCTCCCTGTCTCACAGGAAAGTACCAATGCAGAACTCCACACAAATTTGCCCTGAACCTGTACCCCTCCATAACCTCCCTGTCTCACTGGAACGTACCAATGCAGAAATCCACACAAATATGCCCTGAACCTGTACTCCACCTTAACCTCCCTGTCTCACTGGAACGTACCAATGCAGAACTCCACACAAATATGCCCTGAACCTGTACTCTCCATAACCTCCCTGACTCACTTGAACGTACCAATTCAGAACTCCACACAAATATGCCCTTTTGCTGTACCCCTCCATAACCACCCATTCTCACTGGAACGTACCAATGCCGAACTCAACACAAATATGCCCTGAACCTGTACCCCTCCATAACTTCCCTGTCTCACTGGAACGTACAAATGCAGAACTCCACACAAATATGCCCTGAACCTGTACCCGTCCATAACCTCCTTGTCTCACTGGAACGTCCCACTGCAGAACTCCACGCAAATATGCCATGAACCTGTACCCTCCATAACCTCCCTGTCTCACAGGAAAGTACCAATGCAGAACTCCACACAAATTTGCCCTGAACCTGTACCCCTCCATAACCTCCCTGTCTCACTGGAACGTACCAATGCAGAAATCCACACAAATATGCCCTGAACCTGTACTCCACCTTAACCTCCCTGTCTCACTGGAACGTACCAATGCACAACTACACTCAAATTTGCCCTGAACCTGTACCCTCCATAACCTCCCTGTCTCACTGGAACGTACCAATGCAGAACTCCACACAAATATGCCCTGAACCTGTACCCCTCCATAACCTCCCTGTCTCACTGGAACGCACCAATTCCGAACTCCACTCAAATATGCCCTGAACCTGTACCCTCCATAACCTCCCTGTCTCACTGGAAAGTACCAATGCAGAACTCCACACAAATATGCCCTGAACCTGTACCTCTCCATAACTTCCCTGTCTCACTGGAACGTAAAAATGCAGAACTCCACACAAATATGCCCTAAACCTGTAACCCTCCATAACATCCCTGTCTCACTGGAACGTACCAATGCGGAACTCCACACAAATATGCCCTGAACCTGTACCCTCCATAACCTCCCTGCCTCACTGGAACGTACCAATGCAGAACTCCACACAAATATGCCCTGAACCTGTACCCCTCCATAATCTCCCTGTCTGACTGCAACGTACCAATGCCGAACTGCACACAAATATGCCCTGAACCTGTACACCCTCCATAACCTCCCTGTCTCACTGGGATGTACCAATGCAGAACTCCACACAAATATGCCCTGAACCTGTACCCGTCCATAACCCCCGTGTGTCACTGGAACGTACCACTGCAGAACTCCACACAAATATGCCCTGAACCTGAACCCTGCATAACCTCCCTGTCTCACTGGAACGTACCAATGCCGAACTCAACACAAATATGCCCTGAACCTGTACCCGTCCATAACCCCCGTGTGTCACTGGAACGTACCACTGCAGAACTCCACACAAATATGCCCTGAACCTGTACGCTCCATAACGTCATTGTCTCACTGGAACGTACCAATGCCGAACTCAACACAAATATGCCCTGAACCTGTACCCCTCCATAACCTATCTGTCTCACTGGAACGTACCAATGCGGAACTCCACACAAATATGCCCTGAACCTGTACCCTCCATAACCTCCCTGCCTCACTGGAACGTACCAATGCAGAACTCCACACAAATATGCCCTGAACCTGTACCCCTCCATAATCTCCCTGTCTGACTGCAACGTACCAATGCGGAACTGCACACAAATATGCCCTGAACCTGTACCCTGCATAACCTCCCTGCCTCACTGGGACGTACCAATGCAGAATTCCACACAAATATGCCCTGAACCTGTACACCCTCCATAACCTCCCTGTCTCACTTGGATGTACCAATGCAGAATTCCACACAAATATGCCCTGAACCTTTACCCCTCCATAACCTCCTTGTCTCACAGGAACGTACCAATGCAGAACTCCACACAAATATGCCCTGTTCCTGTACCCCCCAATAACATCACTGTCTCACTGGAACTTACCAATGCAAAACTCCACACAAATTTGCCCTGAACCTGTATCCCTCAATAACCACCTTGTCTCACTGGAACGTACCAATGCAGAACTCCACACAAATATGCCCTGAACCTGTACCCCTCCATAATCTCCCTATCTCACTGCAACGTACCAATGCAGAACTCCACACAAATATACCCTGAACCTGTACCCTCCATAACCTCCCGGTCTCACTGCAACGTACCAATGCAGAACTCCGCACAAATATGACCTGAACCTGTACCCCTCCATAACTTCCCTGTCTCACTGGAACGTACAAATGCAGAACTCCACACAAATATGCCCTGAACCTGTACCCGTCCATAACCTCCTTGTCTCACTGGAACGTCCCACTGCAGAACTCCACGCAAATATGCCATAAACCTGTACCCTCCATAACCTCCCTGTCTCACAGGAAAGTACCAATGCAGAACTCCACACAAATTTGCCCTGAACCTGTACCCCTCCATAACCTCCCTGTCTCACTGGAACGTACCAATGCAGAAATCCACACAAATATGCCCTGAACCTGTACTCCACCTTAACCTCCCTGTCTCACTGGAACGTACCAATGCACAACTACACTCAAATTTGCCCTGAACCTGTACCCTCCATAACCTCCCTGTCTCACTGGAACGTACCAATGCAGAACTCCACACAAATATGCCCTGAACCTGTACCCCTCCATAACCTCCCTGTCTCACTGGAACGCACCAATTCCGAACTCCACTCAAATATGCCCTGAACCTGTACCCTCCATAACCTCCCTGTCTCACTGGAAAGTACCAATGCAGAACTCCACACAAATATGCCCTGAACCTGTACCTCTCCATAACTTCCCTGTCTCACTGGAACGTAAAAATGCAGAACTCCACACAAATATGCCCTAAACCTGTAACCCTCCATAACATCCCTGTCTCACTGGAACGTACCAATGCGGAACTCCACACAAATATGCCCTGAACCTGTACCCTCCATAACCTCCCTGCCTCACTGGAACGTACCAATGCAGAACTCCACACAAATATGCCCTGAACCTGTACCCCTCCATAATCTCCCTGTCTGACTGCAACGTACCAATGCCGAACTGCACACAAATATGCCCTGAACCTGTACACCCTCCATAACCTCCCTATCTCACTGGGATGTACCAATGCAGAACTCCACACAAATATGCCCTGAACCTGTACCCGTCCATAACCCCCGTGTGTCACTGGAACGTACCACTGCAGAACTCCACACAAATATGCCCTGAACCTGAACCCTGCATAACCTCCCTGTCTCACTGGAACGTACCAATGCCGAACTCAACACAAATATGCCCTGAACCTGTACCCGTCCATAACCCCCGTGTGTCACTGGAACGTACCACTGCAGAACTCCACACAAATATGCCCTGAACCTGTACGCTCCATAACGTCATTGTCTCACTGGAACGTACCAATGCCGAACTCAACACAAATATGCTCTGAACCTGTACCCCTCCATAACCTATCTGTCTCACTGGAACGTACCAATGCCGAACTCAACACAAATATGCCCTGAACCTGTACACCCTCCATAACCTCCCTGTCTCACTTGGATGCACCAATGCAGAATTCCACACAAATATGCCCTGAACCTGTACCCCTCCATAACCTCCTTGTCTCACAGGAACGTACCAATGCAGAACTCCACACAAATATGCCCTGTTCCTGTACCCCCCAATAACATCACTGTCTCACTGGAACTTACCAATGCAAAACTCCACACAAATTTGCCCTGAACCTGTATCCCTCAATAACCACCTTGTCTCACTGGAACGTACCAATGCAGAACTCCACACAAATATGCCCTGAACCTGTACCCCTCCATAATCTCCCTATCTCACTGCAACGTACCAATGCAGAACTCCACACAAATATACCCTGAACCTGTACCCTCCATAACCTCCCTGTCTCACTGGAACGTACCACTGCAGAACTCCACACAAATATGCCCTGAACCTGTACGCTCCATAACGTCATTGTCTCACTGGAACGTACCAATGCCGAACTCAACACAAATATGCTCTGAACCTGTACCCCTCCATAACCTATCTGTCTCACTGGAACGTACCAATGCCGAACGCAACACAAATATGCCCTGAACCTGTACACCCTCCATAACCTCCCTGTCTCACTTGGATGCACCAATGCAGAATTCCACACAAATATGCCCTGAACCTGTACCCCTCCATAACCTCCTTGTCTCACAGGAACGTACCAATGCAGAACTCCACACAAATATGCCCTGTTCCTGTACCCCCCAATAACATCACTGTCTCACTGGAACTTACCAATGCAAAACTCCACACAAATTTGCCCTGAACCTGTATCCCTCAATAACCACCTTGTCTCACTGGAACGTACCAATGCAGAACTCCACACAAATATGCCCTGAACCTGTACCCGTCCATAACCTCCTTGTCTCACTGGAACGTCCCACTGCAGAACTCCACGCAAATATGCCATGAACCTGTACCCTCCATAACCTCCCTGTCTCACAGGAAAGTACCAATGCAGAACTCCACACAAATTTGCCCTGAACCTGTACCCCTCCATAACCTCCCTGTCTCACTGGAACGTACCAATGCAGAAATCCACACAAATATGCCCTGAACCTGTACTCCACCTTAACCTCCCTGTCTCACTGGAACGTACCAATGCACAACTACACTCAAATTTGCCCTGAACCTGTACCCTCCATAACCTCCCTGTCTCACTGGAACGTACCAATGCAGAACTCCACACAAATATGCCCTGAACCTGTACCCCTCCATAACCTCCCTGTCTCACTGGAACGCACCAATTCCGAACTCCACTCAAATATGCCCTGAACCTGTACCCTCCATAACCTCCCTGTCTCACTGGAAAGTACCAATGCAGAACTCCACACAAATATGCCCTGAACCTGTACCTCTCCATAACTTCCCTGTCTCACTGGAACGTAAAAATGCAGAACTCCACACAAATATGCCCTAAACCTGTAACCCTCCATAACATCCCTGTCTCACTGGAACGTACCAATGCGGAACTCCACACAAATATGCCCTGAACCTGTACCCTCCATAACCTCCCTGCCTCACTGGAACGTACCAATGCAGAACTCCACACAAATATGCCCTGAACCTGTACCCCTCCATAATCTCCCTGTCTGACTGCAACGTACCAATGCCGAACTGCACACAAATATGCCCTGAACCTGTACACCCTCCATAACCTCCCTATCTCACTGGGATGTACCAATGCAGAACTCCACACAAATATGCCCTGAACCTGTACCCGTCCATAACCCCCGTGTGTCACTGGAACGTACCACTGCAGAACTCCACACAAATATGCCCTGAACCTGAACCCTGCATAACCTCCCTGTCTCACTGGAACGTACCAATGCCGAACTCAACACAAATATGCCCTGAACCTGTACCCGTCCATAACCCCCGTGTGTCACTGGAACGTACCACTGCAGAACTCCACACAAATATGCCCTGAACCTGTACGCTCCATAACGTCATTGTCTCACTGGAACGTACCAATGCCGAACTCAACACAAATATGCTCTGAACCTGTACCCCTCCATAACCTATCTGTCTCACTGGAACGTACCAATGCCGAACTCAACACAAATATGCCCTGAACCTGTACACCCTCCATAACCTCCCTGTCTCACTTGGATGCACCAATGCAGAATTCCACACAAATATGCCCTGAACCTGTACCCCTCCATAACCTCCTTGTCTCACAGGAACGTACCAATGCAGAACTCCACACAAATATGCCCTGTTCCTGTACCCCCCAATAACATCACTGTCTCACTGGAACTTACCAATGCAAAACTCCACACAAATTTGCCCTGAACCTGTATCCCTCAATAACCACCTTGTCTCACTGGAACGTACCAATGCAGAACTCCACACAAATATGCCCTGAACCTGTACCCCTCCATAATCTCCCTATCTCACTGCAACGTACCAATGCAGAACTCCACACAAATATACCCTGAACCTGTACCCTCCATAACCTCCCTGTCTCACTGGAACGTACCAATGCAGAACTCCGCACAAATATGACCTGAACATGTACCCTCCATAACCTATCTGTCTGAGTGGAAAGTACCAATGCAGAACTCCACACAAATATGCCCTGAACCTGTACCCCTCCATAACTTCCCTGTCTCACTGGAACGTACCAATGCAGAATTCCACACAAATATGCCCTGAACCTGTACCCCTCCATAACTTCCCTGTCTCACTGGAACGTACCAATGCAGAACTCCACAGAAATATGCCCTGAACCTGTACTCTCCATAACCTCCCTGACTCACTGGAACGTACCAATTCAGAACTCCACACAAATATGCCCTTTTGCTGTACCCCTCCATAACCTCCCTGACACACTGGAACGTACCAATTCAGAACTCCACACAAATATGCCCTTTTGCTGTACCCCTCCAAAACCTCCCTGTCTCACTGGAAAGTACCAATGCAGAACTCCAGACAAATATGCCCTGAACCTGTACCTCTCCATAACCTCCCTGTCTCACTGGAACGTACCAATGCAGAACTCCACACAAATATGCCCTAAACCTGTAACCCTCCATAACCTCCCTGTCTCACTGGAACGTACCAATGCGGAACTCCACACAAATATGCCCTGAACCTGTACCTTCCATAACCTCCCTGCCTCACTGGAACGTACCAATGCAGAACTCCACACAAATATGCCCTGAACCTGTACCCCTCCATAATCTCCCTGTCTGACTGCAACGTACCAATGCCGAACTGCACACAAATATGCCCTGAACCTGTACCCTGCATAACCTCCCTGCCTCACTGGGACGTACCAATGCAGAATTCCACACATATATGCCCTGAACCTGTACACCCTCCATAACCTCGCTGTCTCACTGGGATGTACCAATGCAGAATTCCACACAAATATGCCCTGAACCTGTACCCCTCCATAACCTCCTTGTCTCACAGGAACGTACCATTGCAGAACTCCACACAAATCTGCCCTGTTCCTGTACCCCTCCATAACCTCCCTGTCTCATTGGAATGTACCAATGCAGAACTACACACAAATATGCCCTGAACCTGTACCCTCCATAACCTCCCTGTCTCACTGGAACGTACCAATGCCGAACTCGTCACAAATATGCCCTGTTCCTGTAACCCACCATAACCTCCCTGCCTCACTGGGACGTACCAATGCAGAATTCCACACAAATATGCCCCAAACCTGTACCCTCCATAACCTCCCGGTCTCACTGGAACGTACCAATACACAACTCCACAGAAATATGCCGTGAACCTGTACCCGCCCATAACCTCCTTGTCTCATTGGAACTTACCAATGCAAAACTCCACACAAATTTGCCCTGAACCTGTATCCCTCAATAACCACCTTGTCTCACTGGAACGTACCAATGCAGAACTCCACACAAATATGCCCTGAACCTGTACCCCTCCATAATCTCCCTATCTCACTGCAACGTACCAATGCAGAACTCCACACAAATATACTCTGAACCTGTACCCTCCATAACCTCCCTGTCTCACTGGAACGTACCAATGCAGAAATCCGCACAAATATGACCTGAACATGTACCCTCCATAACCTATCTGTCTGAGTGGAAAGTACCAATGCAGAACTCCACACAAATATGCCCTGAACCTGTACCCCTCCATAACTTCCCTGTCTCACTGGAACGTACCAATGCAGAATTCCACACAAATATGCCCTGAACCTGTACCCCTCAATAACTTCCCTGTCTCACTGGAATGTACCAATGCAGAACTCCACACAAATATGCCCTGAACCTGTACCCGTCCATAAACTCCCTGTCTCACTGGAACGTCCCACTGCAGAACTCCACGCAAATATGCCATGAACCTGTACCCTCCATAACCTCCCTGTCTCACTGGAAAGTTCCAATGCAGAACTCCACACAAATATGCCCTGAACATGTACCCGTCCATAACCTCCCTGTCTCATGGGAACGTACCACTGCAGAACTCCACACAAATATGCCCAGAACCTGTACCCTCCATAACCTCCCTGTCTCACTGGAACGTACCAATGGAGAAATCCACACAAATTTGCCCTGAACCTGTACCCCTCCATTACCTCCCTGTCTCACTGGAACGTACCAATGCAGAACTCCACACAAATATGCCCTGAACCTGTATTCTCCATAACCTCCCTGACTCACTGGAACGTACCAATTCAGAACTCCACACAAATATGCCCTTTTGCTGTACCCCTCCATAACCTCACATTCCACTGGAACGTACCAATGCCGAATTCAACACAAATATGCCCTGAACCTGTACCCTCCATAACCTCCCTGTCTCACTGGAAAGTACCAATGCAGAACTCCACACAAATATGCCCTGAACCTGTACCTCTCCATAACCTCCCTGTCTCACTGGAACGTACCAATGCAGAACTCCACACAAATATGCCCTAAACCTGTAACCCTCCATAACCTCCCTGTCTCACTGGAACGTACCAATGCGGAACTCCACACAAATATGCCCTGAACCTGTACCCTCCATAACCTCCCTGCCTCACTGGAACGTACCAATGCAGAACTCCACACAAATATGCCCTGAACCTGTACCCCTCCATAATCTCCCTATCTGACTGCAACGTACCAATGCCGAACTGCACACAAATATGCCCTGAACCTGTACCCTGCATAACCTCCCTGCTTCACTGGGACGTACCAATGCAGAATTCCACACATATATGCCCTGAACCTGTACACCCTCCATAACCTCCCTGTCTCACTGGGATGTACCAATGCAGAATTCCACACAAATATGCCCTGAACCTGTACCCCTCCATAACCTCCTTGTCTCACAGGAACGTACCAATGCAGAACTCCACACAAATCTGCCCTGTTCCTGTACCCCTCCATAACCTCCCTGTCTCATTGGAATGTACCAATGCAGAACTACACACAAATATGCCCTGTTCCTGTAACCCACCATAACCTCCCTGCCTCACTGGGACGTACCAATGCAGAATTCCACACAAATATGCCCCAAACCAGTACCCTTCATAACCTCCCGGTCTCACTGGAACGTACCAATACACAACTCCACAGAAATATGCCGTGAACCTGTACCCCTCCATAATCTCCCTATCTCACTGCAACGTACCAATGCAGAGCTCCACACAAATATACCCTGAACCTGTACCCCTCCATAACTTCCCTGTCTCACTGGAACGTACCAATGCAGAATTCCACACAAATATGCCCTGAACCTGTACCCCTCAATAACTTCCCTGTCTCACTGGAATGTACCAATGCAGAACTCCACACAAATATGCCCTGAACCTGTACCCGTCCATAAACTCCCTGTCTCACTGGAACGTCCCACTGCAGAACTCCACGCAAATATGCCATGAACCTGTACCCTCCATAACCTCCCTGTCTCACTGGAAAGTTCCAATGCAGAACTCCACACAAATATGCCCTGAACATGTACCCGTCCATAACCTCCCTGTCTCATGGGAACGTACCACTGCAGAACTCCACACAAATATGCCCAGAACCTGTACCCTCCATAACCTCCCTGTCTCACTGGAACGTACCAATGGAGAAATCCACACAAATTTGCCCTGAACCTGTACCCCTCCATTACCTCCCTGTCTCACTGGAACGTACCAATGCAGAACTCCACACAAATATGCCCTGAACCTGTATTCTCCATAACCTCCCTGACTCACTGGAACGTACCAATTCAGAACTCCACACAAATATGCCCTTTTGCTGTACCCCTCCATAACCTCACATTCCACTGGAACGTACCAATGCCGAATTCAACACAAATATGCCCTGAACCTGTACCCTCCATAACCTCCCTGTCTCACTGGAAAGTACCAATGCAGAACTCCACACAAATATGCCCTGAACCTGTACCTCTCCATAACCTCCCTGTCTCACTGGAACGTACCAATGCAGAACTCCACACAAATATGCCCTAAACCTGTAACCCTCCATAACCTCCCTGTCTCACTGGAACGTACCAATGCGGAACTCCACACAAATATGCCCTGAACCTGTACCCTCCATAACCTCCCTGCCTCACTGGAACGTACCAATGCAGAACTCCACACAAATATGCCCTGAACCTGTACCCCTCCATAATCTCCCTATCTGACTGCAACGTACCAATGCCGAACTGCACACAAATATGCCCTGAACCTGTACCCTGCATAACCTCCCTGCTTCACTGGGACGTACCAATGCAGAATTCCACACATATATGCCCTGAACCTGTACACCCTCCATAACCTCCCTGTCTCACTGGGATGTACCAATGCAGAATTCCACACAAATATGCCCTGAACCTGTACCCCTCCATAACCTCCTTGTCTCACAGGAACGTACCAATGCAGAACTCCACACAAATCTGCCCTGTTCCTGTACCCCTCCATAACCTCCCTGTCTCATTGGAATGTACCAATGCAGAACTACACACAAATATGCCCTGAACCTGTACCCTCCATAACCTCCCTGTCTCACAGGAACGTACCAATGCCGAACTCCACACAAATATGCCCTGTTCCTGTACCCCCCAATAACATCACTGTCTCACTGGAACGTACCAATGCCGAACTCGTCACAAATATGCCCTGTTCCTGTAACCCACCATAACCTCCCTGCCTCACTGGGACGTACCAATGCAGAATTCCACACAAATATGCCCCAAACCAGTACCCTTCATAACCTCCCGGTCTCACTGGAACGTACCAATACACAACTCCACAGAAATATGCCGTGAACCTGTACCCCTCCATAATCTCCCTATCTCACTGCAACGTACCAATGCAGAGCTCCACACAAATATACCCTGAACCTGTACCCTCCATAACCTCCCTGTCTCACTGGAACGTACCAATGCAGAACTCCACACAAATATGACCTGAACATGTACCCTCCATAACCTATCTGTCTGAGTGGAAAGTACCAATGCAGAACTCCACACAAATATGCCCTGAACCTGTACCCCTCCATAACTTCCCTGTCTCACTGGAACGTACCAATGCAGAATTCCACACAAATATGCCCTGAACCTGTACCCCTCCATAACTTCCCTGTCTCACTGGAATGTACCAATGCAGAACTCCACACATATATGCCCTGAACCTGTACCCCTCCATAACCTCCCTGCCTCACTGGAACGTACCAATGCAGATTTCCACACAAATATGCCATGAACCTGTACCCTCCATAAACTCCCTGTCTCACTGGAAAGTACCAATGCAGAACTCCACACAAATATGCACTGAACCTGTACCCCTCCATAACTTCCCTGTCTCACTGGAACGTACCAATGCAGAATTCCACACAAATATGCCCTGAACCTGTACCCCTCCATAACTTCCCTGTCTCACTGGAATGTACCAATGCAGAACTCCACACAAATATGCCCTGAACCTGTACCCCTCCATAACCTCCCTGCCTCACTGGGACGTACCAATGCAGAATTCCACACAAATATGCCCCAAACCAGTACCCTCCATAACCTCCCTGTCTCACTGGAACGTACCAATGCGGAACTCCACACAAATATGCCCTGAACCTGTACCTTCCATAACCTCCCTGCCTCACTGGAACGTACCAATGCAGAACTCCACACAAATATGCCCTGAACCTGTACCCCTCCATAATCTCCCTGTCTGACTGCAACGTACCAATGCCGAACTGCACACAAATATGCCCTGAACCTGTACCCTGCATAACCTCCCTGCCTCACTGGGACGTACCAATGCAGAATTCCACACATATATGCCCTGAACCTGTACACCCTCCATAACCTCGCTGTCTCACTGGGATGTACCAATGCAGAATTCCACACAAATATGCCCTGAACCTGTACCCCTCCATAACCTCCTTGTCTCACAGGAACGTACCATTGCAGAACTCCACACAAATCTGCCCTGTTCCTGTACCCCTCCATAACCTCCCTGTCTCATTGGAATGTACCAATGCAGAACTACACACAAATATGCCCTGAACCTGTACCCTCCATAACCTCCCTGTCTCACAGGAACGTACCAATGCCGAACTCCACACAAATATGCCCTGTTCCTGTACCCCCCAATAACATCACTGTCTCACTGGAACGTACCAATGCCGAACTCGTCACAAATATGCCCTGTTCCTGTAACCCACCATAACCTCCCTGCCTCACTGGGACGTACCAATGCAGAATTCCACACAAATATGCCCCAAACCTGTACCCTCCATAACCTCCCGGTCTCACTGGAACGTACCAATACACAACTCCACAGAAATATGCCGTGAACCTGTACCCGCCCATAACCTCCTTGTCTCATTGGAACTTACCAATGCAAAACTCCACACAAATTTGCCCTGAACCTGTATCCCTCAATAACCACCTTGTCTCACTGGAACGTACCAATGCAGAACTCCACACAAATATGCCCTGAACCTGTACCCCTCCATAATCTCCCTATCTCACTGCAACGTACCAATGCAGAACTCCACACAAATATACTCTGAACCTGTACCCTCCATAACCTCCCTGTCTCACTGGAACGTACCAATGCAGAAATCCGCACAAATATGACCTGAACATGTACCCTCCATAACCTATCTGTCTGAGTGGAAAGTACCAATGCAGAACTCCACACAAATATGCCCTGAACCTGTACCCCTCCATAACTTCCCTGTCTCACTGGAACGTACCAATGCAGAATTCCACACAAATATGCCCTGAACCTGTACCCCTCAATAACTTCCCTGTCTCACTGGAATGTACCAATGCAGAACTCCACACAAATATGCCCTGAACCTGTACCCGTCCATAAACTCCCTGTCTCACTGGAACGTCCCACTGCAGAACTCCACGCAAATATGCCATGAACCTGTACCCTCCATAACCTCCCTGTCTCACTGGAAAGTTCCAATGCAGAACTCCACACAAATATGCCCTGAACATGTACCCGTCCATAACCTCCCTGTCTCATGGGAACGTACCACTGCAGAACTCCACACAAATATGCCCAGAACCTGTACCCTCCATAACCTCCCTGTCTCACTGGAACGTACCAATGGAGAAATCCACACAAATTTGCCCTGAACCTGTACCCCTCCATTACCTCCCTGTCTCACTGGAACGTACCAATGCAGAACTCCACACAAATATGCCCTGAACCTGTATTCTCCATAACATCCCTGACTCACTGGAACGTACCAATTCAGAACTCCACACAAATATGCCCTTTTGCTGTACCCCTCCATAACCTCACATTCTCACTGGAACGTACCAATGCCGAATTCAACACAAATATGCCCTGAACCTGTACCCTCCATAACCTCCCTGTCTCACTGGAAAGTACCAATGCAGAACTCCACACAAATATGCCCTGAACCTGTACCTCTCCATAACCTCCCTGTCTCACTGGAACGTACCAATGCAGAACTCCACACAAATATGCCCTAAACCTGTAACCCTCCATAACCTCCCTGTCTCACTGGAACGTACCAATGCGGAACTCCACACAAATATGCCCTGAACCTGTACCCTCCATAACCTCCCTGCCTCACTGGAACGTACCAATGCAGAACTCCACACAAATATGCCCTGAACCTGTACCCCTCCATAATCTCCCTATCTGACTGCAACGTACCAATGCCGAACTGCACACAAATATGCCCTGAACCTGTACCCTGCATAACCTCCCTGCTTCACTGGGACGTACCAATGCAGAATTCCACACATATATGCCCTGAACCTGTACACCCTCCATAACCTCCCTGTCTCACTGGGATGTACCAATGCAGAATTCCACACAAATATGCCCTGAACCTGTACCCCTCCATAACCTCCTTGTCTCACAGGAACGTACTAATGCAGAACTCCACACAAATCTGCCCTGTTCCTGTACCCCTCCATAACCTCCCTGTCTCATTGGAATGTACCAATGCAGAACTACACACAAATATGCCCTGAACCTGTACCCTCCATAACCTCCCTGTCTCACAGGAACGTACCAATGCCGAACTCCACACAAATATGCCCTGTTCCTGTACCCCCCAATAACATCACTGTCTCACTGGAACGTACCAATGCCGAACTCGTCACAAATATGCCCTGTTCCTGTAACCCACCATAACCTCCCTGCCTCACTGGGACGTACCAATGCAGAATTCCACACAAATATGCCCCAAACCAGTACCCTTCATAACCTCCCAGTCTCACTGGAACGTACCAATACACAACTCCACAGAAATATGCCGTGAACCTGTACCCCTCCATAATCTCCCTATCTCACTGCAACGTACCAATGCAGAGCTCCACACAAATATACCCTGAACCTGTACCCTCCATAACCTCCCTGTCTCACTGGAACGTACCAATGCAGAACTCCACACAAATATGACCTGAACATGTACCCTCCATAACCTATCTGTCTGAGTGGAAAGTACCAATGCAGAACTCCACACAAATATGCCCTGAACCTGTACCCCTCCATAACTTCCCTGTCTCACTGGAACGAACCAATGCAGAATTCCACACAAATATGCCCTGAACCTGTACCCCTCCATAACTTCCCTGTCTCACTGGAATGTACCAATGCAGAACTCCACACAAATATGCCCTGAACCTGTACCCCTCCATAACCTCCCTGCCTCACTGGAACGTACCAATGCAGATTTCCACACAAATATGCCATGAACCTGTACCCTCCATAAACTCCCTGTCTCACTGGAAAGTACCAATGCAGAACTCCACACAAATATGCACTGAACCTGTACCCCTCCATAACTTCCCTGTCTCACTGGAACGTACCAATGCAGAATTCCACACAAATATGCCCTGAACCTGTACCCCTCCATAACTTCCCTGTCTCACTGGAATGTACCAATGCAGAACTCCACACAAATATGCCCTGAACCTGTACCCCTCCATAACCTCCCTGCCTCACTGGGACGTACCAATGCAGAATTCCACACAAATATGCCCCAAACCAGTACCCTCCATAACCTCCCGGTCTCACTGGAACGTACCAATACACAACTCCACAGAAATATGCCGTGAACCTGTACCCGCCCATAACCTCCCTGTCTCATTGGAACTTACCAATGCAAAACTCCACACAAATTTGCCCTGAACCTGTATCCCTCAATAACCACCTTGTCTCACTTGAACGTACCAATGCAGAACTCCACACAAATATGCCCTGAACCTGTACCCCTCCATAATCTCCCTATCTCACTGCAACGTACCAATGCAGAACTCCACACAAATATACACTGAACCTGTACCCTCCATAACCTCCCTGCCTCACTGGAACGTACCAATGCAGAACTCCACACAAATATGACCTGAACATGTACCCTCCATAACCTATCTGTCTGAGTGGAAAGTACCAATGCAGAACTCCACACAAATATGCCCTGAACCTGTACCCCTCCATAACTTCCCTGTCTCACTGGAACGTACCAATGCAGAATTCCACACAAATATGCCCTGAACCTGTACCCCTCCATAACTTCCCTGTCTCACTGGAATGTACCAATGCAGAACTCCACACAAATATGCCCTGAACCTGTACCCGTCCATAACCTCCCTGTCTCACTGGAACGTCCCACTGCAGAACTCCACGCAAATATGCCATGAAACTGTACCCTCCATAACCTCCCTGTCTCACTGGAAAGTACCAATGCAGAACTCCACACAAATATGCCCTGAACCTGTACCCGTCCATAACCTCCCTGTCTCATGGGAACGTACCACTGCAGAACTCCACACAAATATGCCCAAAACCTGTACCCTCCATAACCTCCCTGTCTCACTGGAACGTACCAATGGAGAACTCCACACAAATTTGCCCTGAACCTGTACCCCTCCATAACCTCCCTGTCTCACTGGAACGTACCAATGCAGAAATCCTCACAAATATGCCCTGAACCTGTACTCCACCTTACCCTCCCTGTCTCACTGGAACGTACCAATGCACAATTACACTCAAATTTGCCCTGAACCTGTATCCCTCAATAACCACCTTGTCTCACTGGAACGTACCAATGCAGAACTCCACACAAATATGCCCTGAACCTGTACCCCTCCATAATCTCCCTATCTCACTGCAACGTACCAATGCAGAACTCCACACAAATATACCCTGAACCTGTACCCTCCATAACCTCCCTGTCTCACTGGAACGTACCAATGCAGAACTCCGCACAAATATGACCTGAACCTGTACCCCTCCATAACTTCCCTGTCTCACTGGAACGTACAAATGCAGAACTCCACACAAATATGCCCTGAACCTGTACCCGTCCATAACCTCCTTGTCTCACTGGAACGTCCCACTGCAGAACTCCACGCAAATATGCCATGAACCTGTACCCTCCATAACCTCCCTGTCTCACAGGAAAGTACCAATGCAGAACTCCACACAAATTTGCCCTGAACCTGTACCCCTCCATAACCTCCCTGTCTCACTGGAACGTACCAATGCAGAAATCCACACAAATATGCCCTGAACCTGTACTCCACCTTAACCTCCCTGCCTCACTGGAACGTACCAATGCACAACTACACTCAAATTTGCCCTGAACCTGTACCCTCCATAACCTCCCTGTCTCACTGGAACGTACCAATGCAGAACTCCACACAAATATGCCCTGAACCTGTACCCCTCCATAACCTCCCTGTCTCACTGGAACGCACCAATTCCGAACTCCACTCAAATATGCCCTGAACCTGTACCCTCCATAACCTCCCTGTCTCACTGGAAAGTACCAATGCAGAACTCCACACAAATATGCCCTGAACCTGTACCTCTCCATAACTTCCCTGTCTCACTGGAACGTAAAAATGCAGAACTCCACACAAATATGCCCTAAACCTGTAACCCTCCATAACATCCCTGTCTCACTGGAACGTACCAATGCGGAACTCCACACAAATATGCCCTGAACCTGTACCCTCCATAACCTCCCTGCCTCACTGGAACGTACCAATGCAGAACTCCACACAAATATGCCCTGAACCTGTACCCCTCCATAATCTCCCTGTCTGACTGCAACGTACCAATGCCGAACTGCACACAAATATGCCCTGAACCTGTACACCCTCCATAACCTCCCTGTCTCACTGGGATGTACCAATGCAGAACTCCACACAAATATGCCCTGAACCTGTACCCGTCAATAACCCCCGTGTGTCACTGGAACGTACCACTGCAGAACTCCACACAAATATGCCCTGAACCTGAACCCTGCATAACCTCCCTGTCTCACTGGAACGTACCAATGCCGAACTCAACACAAATATGCCCTGAACCTGTACCCGTCCATAACCCCCGTGTGTCACTGGAACGTACCACTGCAGAACTCCACACAAATATGCCCTGAACCTGTACGCTCCATAACGTCATTGTCTCACTGGAACGTACCAATGCCGAACTCAACACAAATATGCCCTGAACCTGTACCCCTCCATAACCTATCTGTCTCACTGGAACGTACCAATGCCGAACTCAACACAAATATGCCCTGAACCTGTACACCCTCCATAACCTCCCTGTCTCACCTGGATGTACCAATGCAGAATTCCACACAAATATGCCCTGAACCTGTACCCCTCCATAACCTCCTTGTCTCACAGGAACGTACCAATGCAGAACTCCACACAAATATGCCCTGTTCCTGTACCCCCCAATAACATCACTGTCTCACTGGAACTTACCAATGCAAAACTCCACACAAATTTGCCCTGAACCTGTATCCCTCAATAACCACCTTGTCTCACTGGAACGTACCAATGCAGAACTCCACACAAATATGCCCTGAACCTGTACCCCTCCATAATCTCCCTATCTCACTGCAACGTACCAATGCAGAACTCCACACAAATATACCCCGAACCTGTACCCTCCATAACCTCCCTGTCTCACTGGAACGTACCAATGCAGAACTCCGCACAAATATGACCTGAACATGTACCCTCCATAACCTATCTGTCTGAGTGGAAAGTACCAATGCAGAACTCCACACAAATATGCCCTGAACCTGTACCCCTCCATAACTTCCCTGTCTCACTGGAACGTACCAATGCAGAATTCCACACAAATATGCCCTGAACCTGTACCCCTCCATAACTTCCCTGTCTCACTGGAACGTACCAATGCAGAACTCCACAGAAATATGCCCTGAACCTGTACTCTCCATAACCTCCCTGACTCACTGGAACGTACCAATTCAGAACTCCACACAAATATGCCCTTTTGCTGTACCCCTCCATAACCTCCCTGACACACTGGAACGTACCAATTCAGAACTCCACACA
The DNA here is from genome assembly GCF_048418815.1 of Hemitrygon akajei. Classification (NCBI taxonomy): domain Eukaryota; kingdom Metazoa; phylum Chordata; class Chondrichthyes; order Myliobatiformes; family Dasyatidae; genus Hemitrygon; species Hemitrygon akajei. Next base: position 1,970,765 of record NW_027331971.1, on the reverse strand, counting down.
AATATGCCCTTTTGCTGTACCCCTCCAAAACCTCCCTGTCTCACTGGAAAGTACCAATGCAGAACTCCAGACAAATATGCCCTGAACCTGTACCTCTCCATAATCTCCCTGTCTCACTGGAACGTACCAATGCAGAACTCCACACAAATATGCCCTAAACCTGTAACCCTCCATAACCTCCCTGTCTCACAGGAACGTACCAATGCGGAACTCCACACAAATATGCCCTGAACCTGTACCTTCCATAACCTCCCTGCCTCACTGGAACGTACCAATGCAGAACTCCACACAAATATGCCCTGAACCTGTACACCTCCATAATCTCCCTGTCTGACTGCAACGTACCAATGCCGAACTGCACACAAATATGCCCTGAACCTGTACCCTGCATAACCTCCCTGCCTCACTGGGACGTACCAATGCAGAATTCCACACATATATGCCCTGAACCTGTACACCCTCCATAACCTCGCTGTCTCACTGGGATGTACCAATGCAGAATTCCACACAAATATGCCCTGAACCTGTACCCCTCCATAACCTCCTTGTCTCACAGGAACGTACCATTGCAGAACTCCACACAAATCTGCCCTGTTCCTGTACCCCTCCATAACCTCCCTGTCTCATTGGAATGTACCAATGCAGAACTACACACAAATATGCCCTGAACCTGTACCCTCCATAACCTCCCTGTCTCACAGGAACGTACCAATGCCGAACTCCACACAAATATGCCCTGTTCCTGTACCCCCCAATAACATCACTGTCTCACTGGAACGTACCAATGCCGAACTCGTCACAAATATGCCCTGTTCCTGTAACCCACCATAACCTCCCTGCCTCACTGGGACGTACCAATGCAGAATTCCACACAAATATGCCCCAAACCTGTACCCTCCATAACCTCCCGGTCTCACTGGAACGTACCAATACACAACTCCACAGAAATATGCCGTGAACCTGTACCCGCCCATAACCTCCTTGTCTCATTGGAACTTACCAATGCAAAACTCCACACAAATTTGCCCTGAACCTGTATCCCTCAATAACCACCTTGTCTCACTGGAACGTACCAATGCAGAACTCCACACAAATATGCCCTGAACCTGTACCCCTCCATAATCTCCCTATCTCACTGCAACGTACCAATGCAGAACTCCACACAAATATACTCTGAACCTGTACCCTCCATAACCTCCCTGTCTCACTGGAACGTACCAATGCAGAAATCCGCACAAATATGACCTGAACATGTACCCTCCATAACTTCCCTGTCTCACTGGAACGTACCAATGCAGAATTCCACACAAATATGCCCTGAACCTGTACCCCTCAATAACTTCCCTGTCTCACTGGAATGTACCAATGCAGAACTCCACACAAATATGCCCTGAACCTGTACCCGTCCATAAACTCCCTGTCTCACTGGAACGTCCCACTGCAGAACTCCACGCAAATATGCCATGAACCTGTACCCTCCATAACCTCCCTGTCTCACTGGAAAGTACCAATGCAGAACTCCACACAAATATGCCCTGAACCTGTACCCGTCCATAACCTCCCTGTCTCATGGGAACGTACCACTGCAGAACTCCACACAAATATGCCCAGAACCTGTACCCTCCATAACCTCCCTGTCTCACTGGAACGTACCAATGGAGAAATCCACACAAATTTGCCCTGAACCTGTACCCCTCCATTACCTCCCTGTCTCACTGGAACGTACCAATGCAGAACTCCACACAAATATGCCCTGAACCTGTATTCTCCATAACCTCCCTGACTCACTGGAACGTACCAATTCAGAACTCCACACAAATATGCCCTTTTGCTGTACCCCTCCATAACCTCACATTCTCACTGGAACGTACCAATGCCGAATTCAACACAAATATGCCCTGAACCTGTACCCTCCATAACCTCCCTGTCTCACTGGAAAGTACCAATGCAGAACTCCACACAAATATGCCCTGAACCTGTACCTCTCCATAACCTCCCTGTCTCACTGGAACGTACCAATGCAGAACTCCACACAAATATGCCCTAAACCTGTAACCCTCCATAACCTCCCTGTCTCACTGGAACGTACCAATGCGGAACTCCACACAAATATGCCCTGAACCTGTACCCTCCATAACCTCCCTGCCTCACTGGAACGTACCAATGCAGAACTCCACACAAATATGCCCTGAACCTGTACCCCTCCATAATCTCCCTATCTGACTGCAACGTACCAATGCCGAACTGCACACAAATATGCCCTGAACCTGTACCCTGCATAACCTCCCTGCTTCACTGGGACGTACCAATGCAGAATTCCACACATATATGCCCTGAACCTGTACACCCTCCATAACCTCCCTGTCTCACTGGGATGTACCAATGCAGAATTCCACACAAATATGCCCTGAACCTGTACCCCTCCATAACCTCCTTGTCTCACAGGAACGTACCAATGCAGAACTCCACACAAATCTGCCCTGTTCCTGTACCCCTCCATAACCTCCCTGTCTCATTGGAATGTACCAATGCAGAACTACACACAAATATGCCCTGAACCTGTACCCTCCATAACCTCCCTGTCTCACAGGAACGTACCAATGCCGAACTCCACACAAATATGCCCTGTTCCTGTACCCCCCAATAACATCACTGTCTCACTGGAACGTACCAATGCCGAACTCGTCACAAATATGCCCTGTTCCTGTAACCCACCATAACCTCCCTGCCTCACTGGGACGTACCAATGCAGAATTCCACACAAATATGCCCCAAACCAGTACCCTTCATAACCTCCCGGTCTCACTGGAACGTACCAATACACAACTCCACAGAAATATGCCGTGAACCTGTACCCCTCCATAATCTCCCTATCTCACTGCAACGTACCAATGCAGAGCTCCACACAAATATACCCTGAACCTGTACCCTCCATAACCTCCCTGTCTCACTGGAACGTACCAATGCAGAACTCCACACAAATATGACCTGAACATGTACCCTCCATAACCTATCTGTCTGAGTGGAAAGTACCAATGCAGAACTCCACACAAATATGCCCTGAACCTGTACCCCTCCATAACTTCCCTGTCTCACTGGAACGTACCAATGCAGAATTCCACACAAATATGCCCTGAACCTGTACCCCTCCATAACTTCCCTGTCTCACTGGAATGTACCAATGCAGAACTCCACACAAATATGCCCTGAACCTGTACCCCTCCATAACCTCCCTGCCTCACTGGAACGTACCAATGCAGATTTCCACACAAATATGCCATGAACCTGTACCCTCCATAAACTCCCTGTCTCACTGGAAAGTACCAATGCAGAACTCCACACAAATATGCACTGAACCTGTACCCCTCCATAACTTCCCTGTCTCACTGGAACGTACCAATGCAGAATTCCACACAAATATGCCCTGAACCTGTACCCCTCCATAACTTCCCTGTCTCACTGGAATGTACCAATGCAGAACTCCACACAAATATGCCCTGAACCTGTACCCCTCCATAAACATCCCTGCCTCACTGGGACGTACCAATGCAGAATTCCACACAAATATGCCCCAAACCAGTACCCTCCATAACCTCCCGGTCTCACTGGAACGTACCAATACACAACTCCACAGAAATATGCCGTGAACCTGTACCCGCCCATAACCTCCTTGTCTCATTGGAACTTACCAATGCAAAACTCCACACAAATTTGCCCTGAACCTGTATCCCTCAATAACCACCTTGTCTCACTTGAACGTACCAATGCAGAACTCCACACAAATATGCCCTGAACCTGTACCCCTCCATAATCTCCCTATCTCACTGCAACGTACCAATGCAGAACTCCACACAAATATACCCTGAACCTGTACCCTCCATAACCTCCCTGCCTCACTGGAACGTACCAATGCAGAACTCCACACAAATATGCCCTGAACCTGTACCCCTCCATAATCTCCCTATCTCACTGCAACGTACCAATGCAGAACTCCACACAAATATACCCCGAACCTGTACCCTCCATAACCTCCCTGTCTCACTGGAACGTACCAATGCAGAACTCCGCACAAATATGACCTGAACATGTACCCTCCATAACCTATCTGTCTGAGTGGAAAGTACCAATGCAGAACTCCACACAAATATGCCCTGAACCTGTACCCCTCCATAACTTCCCTGTCTCACTGGAACGTACCAATGCAGAATTCCACACAAATATGCCCTGAACCTGTACCCCTCCATAACTTCCCTGTCTCACTGGAACGTACCAATGCAGAACTCCACAGAAATATGCCCTGAACCTGTACTCTCCATAACCTCCCTGACTCACTGGAACGTACCAATTCAGAACTCCACACAAATATGCCCTTTTGCTGTACCCCTCCATAACCTCCCTGACACACTGGAACGTACCAATTCAGAACTCCACACAAATATGCCCTTTTGCTGTACCCCTCCAAAACCTCCCTGTCTCACTGGAAAGTACCAATGCAGAACTCCAGACAAATATGCCCTGAACCTGTACCTCTCCATAATCTCCCTGTCTCACTGGAACGTACCAATGCAGAACTCCACACAAATATGCCCTAAACCTGTAACCCTCCATAACCTCCCTGTCTCACAGGAACGTACCAATGCGGAACTCCACACAAATATGCCCTGAACCTGTACCTTCCATAACCTCCCTGCCTCACTGGAACGTACCAATGCAGAACTCCACACAAATATGCCCTGAACCTGTACACCTCCATAATCTCCCTGTCTGACTGCAACGTACCAATGCCGAACTGCACACAAATATGCCCTGAACCTGTACCCTGCATAACCTCCCTGCCTCACTGGGACGTACCAATGCAGAATTCCACACATATATGCCCTGAACCTGTACACCCTCCATAACCTCGCTGTCTCACTGGGATGTACCAATGCAGAATTCCACACAAATATGCCCTGAACCTGTACCCCTCCATAACCTCCTTGTCTCACAGGAACGTACCATTGCAGAACTCCACACAAATCTGCCCTGTTCCTGTACCCCTCCATAACCTCCCTGTCTCATTGGAATGTACCAATGCAGAACTACACACAAATATGCCCTGAACCTGTACCCTCCATAACCTCCCTGTCTCACAGGAACGTACCAATGCCGAACTCCACACAAATATGCCCTGTTCCTGTACCCCCCAATAACATCACTGTCTCACTGGAACGTACCAATGCCGAACTCGTCACAAATATGGCCTGTTCCTGTAACCCACCATAACCTCCCTGCCTCACTGGGACGTACCAATGCAGAATTCCACACAAATATGCCCCAAACCTGTACCCTCCATAACCTCCCGGTCTCACTGGAACGTACCAATACACAACTCCACAGAAATATGCCGTGAACCTGTACCCGCCCATAACCTCCTTGTCTCATTGGAACTTACCAATGCAAAACTCCACACAAATTTGCCCTGAACCTGTATCCCTCAATAACCACCTTGTCTCACTGGAACGTACCAATGCAGAACTCCACACAAATATGCCCTGAACCTGTACCCCTCCATAATCTCCCTATCTCACTGCAACGTACCAATGCAGAACTCCACACAAATATACTCTGAACCTGTACCCTCCATAACCTCCCTGTCTCACTGGAACGTACCAATGCAGAAATCCGCACAAATATGACCTGAACATGTACCCTCCATAACTTCCCTGTCTCACTGGAACGTACCAATGCAGAATTCCACACAAATATGCCCTGAACCTGTACCCCTCAATAACTTCCCTGTCTCACTGGAATGTACCAATGCAGAACTCCACACAAATATGCCCTGAACCTGTACCCGTCCATAAACTCCCTGTCTCACTGGAACGTCCCACTGCAGAACTCCACGCAAATATGCCATGAACCTGTACCCTCCATAACCTCCCTGTCTCACTGGAAAGTACCAATGCAGAACTCCACACAAATATGCCCTGAACCTGTACCCGTCCATAACCTCCCTGTCTCATGGGAACGTACCACTGCAGAACTCCACACAAATATGCCCAGAACCTGTACCCTCCATAACCTCCCTGTCTCACTGGAACGTACCAATGGAGAAATCCACACAAATTTGCCCTGAACCTGTACCCCTCCATTACCTCCCTGTCTCACTGGAACGTACCAATGCAGAACTCCACACAAATATGCCCTGAACCTGTATTCTCCATAACCTCCCTGACTCACTGGAACGTACCAATTCAGAACTCCACACAAATATGCCCTTTTGCTGTACCCCTCCATAACCTCACATTCTCACTGGAACGTACCAATGCCGAATTCAACACAAATATGCCCTGAACCTGTACCCTCCATAACCTCCCTGTCTCACTGGAAAGTACCAATGCAGAACTCCACACAAATATGCCCTGAACCTGTACCTCTCCATAACCTCCCTGTCTCACTGGAACGTACCAATGCAGAACTCCACACAAATATGCCCTAAACCTGTAACCCTCCATAACCTCCCTGTCTCACTGGAACGTACCAATGCGGAACTCCACACAAATATGCCCTGAACCTGTACCCTCCATAACCTCCCTGCCTCACTGGAACGTACCAATGCAGAACTCCACACAAATATGCCCTGAACCTGTACCCCTCCATAATCTCCCTATCTGACTGCAACGTACCAATGCCGAACTGCACACAAATATGCCCTGAACCTGTACCCTGCATAACCTCCCTGCTTCACTGGGACGTACCAATGCAGAATTCCACACATATATGCCCTGAACCTGTACACCCTCCATAACCTCCCTGTCTCACTGGGATGTACCAATGCAGAATTCCACACAAATATGCCCTGAACCTGTACCCCTCCATAACCTCCTTGTCTCACAGGAACGTACCAATGCAGAACTCCACACAAATCTGCCCTGTTCCTGTACCCCTCCATAACCTCCCTGTCTCATTGGAATGTACCAATGCAGAACTACACACAAATATGCCCTGAACCTGTACCCTCCATAACCTCCCTGTCTCACAGGAACGTACCAATGCCGAACTCCACACAAATATGCCCTGTTCCTGTACCCCCCAATAACATCACTGTCTCACTGGAACGTACCAATGCCGAACTCGTCACAAATATGCCCTGTTCCTGTAACCCACCATAACCTCCCTGCCTCACTGGGACGTACCAATGCAGAATTCCACACAAATATGCCCCAAACCAGTACCCTTCATAACCTCCCGGTCTCACTGGAACGTACCAATACACAACTCCACAGAAATATGCCGTGAACCTGTACCCCTCCATAATCTCCCTATCTCACTGCAACGTACCAATGCAGAGCTCCACACAAATATACCCTGAACCTGTACCCTCCATAACCTCCCTGTCTCACTGGAACGTACCAATGCAGAACTCCACACAAATATGACCTGAACATGTACCCTCCATAACCTATCTGTCTGAGTGGAAAGTACCAATGCAGAACTCCACACAAATATGCCCTGAACCTGTACCCCTCCATAACTTCCCTGTCTCACTGGAACGTACCAATGCAGAATTCCACACAAATATGCCCTGAACCTGTACCCCTCCATAACTTCCCTGTCTCACTGGAATGTACCAATGCAGAACTCCACACAAATATGCCCTGAACCTGTACCCCTCCATAACCTCCCTGCCTCACTGGAACGTACCAATGCAGATTTCCACACAAATATGCCATGAACCTGTACCCTCCATAAACTCCCTGTCTCACTGGAAAGTACCAATGCAGAACTCCACACAAATATGCACTGAACCTGTACCCCTCCATAACTTCCCTGTCTCACTGGAACGTACCAATGCAGAATTCCACACAAATATGCCCTGAACCTGTACCCCTCCATAACTTCCCTGTCTCACTGGAATGTACCAATGCAGAACTCCACACAAATATGCCCTGAACCTGTACCCCTCCATAAACTCCCTGCCTCACTGGGACGTACCAATGCAGAATTCCACACAAATATGCCCCAAACCAGTACCCTCCATAACCTCCCGGTCTCACTGGAACGTACCAATACACAACTCCACAGAAATATGCCGTGAACCTGTACCCGCCCATAACCTCCTTGTCTCATTGGAACTTACCAATGCAAAACTCCACACAAATTTGCCCTGAACCTGTATCCCTCAATAACCACCTTGTCTCACTTGAACGTACCAATGCAGAACTCCACACAAATATGCCCTGAACCTGTACCCCTCCATAATCTCCCTATCTCACTGCAACGTACCAATGCAGAACTCCACACAAATATACCCTGAACCTGTACCCTCCATAACCTCCCTGCCTCACTGGAACGTACCAATGCAGAACTCCACACAGATATGACCTGAACATGTACCCTCCATAACCTATCTGTCTGAGTGGAAAGTACCAATGCAGAACTCCACACAAATATGCCCTGAACCTGTACCCCTCCATAACTTCCCTGTCTCACTGGAACGTACCAATGCAGAATTCCACACAAATATGCCCTGAACCTGTACCCCTCCATAACTTCCCTGTCTCACTGGAATGTACCAATGCAGAACTCCACACAAATATGCCCTGAACCTGTACCCGTCCATAACCTCCCTGTCTCACTGGAACGTCCCACTGCAGAACTCCACGCAAATATGCCATGAAACTGTACCCTCCATAACCTCCCTGTCTCACTGGAAAGTACCAATGCAGAACTCCACACAAATATGCCCTGAACCTGTACCCGTCCATAACCTTCCTGTCTCATGGGAACGTACCACTGCAGAACTCCACACAAATATGCCCAAAACCTGTACCCTCCATAACCTCCCTGTCTCACTGGAACGTACCAATGGAGAACTCCACACAAATTTGCCCTGAACCTGTACCCCTCCATAACCTCCCTGTCTCACTGGAACGTACCAATGCAGAAATCCTCACAAATATGCCCTGAACCTGTACTCCACCTTACCCTCCCTGTCTCACTGGAACGTACCAATGCACAATTACACTCAAATTTGCCCTGAACCTGTACCCTCCATAACCTCACTGTCTCACTGGAACGTACCAATGCAGAACTCCACACAAATATGCCCTGAACCTGTACCCCTCCATAACCTCCCTGTCTCACTGGAACGCACCAATTCCGAACTCCACTCAAATATGCCCTGAACCTGTACCGTGCATAACCTCGAAGTCTCACTGGCACGTACCATTGCAGAACACCACACAAATATGCCCTGAACCTGTACCCCTCCAAAACCTCCTGTCTCACTGGAACGTACCAATGAAGAATTCCACACAAATATGCCCTGAACCTGTACACGTCCATAAACTCCCTGTCTCACTGGAACGTCCCACTGCAGAATTCCACACAAAATATGCCATGAACCGGTACCCTCCATAGCCTCCCTGTCCCACTGGAAAGTACCAATGCAGAACTCCACACAAACATGCCCTGAACCTGTACCCGTCCATAACCTCACTGTCTCACTGGAACGTACCAACGCAGAACTACACACAGATATACCCTGAACCTGTAACCCTCCATAACCTACCTGTCTCACTGGAACGTACCAATGCAGAACTCCACACAAATATGCTCTGAACTTGTACCCTCCATAACCTCCCTGTCTCACTGGAACGTACCAATGCAGAACTCCACACAAATATGCCTTGAACGTGTACCCCTCCATAACCTCCCTGTGTCACAGGAACGTATCAATGCAGAACTCCAAAAAAATATGCCCTGAACCTGTACCCCTCAATAACCTCCCAGTCACACTGGAACGTACCAATGCAGAACTCCACACAAATATGCCCTGAACCTGTACCCGTCCATAACCTCCCTATCTCACTGGAACGTCCTACTGCAGAACTCCACGCAAATATGCCATGAACCTGTACCCTCCATAACCTCCCTGTCTTACTGGAAAGTACCAATGCAGAACTCCACACAAATATGCCCTGAACCTGTACCCTTCATAACCTCCCTGTCTCACTGGAAAGTACCAATGCAGAACTCCACACAAATATGCCCTGAACCTGTACCCTTCATAACCTCCCTGTCTCACTGGAGCGTACCAATGCAGAACTCCACACAAATATGCCCTGAACATGTACACGTACATAACCTCCCTGTCTCACTGGAAAGTACCAATGCCGAACTCCACACAAATAAACCCTGAACCAGTACCCGTCCATAAAATCCCTGTCTCACTGGAACGTACCAATGCAGAAGTCCACGCAAATATGCCCTGAACCTGTACCCTCCATAACCTTCCTGTCTCACTGGAAAGTACCAATGCAGAACTCCTCACAAATATGCCCTGAACCTGTACCCGCCATAACCCCGCTGTGTCACTGGAACATACCACTGCAGAACTCCACACAAATATGCCCAGAACCTGAACCCTGCATAACCTCCCTGTCTCACTGGAACGTACCAATGCAGAACAACACACAAATATGCCCTGAACCTGTACCCCTCCATAACCTCCCTGTCTCACTGGAAAGTACCAATGCAGAACTCCACACAAATATGCCCTGAACCTATACCCTCCATATTCTCCCTGTCTCACTGGAATGTACCAATGCAGAACTCCACACAAATATGCCCTGAACCTGTATCCCTCAATAACCACCTTGTCTCACTGGAACGTACCAATGCAGAACTCCACACAAATATGCCCTGAACCTGTATTCTCCATAACCTCCCTGACTCACTGGAACGTACCAATTCAGAACTCCACACAAATATGCCCTTTTGCTGTACCCCTCCATAAACTCACATTCTCACTGGAACGTACCAATGCCGAACTCAACACAAATATGCCCTGAACCTGTACCCTCCATAACCTCCCTGTCTCACTGGAAAGTACCAATGCAGAATTCCACACAAATATGCCCCAAACCAGTACCCTCCATAACCTCCCGGTCTCACTGGAACGTACCAATACACAACTCCACAGAAATATGCCGTGAACCTGTACCCGCCCATAACCTCCTTGTCTCATTGGAACTTACCAATGCAAAACTCCACACAAATTTGCCCTGAACCTGTATCCCTCAATAACCACCTTGTCTCACTTGAACGTACCAATGCAGAACTCCACACAAATATGCCCTGAACCTGTACCCCTCCATAATCTCCCTATCTCACTGCAACGTACCAATGCAGAACTCCACACAAATATACCCTGAACCTGTACCCTCCATAACCTCCCTGCCTCACTGGAACGTACCAATGCAGAACTCCACACAGATATGACCTGAACATGTACCCTCCATAACCTATCTGTCTGAGTGGAAAGTACCAATGCAGAACTCCACACAAATATGCCCTGAACCTGTACCCCTCCATAACTTCCCTGTCTCACTGGAACGTACCAATGCAGAATTCCACACAAATATGCCCTGAACCTGTACCCCTCCATAACTTCCCTGTCTCACTGGAATGTACCAATGCAGAACTCCACACAAATATGCCCTGAACCTGTACCCGTCCATAACCTCCCTGTCTCACTGGAACGTCCCACTGCAGAACTCCACGCAAATATGCCATGAAACTGTACCCTCCATAACCTCCCTGTCTCACTGGAAAGTACCAATGCAGAACTCCACACAAATATGCCCTGAACCTGTACCCGTCCATAACCTTCCTGTCTCATGGGAACGTACCACTGCAGAACTCCACACAAATATGCCCAAAACCTGTACCCTCCATAACCTCCCTGTCTCACCGGAACGTACCAATGGAGAACTCCACACAAATTTGCCCTGAACCTGTACCCCTCCATAACCTCCCTGTCTCACTGGAACGTACCAATGCAGAAATCCTCACAAATATGCCCTGAACCTGTACTCCACCTTACCCTCCCTGTCTCACTGGAACGTACCAATGCACAATTACACTCAAATTTGCCCTGAACCTGTACCCTCCATAACCTCACTGTCTCACTGGAACGTACCAATGCAGAACTCCACACAAATATGCCCTGAACCTGTACCCCTCCATAACCTCCCTGTCTCACTGGAACGCACCAATTCCGAACTCCACTCAAATATGCCCTGAACCTGTACCGTGCATAACCTCGAAGTCTCACTGGCACGTACCATTGCAGAACACCACACAAATATGCCCTGAACCTGTACCCCTCCAAAACCTCCTGTCTCACTGGAACGTACCAATGAAGAATTCCACACAAATATGCCCTGAACCTGTACACGTCCATAAACTCCCTGTCTCACTGGAACGTCCCACTGCAGAATTCCACACAAAATATGCCATGAACCGGTACCCTCCATAGCCTCCCTGTCCCACTGGAAAGTACCAATGCAGAACTCCACACAAACATGCCCTGAACCTGTACCCGTCCATAACCTCACTGTCTCACTGGAACGTACCAACGCAGAACTACACACAGATATACCCTGAACCTGTAACCCTCCATAACCTACCTGTCTCACTGGAACGTACCAATGCAGAACTCCACACAAATATGCTCTGAACTTGTACCCTCCATAACCTCCCTGTCTCACTGGAACGTACCAATGCAGAACTCCACACAAATATGCCTTGAACGTGTACCCCTCCATAACCTCCCTGTGTCACAGGAACGTATCAATGCAGAACTCCAAAAAAATATGCCCTGAACCTGTACCCCTCAATAACCTCCCAGTCACACTGGAACGTACCAATGCAGAACTCCACACAAATATGCCCTGAACCTGTACCCGTCCATAACCTCCCTATCTCACTGGAACGTCCTACTGCAGAACTCCACGCAAATATGCCATGAACCTGTACCCTCCATAACCTCCCTGTCTTACTGGAAAGTACCAATGCAGAACTCCACACAAATATGCCCTGAACCTGTACCCTTCATAACCTCCCTGTCTCACTGGAAAGTACCAATGCAGAACTCCACACAAATATGCCCTGAACCTGTACCCTTCATAACCTCCCTGTCTCACTGGAGCGTACCAATGCAGAACTCCACACAAATATGCCCTGAACATGTACACGTACATAACCTCCCTGTCTCACTGGAAAGTACCAATGCCGAACTCCACACAAATAAACCCTGAACCAGTACCCGTCCATAAAATCCCTGTCTCACTGGAACGTACCAATGCAGAAGTCCACGCAAATATGCCCTGAACCTGTACCCTCCATAACCTTCCTGTCTCACTGGAAAGTACCAATGCAGAACTCCTCACAAATATGCCCTGAACCTGTACCCGCCATAACCCCGCTGTGTCACTGGAACATACCACTGCAGAACTCCACACAAATATGCCCAGAACCTGAACCCTGCATAACCTCCCTGTCTCACTGGAACGTACCAATGCAGAACAACACACAAATATGCCCTGAACCTGTACCCCTCCATAACCTCCCTGTCTCACTGGAAAGTACCAATGCAGAACTCCACACAAATATGCCCTGAACCTATACCCTCCATATTCTCCCTGTCTCACTGGAATGTACCAATGCAGAACTCCACACAAATATGCCCTGAACCTGTATCCCTCAATAACCACCTTGTCTCACTGGAACGTACCAATGCAGAACTCCACACAAATATGCCCTGAACCTGTATTCTCCATAACCTCCCTGACTCACTGGAACGTACCAATTCAGAACTCCACACAAATATGCCCTTTTGCTGTACCCCTCCATAAACTCACATTCTCACTGGAACGTACCAATGACGAACTCAACACAAATATGCCCTGAACCTGTACCCTCCATAACCTCCCTGTCTCACTGGAAAGTACCAATGCAGAACTCCACACAAATATGCCCTGAACCTGTACCTCTCCATAACCTCCCTGTCTCACTGGAACGTACCAATGCAGAACTCCACACAAATATGCCCTAAACCTGTAACCCTCCATAACCTCCCTGTCTCACTGGAACGTACCAATGCGGAACTCCACACAAATATGCCCTGAACCTGTACCCTCCATAACCTCCCTGCCTCACTGGAACGTACCAATGCAGAACTCCACACAAATATGCCCTGAACCTGTACCCCTCCATAATCTCCCTATCTGACTGCAACGTACCAATGCCGAACTGCACACAAATATGCCCTGAACCTGTACCCTGCATAACCTCCCTGCCTCACTGGGACGTACCAATGCAGAATTCCACACATATATGCCCTGAACCTGTACACCCTCCATAACCTCCCTGTCTCACTGGGATGTACCAATGCAGAATTCCACACAAATATGCCCTGAACCTGTACCCCTCCATAACCTCCTTGTCTCACAGGAACGTACCAATGCAGAACTCCACACAAATCTGCCCTGTTCCTGTACCCCTCCATAACCTCCCTGTCTCATTGGAATGTACCAATGCAGAACTACACACAAATATGCCCTGAACCTGTACCCTCCATAACCTCCCTGTCTCACAGGAACGTACCAATGCCGAACTCCACACAAATATGCCCTGTTCCTGTACCCCCCAATAACATCACTGTCTCACTGGAACGTACCAATGCCGAACTCGTCACAAATATGCCCTGTTCCTGTAACCCACCATAACCTCCCTGCCTCACTGGGACGTACCAATGCAGAATTCCACACAAATATGCCCCAAACCAGTACCCTCCATAACCTCCCGGTCTCACTGGAACGTACCAATACACAACTCCACAGAAATATGCCGTGAACCTGTACCCGCCCATAACCTCCTTATCTCATTGGAACTTACCAATGCAAAACTCCACACAAATTTGCCCTGAACCTGTATCCCTCAATAACCACCTTGTCTCACTGGAACGTACCAATGCAGAACTCCACACAAATATGCCCTGAACCTGTACCCCTCCATAATCTCCCTATCTCACTGCAACGTACCAATGCAGAACTCCACACAAATATACCCTGAACCTGTACCCTCCATAACCTCCCTGTCTCACTGGAACGTACCAATGCAGAACTCCACACAAATATGACCTGAACATGTACCCTCCATAACCTATCTGTCTGAGTGGAAAGTACCAATGCAGAACTCCACACAAATATGCCCTGAACCTGTACCCCTCCATAACTTCCCTGTCTCACTGGAACGTACCAATGCAGAATTCCACACAAATATGCCCTGAACCTGTACCCCTCCATAACTTCCCTGTCTCACTGGAATGTACCAATGCAGAACTCCACACAAATATGCCCTGAACCTGTACCCGTCCATAACCTCCTTGTCTCACTGGAATGTACCAATGCAGAACTACACACAAATATGCCCTGAACCTGTACCCTCCATAACCTCCCTGTCTCACAGGAACGTACCAATGCCGAACTCCACACAAATATGCCCTGTTCCTGTACCCCCCAATAACATCACTGTCTCACTGGAACGTACCAATGCCGAACTCGTCACAAATATGCCCTGTTCCTGTAACCCACCATAACCACCCTGCCTCACTGGGACGTACCAATGCAGAATTCCACACAAATATGCCCCAAACCAGTACCCTCCATAACCTCCCGGTCTCACTGGAACGTACCAATACACAACTCCACAGAAATATGCCGTGAACCTGTACCCGCCCATAATCTCCTTGTCTCATTGGAACTTACCAATGCAAAACTCCACACAAATTTGCCCTGAACCTGTATCCCTCAATAACCACCTTGTCTCACTGGAACGTACCAA
This sequence comes from Hemitrygon akajei, assembly GCF_048418815.1. Classification (NCBI taxonomy): domain Eukaryota; kingdom Metazoa; phylum Chordata; class Chondrichthyes; order Myliobatiformes; family Dasyatidae; genus Hemitrygon; species Hemitrygon akajei. The sequence continues at coordinate 1,955,090 of NW_027331971.1, read as the reverse complement.
TGCAGAACTCCACACAAATATACCCTGAACCTGTACCCTCCATAACCTCCCTGTCTCACTGGAACGTACCAATGCAGAACTCCACACAAATATGACCTGAACATGTACCCTCCATAACCTATCTGTCTGAGTGGAAAGTACCAATGCAGAACTCCACACAAATATGCCCTGAACCTGTACCCCTCCATAACTTCCCTGTCTCACTGGAACGTACCAATGCAGAATTCCACACAAATATGCCCTGAACCTGTACCCCTCCATAACTTCCCTGTCTCACTGGAATGTACCAATGCAGTACTCCACACAAATATGCCCTGAACCTGTACCCGTCCATAACCTCCCTGTCTCACTGGAACGTCCCACTGCAGAACTCCACACAAATATGCCATGAACCTGTTCCCTCCATAACCTCCCTGTCTCACTGGAAAGTACCAATGCAGAACTCCACACAAATATGCCCTGAACCTGTACCCGTCCATAACCTCCCTGTCTCATGGGAACGTACCACTGCAGAACTCCACACAAATATGCCCTGAACCTGTACCCCTCCATAACCTCCCTGTCTCACTGGAACGCACCAATTCCGAACTCCACTCAAATATGCCCTGAACCTGTACCGTGCATAACCTCGAAGTCTCACTGGCACGTACCATTGCAGAACACCACACAAATATGCCCTGAACCTGTACCCCTCCAAAACCTCCTGTCTCACTGGAACGTACCAATGCAGAATTCCACACAAATATGCCCTGAACCTGTACACGTCCATAAACTCCCTGTCTCACTGGAACGTCCCACTGCAGAATTCCACACAAAATATCCCATGAACCGGTACCCTCCATAGCCTCCCTGTCCCACTGGAAAGTACCAATGCAGAACTCCACACAAACATGCCCTGAACCTGTACCCGTCCATAACCTCACTGTCTCACTGGAACGTACCAACGCAGAACTACACACAGATATACCCTGAACCTGTAACCCTCCATAACCTACCTGTCTCACTGGAACGTACCAATGCAGAACTCCACACAAATATGCTCTGAACTTGTACCCTCCATAACCTCCCTGTCTCACTGGAACGTACCAATGCAGAAATCCACACAAATATGCCTTGAACGTGTACCCCTCCATAACCTCCCTGTGTCACAGGAACGTATCAATGCAGAACTCCAAAAAAATATGCCCTGAACCTGTACCCCTCCATAACCTCCCAGTCACACTGGAACGTACCAATGCAGAACTCCACACAAATATGCCCTGAACCTGTACCCGTCCATAACCTCCCTATCTCACTGGAACGTCCCACTGCAGAACTCCACGCAAATATGCCATGAACCCGTACCCTCCATAACCTCCCTGTCTTACTGGAAAGTACCAATGCAGAACTCCACACAAATATGCCCTGAACCTGTACCCTTCATAACCTCCCTGTCTCACTGGAGCGTACCAATGCAGAACTCCACACAAATATGCCCTGAACATGTACACGTACATAACCTCCCTGTCTCACTGGAAAGTACCAATGCAGAACTCCACACAAATAAACCCTGAACCAGTACCCGTCCATAAAATCCCTGTCTCACTGGAAAGTACCAATGCAGAAGTCCACGCAAATATGCCCTGAACCTGTACCCTCCATAACCTTCCTGTCTCACTGGAAAGTACCAATGCAGAACTCCACACAAATATGCCCTGAACCTGTGCCCGCCATAACCCCGCTGTGTCACTGGAACATACCACTGCAGAACTCCACACAAATATGCCCAGAACCTGAACCCTGCATAACCTCCCTGTCTCACTGGAACGTACCAATGCAGAACAACACACAAATATGCCCTGAACCTGTACCCCTCCATAACCTCCCTGTCTCACTGGAAAGTACCAATGCAGAACTCCACACAAATATGCCCTGAACCTATACCCTCCATATTCTCCCTGTCTCACTGGAATGTACCAATGCAGAACTCCACACAAATATGCCCTGAACCTGTATCCCTCAGTAACCACCTTGTCTCACTGGAACGTACCAATGCAGAACTGCACACAAATATGCCCTGAACCTGTATTCTCCATAACCTCCCTGACTCACTGGAACGTACCAATTCAGAACTCCACACAAATATGCCCTTTTGCTGTACCCCTCCATAACCTCACATTCTCACTGGAACGTACCAATGCCGAACTCAACACAAATATGCCCTGAACCTGTACCCTCCATAACCTCCCTGTCTCACTGGAAAGTACCAATGCAGAACTCCACACAAATATGCCCTGAACCTGTACCTCTCCATAACCTTCCTGTCTCACTGGAACGTACCAATGCAGAACTCCACACAAATATGCCCTAAACCTGTAACCCTCCATAACCTCCCTGTCTCACTGGAACGTACCAATGCGGAACTCCACACAAATATGCCCTGAACCTGTACCCTCCATAACCTCCCTGCCTCACTGGAACGTACCAATGCAGAACTCCACACAAATATGCCCTGAACCTGTACCCCTCCATAATCTCCCTATCTGACTGCAACGTACCAATGCCGAACTGCACACAAATATGCCCTGAACCTGTACCCTGCATAACCTCCCTGCCTCACTGGGACGTACCAATGCAGAATTCCACACATATATGCCCTGAACCTGTACACCCTCCATAACCTCCCTGTCTCACTGGGATGTACCAATGCAGAATTCCACACAAATATGCCCTGAACCTGTACCCCTCCATAACCTCCTTGTCTCACAGGAACGTACCAATGCAGAACTCCACACAAATCTGCCCTGTTCCTGTACCCCTCCATAACCTCCCTGTCTCATTGGAATGTACCAATGCAGAACTACACACAAATATGCCCTGAACCTGTACACTCCATAACCTTCCTGTCTCACTGGAAAGTACCAATGCAGAACTCCTCACAAATATGCCCTGAACCTGTACCCGCCATAACCCCGCTGTGTCACTGGAACATACCACTGCAGAACTCCACACAAATATGCCCAGAACCTGAACCCTGCATAACCTCCCTGTCTCACTGGAACGTACCAATGCAGAACAACACACAAATATGCCCTGAACCTGTACCCCTCCATAACCTCCCTGTCTCACTGGAAAGTACCAATGCAGAACTCCACACAAATATGCCCTGAACCTATACCCTCCATATTCTCCCTGTCTCACTGGAATGTACCAATGCAGAACTCCACACAAATATGCCCTGAACCTGTATCCCTCAATAACCACCTTGTCTCACTGGAACGTACCAATGCAGAACTCCACACAAATATGCCCTGAACCTGTATTCTCCATAACCTCCCTGACTCACTGGAACGTACCAATTCAGAACTCCACACAAATATGCCCTTTTGCTGTACCCCTCCATAAACTCACATTCTCACTGGAACGTACCAATGACGAACTCAACACAAATATGCCCTGAACCTGTACCCTCCATAACCTCCCTGTCTCACTGGAAAGTACCAATGCAGAACTCCACACAAATATGCCCTGAACCTGTACCTCTCCATAACCTCCCTGTCTCACTGGAACGTACCAATGCAGAACTCCACACAAATATGCCCTAAACCTGTAACCCTCCATAACCTCCCTGTCTCACTGGAACGTACCAATGCGGAACTCCACACAAATATGCCCTGAACCTGTACCCTCCATAACCTCCCTGCCTCACTGGAACGTACCAATGCAGAACTCCACACAAATATGCCCTGAACCTGTACCCCTCCATAATCTCCCTATCTGACTGCAACGTACCAATGCCGAACTGCACACAAATATGCCCTGAACCTGTACCCTGCATAACCTCCCTGCCTCACTGGGACGTACCAATGCAGAATTCCACACATATATGCCCTGAACCTGTACACCCTCCATAACCTCCCTGTCTCACTGGGATGTACCAATGCAGAATTCCACACAAATATGCCCTGAACCTGTACCCCTCCATAACCTCCTTGTCTCACAGGAACGTACCAATGCAGAACTCCACACAAATCTGCCCTGTTCCTGTACCCCTCCATAACCTCCCTGTCTCATTGGAATGTACCAATGCAGAACTACACACAAATATGCCCTGAACCTGTACCCTCCATAACCTCCCTGTCTCACAGGAACGTACCAATGCCGAACTCCACACAAATATGCCCTGTTCCTGTACCCCCCAATAACATCACTGTCTCACTGGAACGTACCAATGCCGAACTCGTCACAAATATGCCCTGTTCCTGTAACCCACCATAACCTCCCTGCCTCACTGGGACGTACCAATGCAGAATTCCACACAAATATGCCCCAAACCAGTACCCTCCATAACCTCCCGGTCTCACTGGAACGTACCAATACACAACTCCACAGAAATATGCCGTGAACCTGTACCCGCCCATAACCTCCTTATCTCATTGGAACTTACCAATGCAAAACTCCACACAAATTTGCCCTGAACCTGTATCCCTCAATAACCACCTTGTCTCACTGGAACGTACCAATGCAGAACTCCACACAAATATGCCCTGAACCTGTACCCCTCCATAATCTCCCTATCTCACTGCAACGTACCAATGCAGAACTCCACACAAATATACCCTGAACCTGTACCCTCCATAACCTCCCTGTCTCACTGGAACGTACCAATGCAGAACTCCACACAAATATGACCTGAACATGTACCCTCCATAACCTATCTGTCTGAGTGGAAAGTACCAATGCAGAACTCCACACAAATATGCCCTGAACCTGTACCCCTCCATAACTTCCCTGTCTCACTGGAACGTACCAATGCAGAATTCCACACAAATATGCCCTGAACCTGTACCCCTCCATAACTTCCCTGTCTCACTGGAATGTACCAATGCAGAACTCCACACAAATATGCCCTGAACCTGTACCCGTCCATAACCTCCTTGTCTCACTGGAATGTACCAATGCAGAACTACACACAAATATGCCCTGAACCTGTACCCTCCATAACCTCCCTGTCTCACAGGAACGTACCAATGCCGAACTCCACACAAATATGCCCTGTTCCTGTACCCCCCAATAACATCACTGTCTCACTGGAACGTACCAATGCCGAACTCGTCACAAATATGCCCTGTTCCTGTAACCCACCATAACCACCCTGCCTCACTGGGACGTACCAATGCAGAATTCCACACAAATATGCCCCAAACCAGTACCCTCCATAACCTCCCGGTCTCACTGGAACGTACCAATACACAACTCCACAGAAATATGCCGTGAACCTGTACCCGCCCATAATCTCCTTGTCTCATTGGAACTTACCAATGCAAAACTCCACACAAATTTGCCCTGAACCTGTATCCCTCAATAACCACCTTGTCTCACTGGAACGTACCAATGCAGAACTCCACACAAATATACCCTGAACCTGTACCCTCCATAACCTCCCTGTCTCACTGGAACGTACCAATGCAGAACTCCACACAAATATGACCTGAACATGTACCCTCCATAACCTATCTGTCTGAGTGGAAAGTACCAATGCAGAACTCCACACAAATATGCCCTGAACCTGTACCCCTCCATAACTTCCCTGTCTCACTGGAACGTACCAATGCAGAATTCCACACAAATATGCCCTGAACCTGTACCCCTCCATAACTTCCCTGTCTCACTGGAATGTACCAATGCAGTACTCCACACAAATATGCCCTGAACCTGTACCCGTCCATAACCTCCCTGTCTCACTGGAACGTCCCACTGCAGAACTCCACACAAATATGCCATGAACCTGTTCCCTCCATAACCTCCCTGTCTCACTGGAAAGTACCAATGCAGAACTCCACACAAATATGCCCTGAACCTGTACCCGTCCATAACCTCCCTGTCTCATGGGAACGTACCACTGCAGAACTCCACACAAATATGCCCTGAACCTGTACCCCTCCATAACCTCCCTGTCTCACTGGAACGCACCAATTCCGAACTCCACTCAAATATGCCCTGAACCTGTACCGTGCATAACCTCGAAGTCTCACTGGCACGTACCATTGCAGAACACCACACAAATATGCCCTGAACCTGTACCCCTCCAAAACCTCCTGTCTCACTGGAACGTACCAATGCAGAATTCCACACAAATATGCCCTGAACCTGTACACGTCCATAAACTCCCTGTCTCACTGGAACGTCCCACTGCAGAATTCCACACAAAATATCCCATGAACCGGTACCCTCCATAGCCTCCCTGTCCCACTGGAAAGTACCAATGCAGAACTCCACACAAACATGCCCTGAACCTGTACCCGTCCATAACCTCACTGTCTCACTGGAACGTACCAACGCAGAACTACACACAGATATACCCTGAACCTGTAACCCTCCATAACCTACCTGTCTCACTGGAACGTACCAATGCAGAACTCCACACAAATATGCTCTGAACTTGTACCCTCCATAACCTCCCTGTCTCACTGGAACGTACCAATGCAGAAATCCACACAAATATGCCTTGAACGTGTACCCCTCCATAACCTCCCTGTGTCACAGGAACGTATCAATGCAGAACTCCAAAAAAATATGCCCTGAACCTGTACCCCTCCATAACCTCCCAGTCACACTGGAACGTACCAATGCAGAACTCCACACAAATATGCCCTGAACCTGTACCCGTCCATAACCTCCCTATCTCACTGGAACGTCCCACTGCAGAACTCCACGCAAATATGCCATGAACCCGTACCCTCCATAACCTCCCTGTCTTACTGGAAAGTACCAATGCAGAACTCCACACAAATATGCCCTGAACCTGTACCCTTCATAACCTCCCTGTCTCACTGGAGCGTACCAATGCAGAACTCCACACAAATATGCCCTGAACATGTACACGTACATAACCTCCCTGTCTCACTGGAAAGTACCAATGCAGAACTCCACACAAATAAACCCTGAACCAGTACCCGTCCATAAAATCCCTGTCTCACTGGAAAGTACCAATGCAGAAGTCCACGCAAATATGCCCTGAACCTGTACCCTCCATAACCTTCCTGTCTCACTGGAAAGTACCAATGCAGAACTCCACACAAATATGCCCTGAACCTGTGCCCGCCATAACCCCGCTGTGTCACTGGAACATACCACTGCAGAACTCCACACAAATATGCCCAGAACCTGAACCCTGCATAACCTCCCTGTCTCACTGGAAAGTACCAATGCAGAACTCCACACAAATATGCCCTGAACCTATACCCTCCATATTCTCCCTGTCTCACTGGAATGTACCAATGCAGAACTCCACACAAATATGCCCTGAACCTGTATCCCTCAGTAACCACCTTGTCTCACTGGAACGTACCAATGCAGAACTGCACACAAATATGCCCTGAACCTGTATTCTCCATAACCTCCCTGACTCACTGGAACGTACCAATTCAGAACTCCACACAAATATGCCCTTTTGCTGTACCCCTCCATAACCTCACATTCTCACTGGAACGTACCAATGCCGAACTCAACACAAATATGCCCTGAACCTGTACCCTCCATAACCTCCCTGTCTCACTGGAAAGTACCAATGCAGAACTCCACACAAATATGCCCTGAACCTGTACCTCTCCATAACCTTCCTGTCTCACTGGAACGTACCAATGCAGAACTCCACACAAATATGCCCTAAACCTGTAACCCTCCATAACCTCCCTGTCTCACTGGAACGTACCAATGCGGAACTCCACACAAATATGCCCTGAACCTGTACCCTCCATAACCTCCCTGCCTCACTGGAACGTACCAATGCAGAACTCCACACAAATATGCCCTGAACCTGTACCCCTCCATAATCTCCCTATCTGACTGCAACGTACCAATGCCGAACTGCACACAAATATGCCCTGAACCTGTACCCTGCATAACCTCCCTGCCTCACTGGGACGTACCAATGCAGAATTCCACACATATATGCCCTGAACCTGTACACCCTCCATAACCTCCCTGTCTCACTGGGATGTACCAATGCAGAATTCCACACAAATATGCCCTGAACCTGTACCCCTCCATAACCTCCTTGTCTCACAGGAACGTACCAATGCAGAACTCCACACAAATCTGCCCTGTTCCTGTACCCCTCCATAACCTCCCTGTCTCATTGGAATGTACCAATGCAGAACTACACACAAATATGCCCTGAACCTGTACACTCCATAACCTCCCTGTCTCACAGGAACGTACCAATGCCGAACTCCACACAAATATGCCCTGTTCCTGTACCCCCCAATAACATCACTGTCTCACTGGAACGTACCAATGCCGAACTCGTCACAAATATGCCCTGTTCCTGTAACCCACCATAACCTCCCTGCCTCACTGGGACGTACCAATGCAGAATTCCACACAAATATGCCCCAAACCAGTACCCTCCATAACCTCCCGGTCTCACTGGAACGTACCAATACACAACTCCACAGAAATATGCCGTGAACCTGTACCCGCCCACAACCTCCTTATCTCATTGGAACTTACCAATGCAAAACTCCACACAAATTTGCCCTGAACCTGTATCCCTCAATAACCACCTTGTCTCACTGGAACGTACCAATGCAGAACTCCACACAAATATGCCCTGAACCTGTACCCCTCCATAATCTCCCTATCTCACTGCAACGTACCAATGCAGAACTCCACACAAATATACCCTGAACCTGTACCCTCCATAACCTCCCTGTCTCACTGGAACGTACCAATGCAGAACTCCACACAAATATGACCTGAACATGTACCCTCCATAACCTATCTGTCTGAGTGGAAAGTACCAATGCCGAACTCCACACAAATATGCCCTGTTCCTGTACCCCCCAATAACATCACTGTCTCACTGGAACGTACCAATGCCGAACTCGTCACAAATATGCCCTGTTCCTGTAACCCACCATAACCTCCCTGCCTCACTGGGACGTACCAATGCAGAATTCCACACAAATATGCCCCAAACCAGTACCCTCCATAACCTCCCTATCTCACTGGAACGTCCTACTGCAGAACTCCACGCAAATATGCCATGAACCTGTACCCTCCATAACCTCCCTGTCTTACTGGAAAGTACCAATGCAGAACTCCACACAAATATGCCCTGAACCTGTACCCTTCATAACCTCCCTGTCTCACTGGAAAGTACCAATGCAGAACTCCACACAAATATGCCCTGAACCTGTACCCTTCATAACCTCCCTGTCTCACTGGAGCGTACCAATGCAGAACTCCACACAAATATGCCCTGAACATGTACACGTACATAACCTCCCTGTCTCACTGGAAAGTACCAATGCCGAACTCCACACAAATAAACCCTGAACCAGTACCCGTCCATAAAATCCCTGTCTCACTGGAACGTACCAATGCAGAAGTCCACGCAAATATGCCCTGAACCTGTACCCTCCATAACCTTCCTGTCTCACTGGAACGTACCAATGCAGAACTCCTCACAAATATGCCCTGAACCTGTACCCGCCATAACCCCGCTGTGTCACTGGAACATACCACTGCAGAACTCCACACAAATATGCCCAGAACCTGAACCCTGCATAACCTCCCTGTCTCACTGGAACGTACCAATGCAGAACAACACACAAATATGCCCTGAACCTGTACCCCTCCATAACCTCCCTGTCTCACTGGAAAGTACCAATGCAGAACTCCACACAAATATGCCCTGAACCTATACCCTCCATATTCTCCCTGTCTCACTGGAATGTACCAATGCAGAACTCCACACAAATATGCCCTGAACCTGTATCCCTCAATAACCACCTTGTCTCACTGGAACGTACCAATGCAGAACTCCACACAAATATGCCCTGAACCTGTATTCTCCATAACCTCCCTGACTCACTGGAACGTACCAATTCAGAACTCCACACAAATATGCCCTTTTGCTGTACCCCTCCATAAACTCACATTCTCACTGGAACGTACCAATGACGAACTCAACACAAATATGCCCTGAACCTGTACCCTCCATAACCTCCCTGTCTCACTGGAAAGTACCAATGCAGAACTCCACACAAATATGCCCTGAACCTGTACCTCTCCATAACCTCCCTGTCTCACTGGAACGTACCAATGCAGAACTCCACACAAATATGCCCTAAACCTGTAACCCTCCATAACCTCCCTGTCTCACTGGAACGTACCAATGCGGAACTCCACACAAATATGCCCTGAACCTGTACCCTCCATAACCTCCCTGCCTCACTGGAACGTACCAATGCAGAACTCCACACAAATATGCCCTGAACCTGTACCCCTCCATAATCTCCCTATCTGACTGCAACGTACCAATGCCGAACTGCACACAAATATGCCCTGAACCTGTACCCTGCATAACCTCCCTGCCTCACTGGGACGTACCAATGCAGAATTCCACACATATATGCCCTGAACCTGTACACCCTCCATAACCTCCCTGTCTCACTGGGATGTACCAATGCAGAATTCCACACAAATATGCCCTGAACCTGTACCCCTCCATAACCTCCTTGTCTCACAGGAACGTACCAATGCAGAACTCCACACAAATCTGCCCTGTTCCTGTACCCCTCCATAACCTCCCTGTCTCATTGGAATGTACCAATGCAGAACTACACACAAATATGCCCTGAACCTGTACCCTCCATAACCTCCCTGTCTCACAGGAACGTACCAATGCCGAACTCCACACAAATATGCCCTGTTCCTGTACCCCCCAATAACATCACTGTCTCACTGGAACGTACCAATGCCGAACTCGTCACAAATATGCCCTGTTCCTGTAACCCACCATAACCTCCCTGCCTCACTGGGACGTACCAATGCAGAATTCCACACAAATATGCCCCAAACCAGTACCCTCCATAACCTCCCGGTCTCACTGGAACGTACCAATACACAACTCCACAGAAATATGCCGTGAACCTGTACCCGCCCATAACCTCCTTATCTCATTGGAACTTACCAATGCAAAACTCCACACAAATTTGCCCTGAACCTGTATCCCTCAATAACCACCTTGTCTCACTGGAACGTACCAATGCAGAACTCCACACAAATATGCCCTGAACCTGTACCCCTCCATAATCTCCCTATCTCACTGCAACGTACCAATGCAGAACTCCACACAAATATACCCTGAACCTGTACCCTCCATAACCTCCCTGTCTCACTGGAACGTACCAATGCAGAACTCCACACAAATATGACCTGAACATGTACCCTCCATAACCTATCTGTCTGAGTGGAAAGTACCAATGCAGAACTCCACACAAATATGCCCTGAACCTGTACCCCTCCATAACTTCCCTGTCTCACTGGAACGTACCAATGCAGAATTCCACACAAATATGCCCTGAACCTGTACCCCTCCATAACTTCCCTGTCTCACTGGAATGTACCAATGCAGAACTCCACACAAATATGCCCTGAACCTGTACCCGTCCATAACCTCCTTGTCTCACTGGAATGTACCAATGCAGAACTACACACAAATATGCCCTGAACCTGTACCCTCCATAACCTCCCTGTCTCACAGGAACGTACCAATGCCGAACTCCACACAAATATGCCCTGTTCCTGTACCCCCCAATAACATCACTGTCTCACTGGAACGTACCAATGCCGAACTCGTCACAAATATGCCCTGTTCCTGTAACCCACCATAACCACCCTGCCTCACTGGGACGTACCAATGCAGAATTCCACACAAATATGCCCCAAACCAGTACCCTCCATAACCTCCCGGTCTCACTGGAACGTACCAATACACAACTCCACAGAAATATGCCGTGAACCTGTACCCGCCCATAATCTCCTTGTCTCATTGGAACTTACCAATGCAAAACTCCACACAAATTTGCCCTGAACCTGTATCCCTCAATAACCACCTTGTCTCACTGGAACGTACCAATGCAGAACTCCACACAAATATACCCTGAACCTGTACCCTCCATAACCTCCCTGTCTCACTGGAACGTACCAATGCAGAACTCCACACAAATATGACCTGAACATGTACCCTCCATAACCTATCTGTCTGAGTGGAAAGTACCAATGCAGAACTCCACACAAATATGCCCTGAACCTGTACCCCTCCATAACTTCCCTGTCTCACTGGAACGTACCAATGCAGAATTCCACACAAATATGCCCTGAACCTGTACCCCTCCATAACTTCCCTGTCTCACTGGAATGTACCAATGCAGTACTCCACACAAATATGCCCTGAACCTGTACCCGTCCATAACCTCCCTGTCTCACTGGAACGTCCCACTGCAGAACTCCACACAAATATGCCATGAACCTGTTCCCTCCATAACCTCCCTGTCTCACTGGAAAGTACCAATGCAGAACTCCACACAAATATGCCCTGAACCTGTACCCGTCCATAACCTCCCTGTCTCATGGGAACGTACCACTGCAGAACTCCACACAAATATGCCCTGAACCTGTACCCCTCCATAACCTCCCTGTCTCACTGGAACGCACCAATTCCGAACTCCACTCAAATATGCCCTGAACCTGTACCGTGCATAACCTCGAAGTCTCACTGGCACGTACCATTGCAGAACACCACACAAATATGCCCTGAACCTGTACCCCTCCAAAACCTCCTGTCTCACTGGAACGTACCAATGCAGAATTCCACACAAATATGCCCTGAACCTGTACCCCTCCAAAACCTCCTGTCTCACTGGAACGTCCCACTGCAGAATTCCACACAAAATATCCCATGAACCGGTACCCTCCATAGCCTCCCTGTCCCACTGGAAAGTACCAATGCAGAACTCCACACAAACATGCCCTGAACCTGTACCCGTCCATAACCTCACTGTCTCACTGGAACGTACCAACGCAGAACTACACACAGATATACCCTGAACCTGTAACCCTCCATAACCTACCTGTCTCACTGGAACGTACCAATGCAGAACTCCACACAAATATGCTCTGAACTTGTACCCTCCATAACCTCCCTGTCTCACTGGAACGTACCAATGCAGAAATCCACACAAATATGCCTTGAACGTGTACCCCTCCATAACCTCCCTGTGTCACAGGAACGTATCAATGCAGAACTCCAAAAAAATATGCCCTGAACCTGTACCCCTCCATAACCTCCCAGTCACACTGGAACGTACCAATGCAGAACTCCACACAAATATGCCCTGAACCTGTACCCGTCCATAACCTCCCTATCTCACTGGAACGTCCCACTGCAGAACTCCACGCAAATATGCCATGAACCCGTACCCTCCATAACCTCCCTGTCTTACTGGAAAGTACCAATGCAGAACTCCACACAAATATGCCCTGAACCTGTACCCTTCATAACCTCCCTGTCTCACTGGAGCGTACCAATGCAGAACTCCACACAAATATGCCCTGAACATGTACACGTACATAACCTCCCTGTCTCACTGGAAAGTACCAATGCAGAACTCCACACAAATAAACCCTGAACCAGTACCCGTCCATAAAATCCCTGTCTCACTGGAAAGTACCAATGCAGAAGTCCACGCAAATATGCCCTGAACCTGTACCCTCCATAACCTTCCTGTCTCACTGGAAAGTACCAATGCAGAACTCCACACAAATATGCCCTGAACCTGTGCCCGCCATAACCCCGCTGTGTCACTGGAACATACCACTGCAGAACTCCACACAAATATGCCCAGAACCTGAACCCTGCATAACCTCCCTGTCTCACTGGAACGTACCAATGCAGAACAACACACAAATATGCCCTGAACCTGTACCCCTCCATAACCTCCCTGTCTCACTGGAAAGTACCAATGCAGAACTCCACACAAATATGCCCTGAACCTATACCCTCCATATTCTCCCTGTCTCACTGGAATGTACCAATGCAGAACTCCACACAAATATGCCCTGAACCTGTATCCCTCAGTAACCACCTTGTCTCACTGGAACGTACCAATGCAGAACTGCACACAAATATGCCCTGAACCTGTATTCTCCATAACCTCCCTGACTCACTGGAACGTACCAATTCAGAACTCCACACAAATATGCCCTTTTGCTGTACCCCTCCATAACCTCACATTCTCACTGGAACGTACCAATGCCGAACTCAACACAAATATGCCCTGAACCTGTACCCTCCATAACCTCCCTGTCTCACTGGAAAGTACCAATGCAGAACTCCACACAAATATGCCCTGAACCTGTACCTCTCCATAACCTTCCTGTCTCACTGGAACGTACCAATGCAGAACTCCACACAAATATGCCCTAAACCTGTAACCCTCCATAACCTCCCTGTCTCACTGGAACGTACCAATGCGGAACTCCACACAAATATGCCCTGAACCTGTACCCTCCATAACCTCCCTGCCTCACTGGAACGTACCAATGCAGAACTCCACACAAATATGCCCTGAACCTGTACCCCTCCATAATCTCCCTATCTGACTGCAACGTACCAATGCCGAACTGCACACAAATATGCCCTGAACCTGTACCCTGCATAACCTCCCTGCCTCACTGGGACGTACCAATGCAGAATTCCACACATATATGCCCTGAACCTGTACACCCTCCATAACCTCCCTGTCTCACTGGGATGTACCAATGCAGAATTCCACACAAATATGCCCTGAACCTGTACCCCTCCATAACCTCCTTGTCTCACAGGAACGTACCAATGCAGAACTCCACACAAATCTGCCCTGTTCCTGTACCCCTCCATAACCTCCCTGTCTCATTGGAATGTACCAATGCAGAACTACACACAAATATGCCCTGAACCTGTACACTCCATAACCTCCCTGTCTCACAGGAACGTACCAATGCCGAACTCCACACAAATATGCCCTGTTCCTGTACCCCCCAATAACATCACTGTCTCACTGGAACGTACCAATGCCGAACTCGTCACAAATATGCCCTGTTCCTGTAACCCACCATAACCTCCCTGCCTCACTGGGACGTACCAATGCAGAATTCCACACAAATATGCCCCAAACCAGTACCCTCCATAACCTCCCGGTCTCACTGGAACGTACCAATACACAACTCCACAGAAATATGCCGTGAACCTGTACCCGCCCACAACCTCCTTATCTCATTGGAACTTACCAATGCAAAACTCCACACAAATTTGCCCTGAACCTGTATCCCTCAATAACCACCTTGTCTCACTGGAACGTACCAATGCAGAACTCCACACAAATATGCCCTGAACCTGTACCCCTCCATAATCTCCCTATCTCACTGCAACGTACCAATGCAGAACTCCACACAAATATACCCTGAACCTGTACCCTCCATAACCTCCCTGTCTCACTGGAACGTACCAATGCAGAACTCCACACAAATATGACCTGAACATGTACCCTCCATAACCTATCTGTCTGAGTGGAAAGTACCAATGCCGAACTCCACACAAATATGCCCTGTTCCTGTACCCCCCAATAACATCACTGTCTCACTGGAACGTACCAATGCCGAACTCGTCACAAATATGCCCTGTTCCTGTAACCCACCATAACCTCCCTGCCTCACTGGGACGTACCAATGCAGAATTCCACACAAATATGCCCCAAACCAGTACCCTCCATAACCTCCCGGTCTCACTGGAACGTACCAATACACAACTCCACAGAAATATGCCGTGAACCTGTACCCGCCCACAACCTCCTTATCTCATTGGAACTTACCAATGCAAAACTCCACACAAATTTGCCCTGAACCTGTATCCCTCAATAACCACCTTGTCTCACTGGAACGTACCAATGCAGAACTCCACACAAATATGCCCTGAACCTGTACCCCTCCATAATCTCCCTATCTCACTGCAACGTACCAATGCAGAACTCCACACAAATATACCCTGAACCTGTACCCTCCATAACCTCCCTGTCTCACTGGAACGTACCAATGCAGAATTCCACACAAATATGCCATGAACCTGTACCCTCCATAACCTCCCTGTCTCACTGGAAAGTAACAATGCAGAACTCCACACAAATATGCCCTGAACCTGTACCCCTCCATAACTTCCCTGTCTCACTGGAACGTACCAATGCAGAATTCCACACAAATATGCCCTGAACCTGTACCCCTCCATAACTTCCCTGTCTCACTGGAATGTACCAATGCAGAACTCCACACAAATATGCCCTGAACCTGTACCCCTCCATAACCTCCCTGCCTCACTGGGACGTACAAATGCAGAATTCCACACAAATATGCCCCAAACCAGTACCCTCCATAACCTCCCGGTCTCACTGGAACGTACCAATACACAACTCCACAGAAATATGCCGTGAACCTGTACCCGCCCATAACCTCCTTGTCTCATTGGAACTTACCAATGCAAAACTCCACACAAATTTGCCCTGAACCTGTATCCCTCAATAACCACCTTGTCTCACTGGAACGTACCAATGCAGAACTCCACACAAATATGCCTTGAACCTGTACCCCTCCATAATCTCCCTATCTCACTGCAACGTACCAATGCAGAACTCCACACAAATATACCTTGAACCTGTACCCTCCATAACCTCCCTGTCTCACTGGAACGTACCAATGCAGAACTCCACACAAATATGACCTGAACATGTACCCTCCATAACCTATCTGTCTGAGTGGAAAGTACCAATGCAGAACTCCACACAAATATGCCCTGAACCTGTACCCCTCCATAACTTCCCTGTCTCACTGGAACGTACCAATGCAGAATTCCACACAAATATGACCTGAACCTGTACCCCTCCATAACATCCCTGTCTCACTGGAATGTACCAATGCAGAACTCCACACAAATATGCCCTGAACCTGTACCCGTCCATAACCTCCCTGTCTCACTGGAACGTCCCACTGCAGAACTCCACGCAAATATGCCATGAACCTGTACCCTCCATAACCTCCCTGTCTCACTGGAAAGTACCAATGCAGAATTCCACACAAATATGCCCTGAACCTGTACCCGTCCATAACCTCCCTGTCTCATGGGAACGTACCACTGCAGAACTCCACACAAATATGCCCAAAACCTGTACCCTCCATAACCTCCCTGTCTCACTGGAACGTACCAATGGAGAACTCCACACAAATTTGCCCTGAACCTGTACCCCTCCATAACCTCCCTGTCTCACTGGAACGTACCAATGCAGAAATCCTCACAAATATGCCCTGAACCTGTACTCCACCTTACCCTCCCTGTCTCACTGGAACGTACCAATGCACAATTACACTCAAATTTGCCCTGAACCTGTACCCTCCATAACCTCACTGTCTCACTGGAACGTACCAATGCAGAACTCCACACAAATATGCCCTGAACCTGTACCCCTCCATAACCTCCCTGTCTCACTGGAACGCACCAATTCCGAACTCCACTCAAATATGCCCTGAACCTGTACCGTGCATAACCTCGAAGTCTCACTGGCACGTACCATTGCAGAACACCACACAAATATGCCCTGAACCTGTACCCCTCCAAAACCTCCTGTCTCACTGGAACGTACCAATGAAGAATTCCACACAAATATGCCCTGAACCTGTACACGTCCATAAACTCCCTGTCTCACTGGAACGTCCCACTGCAGAATTCCACACAAAATATGCCATGAACCGGTACCCTCCATAGCCTCCCTGTCCCACTGGAAAGTACCAATGCAGAACTCCACACAAACATGCCCTGAACCTGTACCCGTCCATAACCTCACTGTCTCACTGGAACGTACCAACGCAGAACTACACACAGATATACCCTGAACCTGTAACCCTCCATAACCTACCTGTCTCACTGGAACGTACCAATGCAGAACTCCACACAAATATGCTCTGAACTTGTACCCTCCATAACCTCCCTGTCTCACTGGAACGTACCAATGCAGAACTCCACACAAATATGCCTTGAACGTGTACCCCTCCATAACCTCCCTGTGTCACAGGAACGTATCAATGCAGAACTCCAAAAAAATATGCCCTGAACCTGTACCCCTCAATAACCTCCCAGTCACACTGGAACGTACCAATGCAGAACTCCACACAAATATGCCCTGAACCTGTACCCGTCCATAACCTCCCTATCTCACTGGAACGTCCTACTGCAGAACTCCACGCAAATATGCCATGAACCTGTACCCTCCATAACCTCCCTGTCTTACTGGAAAGTACCAATGCAGAACTCCACACAAATATGCCCTGAACCTGTACCCTTCATAACCTCCCTGTCTCACTGGAAAGTACCAATGCAGAACTCCACACAAATATGCCCTGAACCTGTACCCTTCATAACCTCCCTGTCTCACTGGAGCGTACCAATGCAGAACTCCACACAAATATGCCCTGAACATGTACACGTACATAACCTCCCTGTCTCACTGGAAAGTACCAATGCAGAACTCCACACAAATAAACCCTGAACCAGTACCCGTCCATAAAATCCCTGTCTCACTGGAACGTACCAATGCAGAACTCCACACAAATATGCCCTGAACATGTACACGTACATAACCTCCCTGTCTCACTGGAAAGTACCAATGCAGAACTCCACACAAATAAACCCTGAACCAGTACCCGTCCATAAAATCCCTGTCTCACTGGAACGTACCAATGCAGAAGTCCACGCAAATATGCCCTGAACCTGTACCCTCCATAACCTTCCTGTCTCACTGGAAAGTACCAATGCAGAACTCCTCACAAATATGCCCTGAACCTGTACCCTTCATAACCTCCCTGTCTCACTGGAAAGTACCAATGCAGAACTCCACACAAATATGCCCTGAACCTGTACCCTTCATAACCTCCCTGTCTCACTGGAGCGTACCAATGCAGAACTCCACACAAATATGCCCTGAACATGTACACGTACATAACCTCCCTGTCTCACTGGAAAGTACCAATGCAGAACTCCACACAAATAAACCCTGAACCAGTACCCGTCCATAAAATCCCTGTCTCACTGGAGCGTACCAATGCAGAACTCCACACAAATATGCCCTGAACATGTACACGTACATAACCTCCCTGTCTCACTGGAAAGTACCAATGCAGAACTCCACACAAATAAACCCTGAACCAGTACCCGTCCATAAAATCCCTGTCTCACTGGAACGTACCAATGCAGAACTCCACACAAATATGCCCTGAACATGTACACGTACATAACCTCCCTGTCTCACTGGAAAGTACCAATGCAGAACTCCACACAAATAAACCCTGAACCAGTACCCGTCCATAAAATCCCTGTCTCACTGGAACGTACCAATGCAGAAGTCCACGCAAATATGCCCTGAACCTGTACCCTCCATAACCTCCCTGTCTTACTGGAAAGTACCAATGCAGAACTCCACACAAATATGCCCTGAACCTGTACCCTTCATAACCTCCCTGTCTCACTGGAAAGTACCAATGCAGAACTCCACACAAATATGCCCTGAACCTGTACCCTTCATAACCTCCCTGTCTCACTGGAGCGTACCAATGCAGAACTCCACACAAATATGCCCTGAACATGTACACGTACATAACCTCCCTGTCTCACTGGAAAGTACCAATGCAGAACTCCACACAAATAAACCCTGAACCAGTACCCGTCCATAAAATCCCTGTCTCACTGGAGCGTACCAATGCAGAACTCCACACAAATATGCCCTGAACATGTACACGTACATAACCTCCCTGTCTCACTGGAAAGTACCAATGCAGAACTCCACACAAATAAACCCTGAACCAGTACCCGTCCATAAAATCCCTGTCTCACTGGAACGTACCAATGCAGAAGTCCACGCAAATATGCCCTGAACCTGTACCCTCCATAACCTTCCTGTCTCACTGGAAAGTACCAATGCAGAACTCCTCACAAATATGCCCTGAACCTGTACCCGCCATAACCCCGCTGTGTCACTGGAACATACCACTGCAGAACTCCACACAAATATGCCCAGAACCTGAACCCTGCATAACCTCCCTGTCTCACTGGAACGTACCAATGCAGAACAACACACAAATATGCCCTGAACCTGTACCCCTCCATAACCTCCCTGTCTCACTGGAAAGTACCAATGCAGAACTCCACACAAATATGCCCTGAACCTATACCCTCCATATTCTCCCTGTCTCACTGGAATGTACCAATGCAGAACTCCACACAAATATGCCCTGAACCTGTATCCCTCAATAACCACCTTGTCTCACTGGAACGTACCAATGCAGAACTCCACACAAATATGCCCTGAACCTGTATTCTCCATAACCTCCCTGACTCACTGGAACGTACCAATTCAGAACTCCACACAAATATGCCCTTTTGCTGTACCCCTCCATAAACTCACATTCTCACTGGAACGTACCAATGCCGAACTCAACACAAATATGCCCTGAACCTGTACCCTCCATAACCTCCCTGTCTCACTGGAAAGTACCAATGCAGAACTCCACACAAATATGCCCTGAACCTGTACCTCTCCATAACCTCCCTGTCTCACTGGAACGTACCAATGCAGAACTCCACACAAATATGCCCTAAACCTGTAACCCTCCATAACCTCCCTGTCTCACTGGAACGTACCAATGCGGAACTCCACACAAATATGCCCTGAACCTGTACCCTCCATAACCTCCCTGCCTCACTGGAACGTACCAATGCAGAACTCCACACAAATATGCCCTGAACCTGTACCCCTCCATAATCTCCCTATCTGACTGCAACGTACCAATGCCGAACTGCACACAAATATGCCCTGAACCTGTACCCTGCATAACCTCCCTGCCTCACTGGGACGTACCAATGCAGAATTCCACACATATATGCCCTGAACCTGTACACCCTCCATAACCTCCCTGTCTCACTGGGATGTACCAATGCAGAATTCCACACAAATATGCCCTGAACCTGTACCCCTCCATAACCTCCTTGTCTCACAGGAACGTACCAATGCAGAACTCCACACAAATCTGCCCTGTTCCTGTACCCCTCCATAACCTCCCTGTCTCATTGGAATGTACCAATGCAGAACTACACACAAATATGCCCTGAACCTGTACCCTCCATAACCTCCCTGTCTCACAGGAACGTACCAATCCCGAACTCCACACAAATATGCCCTGTTCCTGTACCCCCCAATAACATCACTGTCTCACTGGAACGTACCAATGCCGAACTCGTCACAAATATGCCCTGTTCCTGTAACCCACCATAACCTCCCTGCCTCACTGGGACGTACCAATGCAGAATTCCACACAAATATGCCCCAAACCAGTACCCTCCATAACCTCCCGGTCTCACTGGAACGTACCAATACACAACTCCACAGAAATATGCCGTGAACCTGTACCCGCCCATAACCTCCTTATCTCATTGGAACTTACCAATGCAAAACTCCACACAAATTTGCCCTGAACCTGTATCCCTCAATAACCACCTTGTCTCACTGGAACGTACCAATGCAGAACTCCACACAAATATGCCCTGAACCTGTACCCCTCCATAATCTCCCTATCTCACTGCAACGTACCAATGCAGAACTCCACACAAATATACCCTGAACCTGTACCCTCCATAACCTCCCTGTCTCACTGGAACGTACCAATGCAGAACTCCACACAAATATGACCTGAACATGTACCCTCCATAACCTATCTGTCTGAGTGGAAAGTACCAATGCAGAACTCCACACAAATATGCCCTGAACCTGTACCCCTCCATAACTTCCCTGTCTCACTGGAACGTACCAATGCAGAATTCCACACAAATATGCCCTGAACCTGTACCCCTCCATAACTTCCCTGTCTCACTGGAATGTACCAATGCAGAACTCCACACAAATATGCCCTGAACCTGTACCCGTCCATAACCTCCTTGTCTCACTGGAATGTACCAATGCAGAACTACACACAAATATGCCCTGAACCTGTACCCTCCATAACCTCCCTGTCTCACAGGAACGTACCAATGCCGAACTCCACACAAATATGCCCTGTTCCTGTACCCCCCAATAACATCACTGTCTCACTGGAACGTACCAATGCCGAACTCGTCACAAATATGCCCTGTTCCTGTAACCCACCATAACCTCCCTGCCTCACTGGGACGTACCAATGCAGAATTCCACACAAATATGCCCCAAACCAGTACCCTCCATAACCTCCCGGTCTCACTGGAACGTACCAATACACAACTCCACAGAAATATGCCGTGAACCTGTACCCGCCCATAATCTCCTTGTCTCATTGGAACTTACCAATGCAAAACTCCACACAAATTTGCCCTGAACCTGTATCCCTCAATAACCACCTTGTCTCACTGGAACGTACCAATGCAGAACTCCACACAAATATACCCTGAACCTGTACCCTCCATAACCTCCCTGTCTCACTGGAACGTACCAATGCAGAACTCCACACAAATATGACCTGAACATGTACCCTCCATAACCTATCTGTCTGAGTGGAAAGTACCAATGCAGAACTCCACACAAATATGCCCTGAACCTGTACCCCTCCATAACTTCCCTGACTCACTGGAACGTACCAATGCAGAATTCCACACAAATATGCCCTGAACCTGTACCCCTCCATAACTTCCCTGTCTCACTGGAATGTACCAATGCAGTACTCCACACAAAATATGCCATGAACCGGTACCCTCCATAGCCTCCCTGTCCCACTGGAAAGTACCAATGCAGAACTCCACACAAACATGCCCTGAACCTGTACCCGTCCATAACCTCACTGTCTCACTGGAACGTACCAACGCAGAACTACACACAGATATACCCTGAACCTGTAACCCTCCATAACCTACCTGTCTCACTGGAACGTACCAATGCAGAACTCCACACAAATATGCTCTGAACTTGTACCCTCCATAACCTCCCTGTCTCACTGGAACGTACCAATGCAGAACTCCACACAAATATGCCTTGAACGTGTACCCCTCCATAACCTCCCTGTGTCACAGGAACGTATCAATGCAGAACTCCAAAAAAATATGCCCTGAACCTGTACCCCTCAATAACCTCCCAGTCACACTGGAACGTACCAATGCAGAACTCCACACAAATATGCCCTGAACCTGTACCCGTCCATAACCTCCCTATCTCACTGGAACGTCCTACTGCAGAACTCCACGCAAATATGCCATGAACCTGTACCCTCCATAACCTCCCTGTCTTACTGGAAAGTACCAATGCAGAACTCCACACAAATATGCCCTGAACCTGTACCCTTCATAACCTCCCTGTCTCACTGGAAAGTACCAATGCAGAACTCCACACAAATATGCCCTGAACCTGTACCCTTCATAACCTCCCTGTCTCACTGGAGCGTACCAATGCAGAACTCCACACAAATATGCCCTGAACATGTACACGTACATAACCTCCCTGTCTCACTGGAAAGTACCAATGCAGAACTCCACACAAATAAACCCTGAACCAGTACCCGTCCATAAAATCCCTGTCTCACTGGAACGTACCAATGCAGAAGTCCACGCAAATATGCCCTGAACCTGTACCCTCCATAACCTTCCTGTCTCACTGGAAAGTACCAATGCAGAACTCCTCACAAATATGCCCTGAACCTGTACCCGCCATAACCCCGCTGTGTCACTGGAACATACCACTGCAGAACTCCACACAAATATGCCCAGAACCTGAACCCTGCATAACCTCCCTGTCTCACTGGAACGTACCAATGCAGAACAACACACAAATATGCCCTGAACCTGTACCCCTCCATAACCTCCCTGTCTCACTGGAAAGTACCAATGCAGAACTCCACACAAATATGCCCTGAACCTATACCCTCCATATTCTCCCTGTCTCACTGGAATGTACCAATGCAGAACTCCACACAAATATGCCCTGAACCTGTATCCCTCAATAACCACCTTGTCTCACTGGAACGTACCAATGCAGAACTCCACACAAATATGCCCTGAACCTGTATTCTCCATAACCTCCCTGACTCACTGGAACGTACCAATTCAGAACTCCACACAAATATGCCCTTTTGCTGTACCCCTCCATAAACTCACATTCTCACTGGAACGTACCAATGCCGAACTCAACACAAATATGCCCTGAACCTGTACCCTCCATAACCTCCCTGTCTCACTGGAAAGTACCAATGCAGAACTCCACACAAATATGCCCTGAACCTGTACCTCTCCATAACCTCCCTGTCTCACTGGAACGTACCAATGCAGAACTCCACACAAATATGCCCTAAACCTGTAACCCTCCATAACCTCCCTGTCTCACTGGAACGTACCAATGCGGAACTCCACACAAATATGCCCTGAACCTGTACCCTCCATAACCTCCCTGCCTCACTGGAACGTACCAATGCAGAACTCCACACAAATATGCCCTGAACCTGTACCCCTCCATAATCTCCCTATCTGACTGCAACGTACCAATGCCGAACTGCACACAAATATGCCCTGAACCTGTACCCTGCATAACCTCCCTGCCTCACTGGGACGTACCAATGCAGAATTCCACACATATATGCCCTGAACCTGTACACCCTCCATAACCTCCCTGTCTCACTGGGATGTACCAATGCAGAATTCCACACAAATATGCCCTGAACCTGTACCCCTCCATAACCTCCTTGTCTCACAGGAACGTACCAATGCAGAACTCCACACAAATCTGCCCTGTTCCTGTACCCCTCCATAACCTCCCTGTCTCATTGGAATGTACCAATGCAGAACTACACACAAATATGCCCTGAACCTGTACCCTCCATAACCTCCCTGTCTCACAGGAACGTACCAATGCCGAACTCCACACAAATATGCCCTGTTCCTGTACCCCCCAATAACATCACTGTCTCACTGGAACGTACCAATGCCGAACTCGTCACAAATATGCCCTGTTCCTGTAACCCACCATAACCTCCCTGCCTCACTGGGACGTACCAATGCAGAATTCCACACAAATATGCCCCAAACCAGTACCCTCCATAACCTCCCGGTCTCACTGGAACGTACCAATACACAACTCCACAGAAATATGCCGTGAACCTGTACCCGCCCATAACCTCCTTATCTCATTGGAACTTACCAATGCAAAACTCCACACAAATTTGCCCTGAACCTGTATCCCTCAATAACCACCTTGTCTCACTGGAACGTACCAATGCAGAACTCCACACAAATATGCCCTGAACCTGTACCCCTCCATAATCTCCCTATCTCACTGCAACGTACCAATGCAGAACTCCACACAAATATACCCTGAACCTGAACCCTGCATAACCTCCCTGTCTCACTGGAACGTACCAATGCAGAACAACACACAAATATGCCCTGAACCTGTACCCCTCCATAACCTCCCTGTCTCACTGGAAAGTACCAATGCAGAACTCCACACAAATATGCCCTGAACCTATACCCTCCATATTCTCCCTGTCTCACTGGAATGTACCAATGCAGAACTCCACACAAATATGCCCTGAACCTGTATCCCTCAATAACCACCTTGTCTCACTGGAACGTACCAATGCAGAACTCCACACAAATATGCCCTGAACCTGTATTCTCCATAACCTCCCTGACTCACTGGAACGTACCAATTCAGAACTCCACACAAATATGCCCTTTTGCTGTACCCCTCCATAAACTCACATTCTCACTGGAACGTACCAATGCCGAACTCAACACAAATATGCCCTGAACCTGTACCCTCCATAACCTCCCTGTCTCACTGGAAAGTACCAATGCAGAACTCCACACAAATATGCCCTGAACCTGTACCTCTCCATAACCTCCCTGTCTCACTGGAACGTACCAATGCAGAACTCCACACAAATATGCCCTAAACCTGTAACCCTCCATAACCTCCCTGTCTCACTGGAACGTACCAATGCGGAACTCCACACAAATATGCCCTGAACCTGTACCCTCCATAACCTCCCTGCCTCACTGGAACGTACCAATGCAGAACTCCACACAAATATGCCCTGAACCTGTACCCCTCCATAATCTCCCTATCTGACTGCAACGTACCAATGCCGAACTGCACACAAATATGCCCTGAACCTGTACCCTGCATAACCTCCCTGCCTCACTGGGACGTACCAATGCAGAATTCCACACATATATGCCCTGAACCTGTACACCCTCCATAACCTCCCTGTCTCACTGGGATGTACCAATGCAGAATTCCACACAAATATGCCCTGAACCTGTACCCCTCCATAACCTCCTTGTCTCACAGGAACGTACCAATGCAGAACTCCACACAAATCTGCCCTGTTCCTGTACCCCTCCATAACCTCCCTGTCTCATTGGAATGTACCAATGCAGAACTACACACAAATATGCCCTGAACCTGTACCCTCCATAACCTCCCTGTCTCACAGGAACGTACCAATGCCGAACTCCACACAAATATGCCCTGTTCCTGTACCCCCCAATAACATCACTGTCTCACTGGAACGTACCAATGCCGAACTCGTCACAAATATGCCCTGTTCCTGTAACCCACCATAACCTCCCTGCCTCACTGGGACGTACCAATGCAGAATTCCACACAAATATGCCCCAAACCAGTACCCTCCATAACCTCCCGGTCTCACTGGAACGTACCAATACACAACTCCACAGAAATATGCCGTGAACCTGTACCCGCCCATAACCTCCTTATCTCATTGGAACTTACCAATGCAAAACTCCACACAAATTTGCCCTGAACCTGTATCCCTCAATAACCACCTTGTCTCACTGGAACGTACCAATGCAGAACTCCACACAAATATGCCCTGAACCTGTACCCCTCCATAATCTCCCTATCTCACTGCAACGTACCAATGCAGAACTCCACACAAATATACCCTGAACCTGAACCCTGCATAACCTCCCTGTCTCACTGGAACGTACCAATGCAGAACAACACACAAATATGCCCTGAACCTGTACCCCTCCATAACCTCCCTGTCTCACTGGAAAGTACCAATGCAGAACTCCACACAAATATGCCCTGAACCTATACCCTCCATATTCTCCCTGTCTCACTGGAATGTACCAATGCAGAACTCCACACAAATATGCCCTGAACCTGTATCCCTCAATAACCACCTTGTCTCACTGGAACGTACCAATGCAGAACTCCACACAAATATGCCCTGAACCTGTATTCTCCATAACCTCCCTGACTCACTGGAACGTACCAATTCAGAACTCCACACAAATATGCCCTTTTGCTGTACCCCTCCATAAACTCACATTCTCACTGGAACGTACCAATGCCGAACTCAACACAAATATGCCCTGAACCTGTACCCTCCATAACCTCCCTGTCTCACTGGAAAGTACCAATGCAGAACTCCACACAAATATGCCCTGAACCTGTACCTCTCCATAACCTCCCTGTCTCACTGGAACGTACCAATGCAGAACTCCACACAAATATGCCCTAAACCTGTAACCCTCCATAACCTCCCTGTCTCACTGGAACGTACCAATGCGGAACTCCACACAAATATGCCCTGAACCTGTACCCTCCATAACCTCCCTGCCTCACTGGAACGTACCAATGCAGAACTCCACACAAATATGCCCTGAACCTGTACCCCTCCATAATCTCCCTATCTGACTGCAACGTACCAATGCCGAACTGCACACAAATATGCCCTGAACCTGTACCCTGCATAACCTCCCTGCCTCACTGGGACGTACCAATGCAGAATTCCACACATATATGCCCTGAACCTGTACACCCTCCATAACCTCCCTGTCTCACTGGGATGTACCAATGCAGAATTCCACACAAATATGCCCTGAACCTGTACCCCTCCATAACCTCCTTGTCTCACAGGAACGTACCAATGCAGAACTCCACACAAATCTGCCCTGTTCCTGTACCCCTCCATAACCTCCCTGTCTCATTGGAATGTACCAATGCAGAACTACACACAAATATGCCCTGAACCTGTACCCTCCATAACCTCCCTGTCTCACAGGAACGTACCAATGCCGAACTCCACACAAATATGCCCTGTTCCTGTACCCCCCAATAACATCACTGTCTCACTGGAACGTACCAATGCCGAACTCGTCACAAATATGCCCTGTTCCTGTAACCCACCATAACCTCCCTGCCTCACTGGGACGTACCAATGCAGAATTCCACACAAATATGCCCCAAACCAGTACCCTCCATAACCTCCCGGTCTCACTGGAACGTACCAATACACAACTCCACAGAAATATGCCGTGAACCTGTACCCGCCCATAACCTCCTTATCTCATTGGAACTTACCAATGCAAAACTCCACACAAATTTGCCCTGAACCTGTATCCCTCAATAACCACCTTGTCTCACTGGAACGTACCAATGCAGAACTCCACACAAATATGCCCTGAACCTGTACCCCTCCATAATCTCCCTATCTCACTGCAACGTACCAATGCAGAACTCCACACAAATATACCCTGAACCTGTACCCTCCATAACCTCCCTGTCTCACTGGAACGTACTAATGCAGAACTCCACACAAATATGACCTGAACATGTACCCTCCATAACCTATCTGTCTGAGTGGAAAGTACCAATGCAGAACTCCACACAAATATGCCCTGAACCTGTACCCCTCCATAACTTCCCTGTCTCACTGGAACGTACCAATGCAGAATTCCACACAAATATGCCCTGAACCTGTACCCCTCCATAACTTCCCTGTCTCACTGGAATGTACCAATGCAGAACTCCACACAAATATGCCCTGAACCTGTACCCGTCCATAACCTCCTTGTCTCACAGGAATGTACCAATGCAGAACTACACACAAATATGCCCTGAACCTGTACCCTCCATAACCTCCCTGTCTCACAGGAACGTACCAATGCCGAACTCCACACAAATATGCCCTGTTCCTGTACCCCCCAATAACATCACTGTCTCACTGGAACGTACCAATGCCGAACTCGTCACAAATATGCCCTGTTCCTGTAACCCACCATAACCTCCCTGCCTCACTGGGACGTACCAATGCAGAATTCCACACAAATATGCCCCAAACCAGTACCCTCCATAACCTCCCGGTCTCACTGGAACGTACCAATACACAACTCCACAGAAATATGCCGTGAACCTGTACCCGCCCATAATCTCCTTGTCTCATTGGAACTTACCAATGCAAAACTCCACACAAATTTGCCCTGAACCTGTATCCCTCAATAACCACCTTGTCTCACTGGAACGTACCAATGCAGAACTCCACACAAATATACCCTGAACCTGTACCCTCCATAACCTCCCTGTCTCACTGGAACGTACCAATGCAGAACTCCACACAAATATGACCTGAACATGTACCCTCCATAACCTATCTGTCTGAGTGGAAAGTACCAATGCAGAACTCCACACAAATATGCCCTGAACCTGTACCCCTCCATAACTTCCCTGACTCACTGGAACGTACCAATGCAGAATTCCACACAAATATGCCCTGAACCTGTACCCCTCCATAACTTCCCTGTCTCACTGGAATGTACCAATGCAGTACTCCACACAAATATGCCCTGAACCTGTACCCGTCCATAACCTCCCTGTCTCACTGGAACGTCCCACTGCAGAACTCCACACAAATATGCCATGAACCTGTTCCCTCCATAACCTCCCTGTCTCACTGGAAAGTACCAATGCAGAACTCCACACAAATATGCCCTGAACCTGTACCCGTCCATAACCTCCCTGTCTCATGGGAACGTACCACTGCAGAACTCCACACAAATATGCCCTGAACCTGTACCCCTCCATAACCTCCCTGTCTCACTGGAACGCACCAATTCCGAACTCCACTCAAATATGCCCTGAACCTGTACCGTGCATAACCTCGAAGTCTCACTGGCACGTACCATTGCAGAACACCACACAAATATGCCCTGAACCTGTACCCCTCCAAAACCTCCTGTCTCACTGGAACGTACCAATGCAGAATTCCACACAAATATGCCCTGAACCTGTACACGTCCATAAACTCCCTGTCTCACTGGAACGTCCCACTGCAGAATTCCACACAAAATATGCCATGAACCGGTACCCTCCATAGCCTCCCTGTCCCACTGGAAAGTACCAATGCAGAACTCCACACAAACATGCCCTGAACCTGTACCCGTCCATAACCTCACTGTCTCACTGGAACGTACCAACGCAGAACTACACACAGATATACCCTGAACCTGTAACCCTCCATAACCTACCTGTCTCACTGGAACGTACCAATGCAGAACTCCACACAAATATGCTCTGAACTTGTACCCTCCATAACCTCCCTGTCTCACTGGAACGTACCAATGCAGAAATCCACACAAATATGCCTTGAACGTGTACCCCTCCATAACCTCCCTGTGTCACAGGAACGTATCAATGCAGAACTCCAAAAAAATATGCCCTGAACCTGTACCCCTCCATAACCTCCCAGTCACACTGGAACGTACCAATGCAGAACTCCACACAAATATGCCCTGAACCTGTACCCGTCCATAACCTCCCTATCTCACTGGAACGTCCCACTGCAGAACTCCACGCAAATATGCCATGAACCTGTACCCTCCATAACCTCCCTGTCTTACTGGAAAGTACCAATGCAGAACTCCACACAAATATGCCCTGAACCTGTACCCTTCATAACCTCCCTGTCTCACTGGAGCGTACCAATGCAGAACTCCACACAAATATGCCCTGAACATGTACACGTACATAACCTCCCTGTCTCACTGGAAAGTACCAATGCAGAACTCCACACAAATAAACCCTGAACCAGTACCCGTCCATAAAATCCCTGTCTCACTGGAAAGTACCAATGCAGAAGTCCACGCAAATATGCCCTGAACCTGTACCCTCCATAACCTTCCTGTCTCACTGGAAAGTACCAATGCAGAACTCCACACAAATATGCCCTGAACCTGTACCCGCCATAACCCCGCTGTGTCACTGGAACATACCACTGCAGAACTCCACACAAATATGCCCAGAACCTGAACCCTGCATAACCTCCCTGTCTCACTGGAACGTACCAATGCAGAACAACACACAAATATGCCCTGAACCTGTACCCCTCCATAACCTCCCTGTCTCACTGGAAAGTACCAATGCAGAACTCCACACAAATATGCCCTGAACCTATACCCTCCATATTCTCCCTGTCTCACTGGAATGTACCAATGCAGAACTCCACACAAATATGCCCTGAACCTGTATCCCTCAGTAACCACCTTGTCTCACTGGAACGTACCAATGCAGAACTGCACACAAATATGCCCTGAACCTGTATTCTCCATAACCTCCCTGACTCACTGGAACGTACCAATTCAGAACTCCACACAAATATGCCCTTTTGCTGTACCCCTCCATAACCTCACATTCTCACTGGAACGTACCAATGCCGAACTCAACACAAATATGCCCTGAACCTGTACCCTCCATAACCTCCCTGTCTCACTGGAAAGTACCAATGCAGAACTCCACACAAATATGCCCTGAACCTGTACCTCTCCATAACCTCCCTGTCTCACTGGAACGTACCAATGCAGAACTCCACACAAATATGCCCTAAACCTGTAACCCTCCATAACCTCCCTGTCTCACTGGAACGTACCAATGCGGAACTCCACACAAATATGCCCTGAACCTGTACCCTCCATAACCTCCCTGCCTCACTGGAACGTACCAATGCAGAACTCCACACAAATATGCCCTGAACCTGTACCCCTCCATAATCTCCCTATCTGACTGCAACGTACCAATGCCGAACTGCACACAAATATGCCCTGAACCTGTACCCTGCATAACCTCCCTGCCTCACTGGGACGTACCAATGCAGAATTCCACACATATATGCCCTGAACCTGTACACCCTCCATAACCTCCCTGTCTCACTGGGATGTACCAATGCAGAATTCCACACAAATATGCCCTGAACCTGTACCCCTCCATAACCTCCTTGTCTCACAGGAACGTACCAATGCAGAACTCCACACAAATCTGCCCTGTTCCTGTACCCCTCCATAACCTCCCTGTCTCATTGGAATGTACCAATGCAGAACTACACACAAATATGCCCTGAACCTGTACACTCCATAACCTCCCTGTCTCACAGGAACGTACCAATGCCGAACTCCACACAAATATGCCCTGTTCCTGTACCCCCCAATAACATCACTGTCTCACTGGAACGTACCAATGCCGAACTCGTCACAAATATGCCCTGTTCCTGTAACCCACCATAACCTCCCTGCCTCACTGGGACGTACCAATGCAGAATTCCACACAAATATGCCCCAAACCAGTACCCTCCATAACCTCCCGGTCTCACTGGAACGTACCAATACACAACTCCACAGAAATATGCCGTGAACCTGTACCCGCCCACAACCTCCTTATCTCATTGGAACTTACCAATGCAAAACTCCACACAAATTTGCCCTGAACCTGTATCCCTCAATAACCACCTTGTCTCACTGGAACGTACCAATGCAGAACTCCACACAAATATGCCCTGAACCTGTACCCCTCCATAATCTCCCTATCTCACTGCAACGTACCAATGCAGAACTCCACACAAATATACCCTGAACCTGTACCCTCCATAACCTCCCTGTCTCACTGGAACGTACCAATGCAGAACTCCACACAAATATGACCTGAACATGTACCCTCCATAACCTATCTGTCTGAGTGGAAAGTACCAATGCCGAACTCCACACAAATATGCCCTGTTCCTGTACCCCCCAATAACATCACTGTCTCACTGGAACGTACCAATGCCGAACTCGTCACAAATATGCCCTGTTCCTGTAACCCACCATAACCTCCCTGCCTCACTGGGACGTACCAATGCAGAATTCCACACAAATATGCCCCAAACCAGTACCCTCCATAACCTCCCGGTCTCACTGGAACGTACCAATACACAACTCCACAGAAATATGCCGTGAACCTGTACCCGCCCACAACCTCCTTATCTCATTGGAACTTACCAATGCAAAACTCCACACAAATTTGCCCTGAACCTGTATCCCTCAATAACCACCTTGTCTCACTGGAACGTACCAATGCAGAACTCCACACAAATATGCCCTGAACCTGTACCCCTCCATAATCTCCCTATCTCACTGCAACGTACCAATGCAGAACTCCACACAAATATACCCTGAACCTGTACCCTCCATAACCTCCCTGTCTCACTGGAACGTACCAATGCAGAATTCCACACAAATATGCCATGAACCTGTACCCTCCATAACCTCCCTGTCTCACTGGAAAGTAACAATGCAGAACTCCACACAAATATGCCCTGAACCTGTACCCCTCCATAACTTCCCTGTCTCACTGGAACGTACCAATGCAGAATTCCACACAAATATGCCCTGAACCTGTACCCCTCCATAACTTCCCTGTCTCACTGGAATGTACCAATGCAGAACTCCACACAAATATGCCCTGAGCCTGTACCCCTCCATAACCTCCCTGCCTCACTGGGACGTACCAATGCAGAATTCCACACAAATATGCCCCAAACCAGTACCCTCCATAACCTCCCGGTCTCACTGGAACGTACCAATACACAACTCCACAGAAATATGCCGTGAACCTGTACCCGCCCATAACCTCCTTGTCTCATTGGAACTTACCAATGCAAAACTCCACACAAATTTGCCCTGAACCTGTATCCCTCAATAACCACCTTGTCTCACTGGAACGTACCAATGCAGAACTCCACACAAATATGCCTTGAACCTGTACCCCTCCATAATCTCCCTATCTCACTGCAACGTACCAATGCAGAACTCCACACAAATATACCTTGAACCTGTACCCTCCATAACCTCCCTGTCTCACTGGAACGTACCAATGCAGAACTCCACACAAATATGACCTGAACATGTACCCTCCATAACCTATCTGTCTGAGTGGAAAGTACCAATGCAGAACTCCACACAAATATGCCCTGAACCTGTACCCCTCCATAACTTCCCTGTCTCACTGGAACGTACCAATGCAGAATTCCACACAAATATGACCTGAACCTGTACCCCTCCATAACTTCCCTGTCTCACTGGAATGTACCAATGCAGAACTCCACACAAATATGCCCTGAACCTGTACCCGTCCATAACCTCCCTGTCTCACTGGAACGTCCCACTGCAGAACTCCACGCAAATATGCCATGAACCTGTACCCTCCATAACCTCCCTGTCTCACTGGAAAGTACCAATGCAGAATTCCACACAAATATGCCCTGAACCTGTACCCGTCCATAACCTCCCTGTCTCATGGGAACGTACCACTGCAGAACTCAACACAAATATGCCCAGAACCTGTACCCTCCATAACCTCCCTGTCTCACTGGAACGTACCAATGGAGAACTCCACACAAATTTGCCCTGAACCTGTACCCCTCCATAACCTCCCTGTCTCACTGGAACGTACCAATGCAGAAATCCACACAAATATGCCCTGAACCTGTACTCCACCTTACCCTCCCTGTCTCACTGGAACGTACCAATGCACAACTACACTCAAATTTGCCCTGAACCTGTACCCTCCATAACCTCACTGTCTCACTGGAACGTACCAATGCAGAACTCCACACAAATATGCCCTGAACCTGTACCCGTCCATAACCTCCCTGTCTCACTGGAACGTCCCACTGCAGAACTCCACGCAAATATGCCATGAACCTGTACCCTCCATAACCTCCCTGTCTCACTGGAAAGTACCAATGCAGAACTCCACACAAATATGCCCTGAACCTGTACCCGTCCATAACCTCCCTGTCTCATTGGAACGTACCACTGCAGAACTCCACACAAATATGCCCAGAACCTGTACCCTCCATAACCTCCCTGTCTCACTGGAACGTACCAATGGAGAACTCCACACAAATTTGCCCTGAACCTGTACCCCTCCATAACCTCCCTGTCTCACTGGAACGTACCATTGCAGAAATCCACACAAATATGCCCTGAACCTGTACTCCACCTTACCCTCCCTGTCTCACTGGAACGTACCAATGCACAATTACACTCAAATTTGCCCTGAACCTGTACCCTCCATAACCTCACTGGCTCACTGGAACGTACCAATGCAGAACTCCACACAAATATGCCCTGAACCTGTACCCCTCCATAACCTCCCTGTCTCACTGGAACGCACCAATTCCGAACTCCACTCAAATATGCCCTGAGCCTGTACCGTGCAAAACCTCGAAGTCTCACTGGCACGTACCATTGCAGAACACCACACAAATATGCCCTGAACCTGTACCCCTCCAAAACCTCCTGTCTCACTGGAACGTACCAATGCAGAATTCCACACAAATATGCCCTGAACCTGTCCACGTCCATGAACTCCCTGTCTCACTGGAACGTCCCACTGCAGAATTCCACACAAAATATGCCATGAACCGGTACCCTCCATAGCCTCCCTGTCCCACTGGAAAGTACCAATGCAGAACTCCACACAAACATGCCCTGAACCTGTACCCGTCCATAACCTCACTGTCTCACTGGAACGTACCAACGCAGAACTACACACAGATATACCCTGAACCTGTAACCCTCCATAACCTACCTGTCTCACTGGAACGTACCAATGCAGGACTCCACACAAATATGCTCTGAACTTGTACCCTCCATAACCTCCCTGTCTCACTGGAACGTACCAATGCAGAACTCCACACAAATATGCCTTGAACGTGTACCCCTCCATAACCTCCCTGTGTCACTGGAACGTATCAATGCAGAACTCCAAAAAAATATGCCCTGAACCTGTACCCCTCCATAACCTCCCAGTCACACTGGAACGTACCAATGCAGAACTCCACACAAATATGCCCTGAACCTGTACCCGTCCATAACCTCCCTATCTCACTGGAACGTCCCACTGCAGAACTCCACGCAAATATGCCATGAACCTGTACCACCATAACCTCCCTGTCTCACTGGAAAGTACCAATGCAGAACTCCACACAAATATGCCCTGAACATGTACACGTACATAACCTCCCTGTCTCACTGGAAAGTACCAATGCAGAACTCCACACAAATAAACCCTGAACCAGTACCCGTCCATAAAATCCCTGTCTCACTGGAAAGTACCAATGCAGAAGTCCACGCAAATATGCCCTGAACCTGTACCCTCCATAACCTTCCTGTCTCACTGGAAAGTACCAATGCAGAACTCCACACAAATATGCCCTGAACCTGTACCCGCCATAACCCCGCTGTGTCACTGGAACATACCACTGCAGAACTCCACACAAATATGCCCAGAACCTGAACCCTGCATAACCTCCCTGTCTCACTGGAACGTACCAATGCAGAACAACACACAAATATGCCCTGAACCTGTACCCCTCCATAACCTCCCTGTATCACTGGAAAGTACCAATGCAGAACTCCACACAAATATGCCCTGAACCTATACCCTCCATATTCTCCCTGTCTCACTGGAATGTACCAATGCAGAAGTCCACGCAAATATGCCCTGAACCTGTATTCTCCATAACCTCCCTGAATCACTGGAACGTACCAATTCAGAACTCCACACAAATATGCCCTTTTGCTGTACCCCTCCATAACCTCACATTCTCACTGGAACGTACCAATGCCGAACTCAACACAAATATGCCCTGAACCTGTACCCTCCATAACCGGCCTGTCTCACTGGAAAGTACCAATGCAGAACTCCACACAAATATGCCCTGAACCTGTACCTCTCCATAACCTCCCTGTCTCACTGGAACGTACCAATGCAGAACTCCACACAAATATGCCCTAAACCTGTAACCCTCCATAACCTCCCTGTCTCACTGGAACGTACCAATGCGGAACTCCACACAAATATGCCCTGAACCTGTACCCTCCATAACCTCCCTATCTGACTGCAACGTACCAATGCCGAACTGCACACAATTATGCCCTGAACCTGTACCCTGCATAACCTCCCTGCCTCACTGGGACGTACCAATGCAGAATTCCACACATATATGCCCTGAACCTGTACACCCTCCATAACCTCCCTGTCTCACTGGGATGTACCAATGCAGAATTCCACACAAATATGCCCTGAACCTGTACCCCTCCATAACCTCCTTGTCTCACAGGAACGTACCAATGCAGAACTCCACACAAATCTGCCCTGTTCCTGTACCACTCCATAACCTCCCTGTCTCATTGGAATGTACCAATGCAGACCTACACACAAATATGCCCTGAACCTGTACCCTCCATAACCTCCCTGTCTCACAGGAACGTACCAATGCCGAACTCCACACAAATATGCCCTGTTCCTGTACCCCCCAATAACATCACTGTCTCACTGGAACGTACCAATGCCGAACTCGTCACAAATATGCCCTGTTCCTGTAACCCACCATAACCTCACTGCCTCACTGGGACGTACCAATGCAGAATTCCACACAAATATGCCCCAAACCAGTACCCTCCATAACCTCCCGGTCTCACTGGAACGTACCAATACACAACTCCACAGAAATATGCCGTGAACCTGTACCCGCCCACAACCTCCTTATCTCATTGGAACGTACCAATGCAAAACTCCACACAAATTTGCCCTGAACCTGTATCCCTCAATAACCACCTTGTCTCACTGGAACGTACCAATGCAGAACTCCACACAAATATGCCCTGAACCTGTACCCCTCCATAATCTCCCTATCTCATTGCAACGTACCAATGCAGAACTCCACACAAATATACCCTGAACCTGTACCCTCCATAACCTCCCTGTCTCACTGGAACGTACCAATGCAGAACTCCACACAAATATGACCTGAACATGTACCCTCCATAACCTATCTGTCTGAGTGGAAAGTACCAATGCAGAACTCCACACAAATATGCCCTGAACCTGTACCCCTCCATAACTTCCCTGTCTCACTGGAACGTACCAATGCAGAATTCCACACAAATATGACCTGAACCTGTACCCCTCCATAACTTCCCTGTCTCACTGGAATGTACCAATGCAGAACTCCACACAAATATGCCCCAAACCAGTACCCTCCATAACCTCCCGGTCTCACTGGAACGTACCAATACACAACTCCACAGAAATATGCCGTGAACCTGTACCCGCCCATAACCTCCTTGTCTCATTGGAACTTACCAATGCAAAACTCCACACAAATTTGCCCTGAACCTGTATCCCTCAATAACCACCTTGTCTCACTGGAACGTACCAATGCAGAACTCCACACAAATATGCCCTGAACCTGTACCTCTCCATAATCTCCCTATCTCACTGCAACGTACCAATGCAGAACTCCACACAAATATACCCTGAACCTGTACCCTCCATAACCTCCCTGTCTCACTGGAACGTACCAATGCAGAACTCCACACAAATATGACCTGAACATGTACCCTCCATAACCTATCTGTCTGAGTGGAAAGTACCAATGCAGAACTCCACACAAATATGCCCTGAACCTGTACCCCTCCATAACTTCCCTGTCTCACTGGAACGTACCAATGCAGAATTCCACACAAATATGCCCTGAACCTGTACCCCTCCATAACTTCCCTGTCTCACTGGAATGTACCAATGCAGAACTCCACACAAATATGCCCTGAACCTGTACCCGTCCATAACCTCCCTGTCTCACTGGAACGTCCCACTGCAGAACTCCACGCAAATATGCCATGAACCTGTACCCTCCATAACCTCCCTGTCTCACTGGAAAGTACCAATGCAGAACTCCACACAAATATGCCCTGAACCTGTACCCGTCCATAATCTCCCTGTCTCATGGGAAAGTACCACTGCAGAACTCCACACAAATATGCCCAGAACCTGTACCCTCCATAACCTCCCTGTCTCACTGGAACGTACCAATGGAGAACTCCACACAAATTTGCCCTGAACCTGTACCCCTCCATAACCTCCCTGTCTCACTGGAACGTACCAATGCAGAAATCCACACAAATATGCCCTGAACCTGTACTCCACCTTACCCTCCCTGTCTCACTGGAACGTACCAATGCACAACTACACTCAAATTTGCCCTGAACCTGTACCCTCCATAACCTCACTGTCTCACTGGAACGTACCAATGCAGAACTCCACACAAATATGCCCTGAACCTGTACCCCTCCATAACCTCCCTGTCTCACTGGAACGCACCAATTCCGAACTCCACTCAAATATGCCCTGAACCTGTACCGTGCATAACCTCGAAGTCTCACTGGCACGTACCATTGCAGAACACCAGACAAATATGCCCTGAACCTGTACCCCTCCAAAACCTCCTGTCTCACTGGAACGTACCAATGCAGAATTCCACACAAATATGCCCTGAACCTGTACACGTCCATAAACTCCCTGTCTCACTGGAACGTCCCACTGCAGAATTCCACACAAAATATGCCATGAACCGGTACCCTCCATAGCCTCCCTGTCCCACTGGAAAGTACCAATGCAGAACTCCACACAAACATGCCCTGAACCTGTACCCGTCCATAACCTCACTGTCTCACTGGAACGTACCAACGCAGAACTACACACAGATATACCCTGAACCTGTAACCCTCCATAACCTACCTGTCTCACTGGAACGTACCAATGCAGAACTCCACACAAATATGCTCTGAACTTGTACCCTCCATAACCTCCCTGTCTCACAGGAACGTACCAATGCAGAACTCCACACAAATATGCCTTGAACGTGTACCCCTCCATAACCTCCCTGTGTCACAGGAACGTATCAATGCAGAACTCCAAAAAAATATGCCCTGAACCTGTACACCTCCATAACCTCCCAGTCACACTGGAACGTACAAATGCAGAACTCCACACAAATATGCCCTGAACCTGTACCCGTCCATAACCGCCCTATCTCACTGGAACGTCCCACTGCAGAACTCCACGCATATATGCCATGAGCCTGTACCCTCCATAACCTCCCTGTCTCACTGGAAAGTACCAATGCAGAACTCCACACAAATATGCCCTGAACCTGTACCCTTCATAACCTCCCTGTCTCACTGGAGCGTACCAATGCAGAACTCCACACAAATATGCCCTGAACATGTACACGTACATAACCTCCCTGTCTCACTGGAAAGTACCAATGCAGAACTCCACACAAATAAACCCTGAACCAGTACCCGTCCATAAAATCCCTGTCTCACTGGAACGTACCAATGCAGAAGTCCACGCAAATATGCCCTGAACCTGTACCCTCCATAACCTTCCTGTCTCACTGGAAAGTACCAATGCAGAACTCCACACAAATATGCCCTGAACCTGTACCCGCCATAACCCCGCTGTGTCACTGGAACATACCACTGCAGAACTCCACACAAATATGCCCAGAACCTGAACCCTGCATAACCTCCCTGTCTCACTGGAACGTACCAATGCAGAACAACACACAAATATGCCCTGAACCTGTACCCCTCCATAACCTCCCTGTCTCACTGGAACGTACCAATGCAGAACAACACACAAATATGCCCTGAACCTATACCCTCCATATTCTCCCTGTCTCACTGGAATGTACCAATGCAGAACTCCACACAAATATGCCCTGAACCTGTATCCCTCAATAACCACCTTGTCTCACTGGAACGTACCAATGCAGAACTCCACACAAATATGCCCTGAACCTGTACCCCTCCATAATCTCCCTGTCTCACTGGAATGTACCAATGCAGAACTCCACACAAATATGCCCTGAACCTGTACCCGTCCATAACCTCCCTGTCTCACTGGAATGTAGCAATGCAGAACTCCACACAAATATACCCTGAACCTGTATCCCTCCATAACGTCCCTGTCTCACTGGAAGGTACCAATGCAGAACTCCACACAAATATGCCCTGAACCTGTACCCCTCCATAACCTCCCTGTCTGACTGGAACGTACCAATGCCGAACTCGACACAAATATCCCCTGTTCCTGTACCCCACCATAACCTCCCTGTCTCACTGGAAGGTACCAATGCAGAACTCCACACAAATATGCCCTGTTCCTGTACCCCCCAATAACATCACTGTCTCACTGGAACGTACCAATGCCGAACTCCATACAAATATGCCCTGTTCCTGTACCCCACCATAACCTCCCTGTCTCACTGGAACGTACCAATGCAGAACTCCACACAAATATGCACTGAACCTGTACCCTTCCATAACCTCCCTGTCTCACTGGAATGTACCAATGCAGAACTACACACAAATATGCCCTGAACCTGTAACCCTCCATGACCTCCCTGTCTCACTGGCACGTACCAATGCAGAACTCCACAGAAATATGCCCTGAACCTGTACCCCTCCATAACCTCCCTGTCTCACTGGAACGTACCAATGCAGAACTCCACACAAATATGCCCTGAACCTGTACTCTCCATAACCTCCCTGACTCACTGGAACGTACCAATTCAGAACTCCACACAAATATGCCCTTTTGCTGTACCCCTCCATAACCTCCCATTCTCACTGGAACGTACCAATGCCGAACTCAACACAAATATGCCCTGAACCTGTACCCTCCATAACCTCCCTGTCTCACTGGAAAGTACCAATGCAGAACTCCACACAAATATGCCCTGAACCTGTACCTCTCCATAACTTCCCTGTCTCACTGGAACGTAAAAATGCAGAACTCCACACAAATATGCCCTAAACCTGTAACCCTCCATAACCTCCCTGTCTCACTGGAACGTACCAATGCGGAACTCCACACAAATATGCCCTGAACCTGTTCCCTCCATAACCTCCCTGCCTCAC
This sequence comes from Hemitrygon akajei, assembly GCF_048418815.1. NCBI lineage: Eukaryota > Metazoa > Chordata > Chondrichthyes > Myliobatiformes > Dasyatidae > Hemitrygon > Hemitrygon akajei. Next base: position 1,913,344 of record NW_027331971.1, on the reverse strand, counting down.
TGGAACGTACCAATGCAGAACTCCACACAAATATGCCCTGAACCTGCACCCCTCCATAATCTCCCTGTCTGACTGCAACGCACCAATGCCGAACTGCACACAAATATGCCCTGAACTTGTACCCTGCATAACCTCCCTGCCTCACTGGGACGTACCAATGCAGAATTCCACACAAATATGCCCTGAACCTGTACACCCTCCATAACCTCCCTGTCTCACTGGGATGTACCAATGCAGAACTCCACACAAATATGCCCTGAACCTGTACCCGTCCATAACCCCCGTGTGTCACTGGAACGTACCACTGCAGAACTCCACACAAATATGCCCTGAACCTGAACCCTGCATAACCTCCCTGTCTCACTGGAACGTACCAATGCAGAACAACACACAAATATGCCCTGAACCTGTACCCCTCCATAACCTCCCTGTCTCACTGGAAAGTACCAATGCAGAACTCCACACAAATATTCCCTGAACCTATACCCGTCCATAACCTCCCTGACTCACTGGAATGTACCAATGCAGAACTCCACACAAATATTCCCTGAACCTGTACCCTCCATAACGTCATTGTCTCACTGGAACGTACCAATGCCGAACTCAACACAAATATGCCCTGAACCTGTACCCTCCATAACCTCCCTGTCTCACTAGAAATTACCAATGCAGAACTCCACACAAATATGCCCTGAACCTGTACCTCTCCATAACCTCCCTGTCTCACTGGAATGTACCAATGCAGAACTCCACACAAATATGCCCTGAACCTGTAACCCTCCATAACCTCCCTGTCTCACTGGAACGTTCCAATGCGGAACTCCACACAAATATGCCCTGAAACTGTACCCTCCATATCCTCCCTGCCTCACTGGAACGTACCAATGCAGAACTCCACACAAATATGCCCTGAACCTGTACCCCTCCATAATCTCCCTGCCTGACTGCAACGTACCAATGCCGAACTGCACACAAATATGCCCTGAACCTGTACCCTGCATAACCTCCCTGCCTCACTGGGACGTACCAATGCACAATTCCACACATATATGCCCTGAACCTGTACACCCTCCATAACCTCCCTGTCTCACTGGGATGTACCAATGCAGAATTCCACACAAATATGCCCTGAACCTGTACCCCTCCATAACCTCCTTGTCTCACAGGAACGTACCAATGCAGAACTCCACAGAAATCTGCCCTGTTCCTGTACCCCTCCATAATCTCCCTGTCTCATTGGAATGTACCAATGCAGAACTACACACAAATATGCCCTGAACCTGTACCCTCCATAACCTCCCTGTCTCACAGGAACGTACCAATGCCGAACTCCACACAAATATGCCCTGTTCCTGTACCCCCCAATAACATCACTGTCTCACTGGAACGTACCAATGCCGAACTCGTCACAAATATGCCCTGTTCCTGTAACCCACCATAACCTCCCTGCCTCACTGGGACGTACCAATGCAGAATTCCACACAAATATGCCCTGAACCTGTATCCCTCAATAACCACCTTGTCTCACTGGAACGTACCAATGCAGAACTCCACACAAATATGCCCTGAACCTGTACCCTCCATAACCCCCCGGTCTCACTGGAACGTACCAATACACAACTCCACAGAAATATGCCGTGAACCTGTACCCGCCCACAACCTCCTTATCTCATTGGAACGTAGCAATGCAAAACTCCACACAAATTTGCCCTGAACCTGTATCCCTCAATAACCACCTTGTCTCACTGGAACGTACCAATGCAGAACTCCACACAAATATGCCCTGAACCTGTACCCCTCCATAATCTCCCTATCTCACTGCAACGTACCAATGCAGAACTCCACACAAATATACCCTGAACCTGTACCCTCCATAACCTCCCTGTCTCACTGGAACGTACCAATGCAGAACTCCACACAAATATGACCTGAACATGTACCCTCCATAACCTATCTGTCTGAGTGGAAAGTACCAATGCAGAACTCCACACAAATATGCCCTGAACCTGTACCCCTCCATAACTTCCCTGTCTCACTGGAACGTACCAATGCAGAATTCCACACAAATATGCCCTGAACCTGTACCCCTCCATAACTTCCCTGTCTCACTGGAATGTACCAATGCAGAACTCCACACAAATATGCCCTGAACCTGTACCCCTCCATAACCTCCCTGCCTCACTGGAACGTACCAATGCAGAATTCCACACAAATATGCCATGAACCTGTACCCTCCATAACCTCCCTGTCTCACTGGAAAGTACCAATGCAGAACTCCAGACAAATATGCCCTGAACCTGTACCCCTCCATAACTTCCCTGTCTCACTGGAACGTACCAATGCAGAATTCCACACAAATATGCCCTGAACCTGTACCCCTCCATAACTTCCCTGTCTCACTGGAATGTACCAATGCAGAACTCCACACAAATATGCCCTGAACCTGTACCCCTCCATAACCTCCCTGCCTCACTGGGACGTACCAATGCAGAATTCCACACAAATATGCCCCAAACCAGTACCCTCCATAACCTCCCGGTCTCACTGGAACGTACCAATACACAACTCCACAGAAATATGCCGTGAACCTGTACCCGCCCATAACCTCCTTGTCTCATTGGAACTTACCAATGCAAAACTCCACACAAATTTGCCCTGAACCTGTATCCCTCAATAACCACCTTGTCTCACTGGAACGTACCAATGCAGAACACCACACAAATATGCCCTGAACCTGTACCCCTCCATAATCTCCCTATCTCACTGCAACGTACCAATGCAGAACTCCACACAAATATACCCTGAACCTGTACCCTCCATAACCTCCCTGTCTCACTGGAACGTACCAATGCAGAACTCCACACAAATATGACCTGAACATGTACCCTCCATAACCTATCTGTCTGAGTGGAAAGTACCAATGCAGAACTCCACACAAATATGCCCTGAACCTGTACCCCTCCATAACTTCCCTGTCTCACTGGAACGTACCAATGCAGAATTCCACACAAATATGCCCTGAACCTGTACCCCTCCATAACTTCCCTGTCTCACTGGAATGTACCAATGCAGAACTCCACACAAATATGCCCTGAACCTGTACCCGTCCATAACCTCCCTGTCTCACTGGAACGTCCCACTGCAGAACTCCACGCAAATATGCCATGAACCTGTACCCTCCATAACCTCCCTGTCTCACTGGAAAGTACCAATGCAGAACTCCACACAAATTTGCCCTGAACCTGTACCCCTCCATAACCTCCCTGTCTCACTGGAACGTACCAATGCAGAAATCCACACAAATATGCCCTGAACCTGTACTCCACCTTACCCTCCCTGTCTCACTGGAACGTACCACTGCAGAACTCCACTCAAATATGCCCTGAACCTGTACCGTGCATAACCTCGAAGTCTCACTGGCACGTACCATTGCAGAACACCACACAAATATGCCCTGAACCTGTACCCCTCCAAAACCTCCTGTCTCACTGGAACGTACCAATGCAGAATTCCACACAAATATGCCCTGAACCTGTACACGTCCATAAACTCCCTGTCTCACTGGAACGTCCCACTGCAGAATTCCACACAAAATATGCCATGAACCGGTACCCTCCATAGCCTCCCTGTCCCACTGGAAAGTACCAATGCAGAACTCCACACAAACATGCCCTGAACCTGTACCCGTCCATAACCTCACTGTCTCACTGGAACGTACCAACGCAGAACTACACACAGATATACCCTGAACCTGTAACCCTCCATAACCTACCTGTCTCACTGGAACGTACCAATGCAGAACTCCACACAAATATGCTCTGAACTTGTACCCTCCATAACCTCCCTGTCTCACTGGAACGTACCAATGCAGAACTCCACACAAATATGCTCTGAACTTGTACCCTCCATAACCTCCCTGTCTCACTGGAACGTACCAATGCAGAACTCCACACAAATATGCCTTGAACGTGTACCCCTCCATAACCTCCCTGTGTCACAGGAACGTATCAATGCAGAACTCCAAAAAAATATGCCCTGAACCTGTACCCTTCCATAACCTCCCAGTCACACTGGAACGTACCAATGCAGAACTCCACACAAATATGCCCTGAACCTGTACCCGTCCATAACCTCCCTATCTCACTGGAACGTCCCACTGCAGAACTCCACGCATATATGCCATGAACCTGTACCCTCCATAACCTCCCTGTCTCACTGGAAAGTACCAATGCAGAACTCCACACAAATATGCCCTGAACCTGTACCCTTCATAACCTCCCTGTCTCACTGGAGCGTACCAATGCAGAACTCCACACAAATATGCCCTGAACATGTACACGTACATAACCTCCCTGTCTCACTGGAAAGTACCAATGCAGAACTCCACACAAATAAACCCTGAACCAGTACCCGTCCATAAAATCCCTGTCTCACTGGAACGTACCAATGCAGATTTCCACGCAAATATGCCCTGAACCTGTACCCTCCATAACCTTCCTGTCTCACTGGAAAGTACCAATGCAGAACTCCACACAAATATGCCCTGAACCTGTACCCGCCATAACCCCGCTGTGTCACTGGAACATACCACTGCAGAACTCCACACAAATATGCCCAGAACCTGAACCCTGCATAACCTCCCTGTCTCACTGGAACGTACCAATGCAGAACAACACACAAATATGCCCTGAACCTGTACCCCTCCATAACCTCCCTGTCTCACTGGAAAGTACCAATGCAGAACTCCACACAAATATGCCCTGAACCTATACCCTCCATATTCTCCCTGTCTCACTGGAATGTACCAATGCAGAACTCCACACAAATATGCCCTGAACCTGTATCCCTCAATAACCACCTTGTCTCACTGGAACGTACCAATGCAGAACTCCACACAAATATGCCCTGAACCTGTACCCCTCCATAATCTCCCTGTCTCACTGGAATGTACCAATGCAGAACTCCACACAAATATGCCCTGAACCTGTACCCGTCCATAACCTCCCTGTCTCACTGGAATGTAGCAATGCAGAACTCCACACAAATATACCCTGAACCTGTATCCCTCCATAACGTCCCTGTCTCACTGGAAGGTACCAATGCAGAACTCCACACAAATATGCCCTGAACCTGTACCCCTCCATAACCTCCCTGTCTGACTGGAACGTACCAATGCCGAACTCGACACAAATATGCCCTGTTCCTGTACCCCACCATAACCTCCCTGTCTCACTGGAACGTACCAATGCAGAACTCCACACAAATATGCCCTGTTCCTGTACCCCCCAATAACATCACTGTCTCACTGGAACGTACCAATGGAGAACTACACACAAATTTGCCCTGAACCTGTACCCCTCCATAACCTCCCTGTCTCACTGGAACGTACCAATGCAGAAATCCACACAAATATGCCCTGAACCTGTACTCCACCTTACCCTCCCTGTCTCACTGGAACGTACCAATGCACAACTACACTCAAATTTGCCCTGAACCTGTACCCTCCATAACCTCACTGTCTCACTGGAACGTACCAATGCAGAACTCCACACAAATATGCCCTGAACCTGTACCCCTCCATAACCTCCCTGTCTCACTGGAACGCACCAATTCCGAACTCCACTCAAATATGCCCTGAACCTGTACCGTGCATAACCTCGAAGTCTCACTGGCACGTACCATTGCAGAACACCACACAAATATGCCCTGAACCTGTACCCCTCCAAAACCTCCTGTCTCACTGGAACGTACCAATGCAGAATTCCACACAAATATGCCCTGAACCTGTACACGTCCATAAACTCCCTGTCTCACTGGAACGTCCCACTGCAGAATTCCACACAAAATATGCCATGAACCGGTACCCTCCATAGCCTCCCTGTCCCACTGGAAAGTACCAATGCAGAACTCGACACAAACATGCCCTGAACCTGTAACCCTCCATAACCTACCTGTCTCACTGGAACGTACCAATGCAGAACTCCACACAAATATGCCCTGAACCTGTACCCGTCCATAACCTCCCTATCTCACTGGAACGTCCCACTGCAGAACTCCACGCATATATGCCCTGAACCTGTACCCCTCCAAAACCTCCTGTCTCACTGGAACGTACCAATGCAGAATTCCACACAAATATGCCCTGAACCTGTACACGTCCATAAACTCCCTGTCTCACTGGAACGTCCCACTGCAGAATTCCACACAAAATATGCCATGAACCGGTACCCTCCATAGCCTCCCTGTCCCACTGGAAAGTACCAATGCAGAACTCCACACAAACATGCCCTGAACCTGTACCCGTCCATAACCTCACTGTCTCACTGGAACGTACCAACGCAGAACTACACACAGATATACCCTGAACCTGTAACCCTCCATAACCTACCTGTCTCACTGGAACGTACCAATGCAGAACTCCACACAAATATGCCCTGAACCTGTACCCGTCCATAACCTCCCTATCTCACTGGAACGTCCCACTGCAGAACTCCACGCATATATGCCATGAACCTGTACCCTCCATAACCTCCCTGTCTCACTGGAAAGTACCAATGCAGAACTCCACACAAATATGCCCTGAACCTGTACCCTTCATAACCTCCCTGTCTCACTGGAGCGTACCAATGCAGAACTCCACACAAATATGCCCTGAACATGTACACGTACATAACCTCCCTGTCTCACTGGAAAGTACCAATGCAGAACTCCACACAAATAAACCCTGAACCAGTACCCGTCCATAAAATCCCTGTCTCACTGGAACGTACCAATGCAGAAGTCCACGCAAATATGCCCTGAACCTGTTCCCTCCATAACCTTCCTGTCTCACTGGAAAGTACCAATGCAGAACTCCACACAAATATGCCCTGAACCTGTACCCGCCATAACCCCGCTGTGTCACTGGAACATACCACTGCAGAACTCCACACAAATATGCCCAGAACCTGAACCCTGCATAACCTCCCTGTCTCACTGGAACGTACCAATGCAGAACAACACACAAATATGCCCTGAACCTGTACCCCTCCATAACCTCCCTGTCTCACTGGAAAGTACCAATGCAGAACTCCACACAAATATGCCCTCAACCTATACCCTCCATATTCTCCCTGTCTCACTGGAATGTACCAATGCAGAACTCCACACAAATATGCCCTGAACCTGTATCCCTCAATAACCACCTTGTCTCACTGGAACGTACCAATGCAGAACTCCACACAAATATGCCCTGAACCTGTACCCCTCCATAATCTCCCTGTCTCACTGGAATGTACCAATGCAGAACTCCACACAAATATGCCCTGAACCTGTACCCGTCCGTAACCTCCCTGTCTCACTGGAATGTAGCAATGCAGAACTCCACACAAATATACCCTGAACCTGTATCCCTCCATAACGTCCCTGTCTCACTGGAAGGTACCAATGCAGAACTCCACACAAATATGCCCTGAACCTGTGCCCCTCCATAACCTCCCTGTCTGACTGGAACGTACCAATGCCGAACTCGACACAAATATGCCCTGTTCCTGTACCCCACCATAACCTCCCTGTCTCACTGGAACGTACCAATGCAGAACTCCACACAAATATGCCCTGTTCCTGTACCCCCCAATAACATCACTGTCTCACTGGAACGTACCAATGCCGAACTCCATACAAATATGCCCTGTTCCTGTACCCCACCATAACCTCCCTGTCTCACTGGAACGTACCAATGCAGAACTCCACACAAATATGCACTGAACCTGTACCCTTCCATAACCTCCCTGTCTCACTGGAATGTACCAATGCAGAACTACACACAAATATGCCCTGAACCTGTAACCCTCCATGACCTCCCTGTCTCACTGGCACGTACCAATGCAGAACTCCACAGAAATATGCCCTGAACCTGTACCCCTCCATAACCTCCCTGTCTCACTGGAACGTACCAATGCAGAACTCCACACAAATATGCCCTGAACCTGTACTCTCCATAACCTCCCTGACTCACTGGAACGTACCAATTCAGAACTCCACACAAATATGCCCTTTTGCTGTACCCCTCCATAACCTCCCATTCTCACTGGAACGTACCAATGCCGAACTCAACACAAATATGCCCTGAACCTGTACCCTCCATAACCTCCCTGTCTCAATGGAAAGTACCAATGCAGAACTCCACACAAATATGCCCTGAACCTGTACCTCTCCATAACTTCCCTGTCTCACTGGAACGTAAAAATGCAGAACTCCACACAAATATGCCCTAAACCTGTAACCCTCCATAACCTCCCTGTCTCACTGGAACGTACCAATGCGGAACTCCACACAAATATGCCCTGAACCTGTTCCCTCCATAACCTCCCTGCCTCACTGGAACGTACCAATGCAGAACTCCACACAAATATGCCCTGAACCTGTACCCCTCCATAATCTCCCTGTCTGACTGCAACGTACCAATGCCGAACTGCACACAAATATGCCCTGAACCTGTACCCTGCATAACCTCCCTGCCTCACTGGGACGTACCAATGCAGAATTCCACACAAATATGCCCTGAACCTGTACACCCTCCATAACCTCCCTGTCTCACTGGGATGTACCAATGCAGAACTCCACACAAATATGCCCTGAACCTGTACCCGTCCATAACCCCCGTGTGTCACTGGAACGTACCACTGCAGAACTCCACACAAATATGCCCTGAACCTGAACCCTGCATAACCTCCCTGTCTCACTGGAACGTACCAATGCAGAACAACGCACAAATATGCCCTGAACCTGTACCCCTCCATAACCTCCCTGTCTCACTGGAAAGTACCAATGCAGAACTCCACACAAATATTCCCTGAACCTATACCCGTCCATAACCTCCCTGACTCACTGGAATGTACCAATGCAGAACTCCACACAAATATTCCCTGAACCTGTACCCTCCATAACGTCATTGTCTCACTGGAACGTACCAATGCCGAACTCAACACAAATATGCCCTGAACCTGTACCCTCCATAACCTCCCTGTCTCACTAGAAATTACCAATGCAGAACTCCACACAAATATGCCCTGAACCTGTACCTCTCCATAACCTCCCTGTCTCACTGGAACGTACCAATGCAGAACTCCACACAAATATGCCCTGAACCTGTAACCCTCCATAACCTCCCTGTCTCACTGGAACGTTCCAATGCGGAACTCCACACAAATATGCCCTGAAACTGTACCCTCCATATCCTCCCTGCCTCACTGGAACGTACCAATGCAGAACTCCACACAAATATGCCCTGAACCTGTACCCCTCCATAATCTCCCTGTCTGACTGCAACGTACCAATGCCGAACTGCACACAAATATGCCCTGAACCTGTACCCTGCATAACCTCCCTGCCTCACTGGGATGTACCAATGCAGAATTCCACACAAATATGCCCTGAACCTGTACACCCTCCATAACCTCCCTGTCTCACTTGGATGTACCAATGCAGAATTCCACACAAATATGCCCTGTTCCTGTACCCCCCAATAACATCACTGTCTCACTGGAACGTACCAATGCCGAACTCGACACAAATATGCCCTGTTCCTGTACCCCAGCATAATCTCCCTGACTCACTGGAACGTACCAATGCAGAACTCCACACAAATATGCCCTGTTCCTGTACCCCCCAATAACATCACTGTCTCACTGGAACGTACCAATGCCGAACTCCAAACAAATATGCCCTGTTCCTGTACCCCACCATAACCTCCCTGTCTCACTGGAACGTACCAATGCAGAACTCCACACAAATATGCACTGAACCTGTACCCTTCCATAACCTCCTGTCTCACTGGAATGTACCAATGCAGAACTCCACACAAATATGCCCTGAACCTGTACCCCTCCATAACTTCCCTGTCTCACTGGAACGTACCAAGTCAGAATTCCACACAAATATGCCCTGAACCTGTACCCCTCCATAACTTCCCTGTCTCACTGGAATGTACCAATGCAGAACTCCACACAAATATGCCCTGAACCTGTACCCCTCCATAACCTCCCTGCCTCACTGGGACGTACCAATGCAGAATTCCACACAAATATGCCCCAAACCAGTACCCTCCATAACCTCCCGGTCTCACTGGAACGTACCAATACACAACTCCACAGAAATATGCCGTGAACCTGTACCCGCCCATAACCTCCTTGTCTCATTGGAACTTACCAATGCAAAACTCCACACAAATTTGCCCTGAACCTGTATCCCTCAATAACCACCTTGTCTCACTGGAACGTACCAATGCAGAAATCCACACAAATATGCCCTGAACCTGTACTCCACCTTACCCTCCCTGTCTCACTGGAACGTACCACTGCAGAACTCCACTCAAATATGCCCTGAACCTGTACCGTGCATAACCTCGAAGTCTCACTGGCACGTACCATTGCAGAACACCACACAAATATGCCCTGAACCTGTACCCCTCCAAAACCTCCTGTCTCACTGGAACGTACCAATGCAGAATTCCACACAAATATGCCCTGAACCTGTACACGTCCATAAACTCCCTGTCTCACTGGAACGTCCCACTGCAGAATTCCACACAAAATATGCCATGAACCGGTACCCTCCATAGCCTCCCTGTCCCACTGGAAAGTACCAATGCAGAACTCCACACAAACATGCCCTGAACCTGTACCCGTCCATAACCTCACTGTCTCACTGGAACGTACCAACGCAGAACTACACACAGATATACCCTGAACCTGTAACCCTCCATAACCTACCTGTCTCACTGGAACGTACCAATGCAGAACTCCACACAAATATGCTCTGAACTTGTACCCTCCATAACCTCCCTGTCTCACTGGAACGTACCAATGCAGAACTCCACACAAATATGCCTTGAACGTGTACCCCTCCATAACCTCCCTGTGTCACAGGAACGTATCAATGCAGAACTCCAAAAAAATATGCCCTGAACCTGTACCCTTCCATAACCTCCCAGTCACACTGGAACGTACCAATGCAGAACTCCACACAAATATGCCCTGAACCTGTACCCGTCCATAACCTCCCTATCTCACTGGAACGTCCCACTGCAGAACTCCACGCATATATGCCATGAACCTGTACCCTCCATAACCTCCCTGTCTCACTGGAAAGTACCAATGCAGAACTCCACACAAATATGCCCTGAACCTGTACCCTTCATAACCTCCCTGTCTCACTGGAGCGTACCAATGCAGAACTCCACACAAATATGCCCTGAACATGTACACGTACATAACCTCCCTGTCTCACTGGAAAGTACCAATGCAGAACTCCACACAAATAAACCCTGAACCAGTACCCGTCCATAAAATCCCTGTCTCACTGGAACGTACCAATGCAGATTTCCACGCAAATATGCCCTGAACCTGTACCCTCCATAACCTTCCTGTCTCACTGGAAAGTACCAATGCAGAACTCCACACAAATATGCCCTGAACCTGTACCCGCCATAACCCCGCTGTGTCACTGGAACATACCACTGCAGAACTCCACACAAATATGCCCAGAACCTGAACCCTGCATAACCTCCCTGTCTCACTAGAACGTACCAATGCAGAACAACACACAAATATGCCCTGAACCTGTACCCCTCCATAACCTCCCTGTCTCACTGGAAAGTACCAATGCAGAACTCCACACAAATATGCCCTGAACCTATACCCTCCATATTCTCCCTGTCTCACTGGAATGTACCAATGCAGAACTCCACACAAATATGCCCTGAACCTGTATCCCTCAATAACCACCTTGTCTCACTGGTACGTACCAATGCAGAACTCCACACAAATATGCCCTGAACCTGTACCCCTCCATAATCTCCCTGTCTCACTGGAATGTACCAATGCAGAACTCCACACAAATATGCCCTGAACCTGTACCCGTCCATAACCTCCCTGTCTCACTGGAATGTAGCAATGCAGAACTCCACACAAATATACCCTGAACCTGTATCCCTCCATAACGTCCCTGTCTCACTGGAAGGTACCAATGCAGAACTCCACACAAATATGCCCTGAACCTGTACCCCTCCATAACCTCCCTGTCTGACTGGAACGTACCAATGCCGAACTCGACACAAATATGCCCTGTTCCTGTACCCCACCATAACCTCCCTGTCTCACTGGAACGTACCAATGCAGAACTCCACACAAATATGCCCTGTTCCTGTACCCCCCAATAACATCACTGTCTCACTGGAACGTACCAATGGAGAACTACACACAAATTTGCCCTGAACCTGTACCCCTCCATAACCTCCCTGTCTCACTGGAACGTACCAATGCAGAAATCCACACAAATATGCCCTGAACCTGTACTCCACCTTACCCTCCCTGTCTCACTGGAACGTACCAATGCACAACTACACTCAAATTTGCCCTGAACCTGTACCCTCCATAACCTCACTGTCTCACTGGAACGTACCAATGCAGAACTCCACACAAATATGCCCTGAACCTGTACCCCTCCATAACCTCCCTGTCTCACTGGAACGCACCAATTCCGAACTCCACTCAAATATGCCCTGAACCTGTACCGTGCATAACCTCGAAGTCTCACTGGCACGTACCATTGCAGAACACCACACAAATATGCCCTGAACCAGTACCCCTCCAAAACCTCCTGTCTCACTGGAACGTACCAATGCAGAATTCCACACAAATATGCCCTGAACCTGTACACGTCCATAAACTCCCTGTCTCACTGGAACGTCCCACTGCAGAATTCCACACAAAATATGCCATGAACCGGTACCCTCCATAGCCTCCCTGTCCCACTGGAAAGTACCAATGCAGAACTCGACACAAACATGCCCTGAACCTGTAACCCTCCATAACCTACCTGTCTCACTGGAACGTACCAATGCAGAACTCCACACAAATATGCCCTGAACCTGTACCCGTCCATAACCTCCCTATCTCACTGGAACGTCCCACTGCAGAACTCCACGCATATATGCCCTGAACCTGTACCCCTCCAAAACCTCCTGTCTCACTGGAACGTACCAATGCAGAATTCCACACAAATATGCCCTGAACCTGTACACGTCCATAAACTCCCTGTCTCACTGGAACGTCCCACAGCAGAATTCCACACAAAATATGCCATGAACCGGTACCCTCCATAGCCTCCCTGTCCCACTGGAAAGTACCAATGCAGAACTCCACACAAACATGCCCTGAACCTGTACCCGTCCATAACCTCACTGTCTCACTGGAACGTACCAACGCAGAACTACACACAGATATACCCTGAACCTGTAACCCTCCATAACCTACCTGTCTCACTGGAACGTACCAATGCAGAACTCCACACAAATATGCCCTGAACCTGTACCCGTCCATAACCTCCCTATCTCACTGGAACGTCCCACTGCAGAACTCCACGCATATATGCCATGAACCTGTACCCTCCATAACCTCCCTGTCTCACTGGAAAGTACCAATGCAGAACTCCACACAAATATGCCCTGAACCTGTACCCTTCATAACCTCCCTGTCTCACTGGAGCGTACCAATGCAGAACTCCACACAAATATGCCCTGAACATGTACACGTACATAACCTCCCTGTCTCACTGGAAAGTACCAATGCAGAACTCCACACAAATAAACCCTGAACCAGTACCCGTCCATAAAATCCCTGTCTCACTGGAACGTACCAATGCAGAAGTCCACGCAAATATGCCCTGAACCTGTTCCCTCCATAACCTTCCTGTCTCACTGGAAAGTACCAATGCAGAACTCCACACAAATATGCCCTGAACCTGTACCCGCCATAACCCCGCTGTGTCACTGGAACATACCACTGCAGAACTCCACACAAATATGCCCAGAACCTGAACCCTGCATAACCTCCCTGTCTCACTGGAACGTACCAATGCAGAACAACACACAAATATGCCCTGAACCTGTACCCCTCCATAACCTCCCTGTCTCACTGGAAAGTACCAATGCAGAACTCCACACAAATATGCCCTGAACCTATACCCTCCATATTCTCCCTGTCTCACTGGAATGTACCAATGCAGAACTCCACACAAATATGCCCTGAACCTGTATCCCTCAATAACCACCTTGTCTCACTGGAACGTACCAATGCAGAACTCCACACAAATATGCCCTGAACCTGTACCCCTCCATAATCTCCCTGTCTCACTGGAATGTACCAATGCAGAACTCCACACAAATATGCCCTGAACCTGTACCCGTCCGTAACCTCCCTGTCTCACTGGAATGTAGCAATGCAGAACTCCACACAAATATACCCTGAACCTGTATCCCTCCATAACGTCCCTGTCTCACTGGAAGGTACCAATGCAGAACTCCACACAAATATGCCCTGAACCTGTACCCCTCCATAACCTCCCTGTCTGACTGGAACGTACCAATGCCGAACTCGACACAAATATGCCCTGTTCCTGTACCCCACCATAACCTCCCTGTCTCACTGGAACGTACCAATGCAGAACTCCACACAAATATGCCCTGTTCCTGTACCCCCCAATAACATCACTGTCTCACTGGAACGTACCAATGCCGAACTCCATACAAATATGCCCTGTTCCTGTACCCCACCATAACCTCCCTGTCTCACTGGAACGTACCAATGCAGAACTCCACACAAATATGCACTGAACCTGTACCCTTCCATAACCTCCCTGTCTCACTGGAATGTACCAATGCAGAACTACACACAAATATGCCCTGAACCTGTAACCCTCCATGACCTCCCTGTCTCACTGGCACGTACCAATGCAGAACTCCACAGAAATATGCCCTGAACCTGTACCCCTCCATAACCTCCCTGTCTCACTGGAACGTACCAATGCAGAACTCCACACAAATATGCCCTGAACCTGTACTCTCCATAACCTCCCTGACTCACTGGAACGTACCAATTCAGAACTCCACACAAATATGCCCTTTTGCTGTACCCCTCCATAACCTCCCATTCTCACTGGAACGTACCAATGCCGAACTCAACACAAATATGCCCTGAACCTGTACCCTCCATAACCTCCCTGTCTCACTGGAAAGTACCAATGCAGAACTCCACACAAATATGCCCTGAACCTGTACCTCTCCATAACTTCCCTGTCTCACTGGAACGTAAAAATGCAGAACTCCACACAAATATGCCCTAAACCTGTAACCCTCCATAACCTCCCTGTCTCACTGGAACGTACCAATGCGGAACTCCACACAAATATGCCCTGAACCTGTTCCCTCCATAACCTCCCTGCCTCACTGGAACGTACCAATGCAGAACTCCACACAAATATGCCCTGAACCTGTACCCCTCCATAATCTCCCTGTCTGACTGCAACGTACCAATGCCGAACTGCACACAAATATGCCCTGAACCTGTACCCTGCATAACCTCCCTGCCTCACTGGGACGTACCAATGCAGAATTCCACACAAATATTCCCTGAACCTGTACACCCTCCATAACCTCCCTGTCTCACTGGGATGTACCAATGCAGAACTCCACACAAATATGCCCTGAACCTGTACCCGTCCATAACCCCCGTGTGTCACTGGAACGTACCACTGCAGAACTCCACACAAATATGCCCTGAACCTGAACCCTGCATAACCTCCCTGTCTCACTGGAACGTACCAATGCAGAACAACGCACAAATATGCCCTGAACCTGTACCCCTCCATAACCTCCCTGTCTCACTGGAAAGTACCAATGCAGAATTCCACACAAATATTCCCTGAACCTATACCCGTCCATAACCTCCCTGACTCACTGGAATGTACCAATGCAGAACTCCACACAAATATTCCCTGAACCTGTACCCTCCATAACGTCATTGTCTCACTGGAACGTACCAATGCCGAACTCAACACAAATATGCCCTGAACCTGTACCCTCCATAACCTCCCTGTCTCACTAGAAATTACCAATGCAGAACTCCACACAAATATGCCCTGAACCTGTACCTCTCCATAACCTCCCTGTCTCACTGGAACGTACCAATGCAGAACTCCACACAAATATGCGCTGAACCTGTAACCCTCCATAACCTCCCTGTCTCACTGGAACGTTCCAATGCGGAACTCCACACAAATATGCCCTGAAACTGTACCCTCCATATCCTCCCTGCCTCACTGGAACGTACCAATGCCGAACTCCATACAAATATGCCCTGTTCCTGTACCCCACCATAACCTCCCTGTCTCACTGGAACGTACCAATGCAGAACTCCACACAAATATGCACTGAACCTGTACCCTTCCATAACCTCCCTGTCTCACTGGAATGTACCAATGCAGAACTACACACAAATATGCCCTGAACCTGTAACCCTCCATGACCTCCCTGTCTCACTGGCACGTACCAATGCAGAACTCCACAGAAATATGCCCTGAACCTGTACCCCTCCATAACCTCCCTGTCTCACTGGAACGTACCAATGCAGAACTCCACACAAATATGCCCTGAACCTGTACTCTCCATAACCTCCCTGACTCACTGGAACGTACCAATTCAGAACTCCACACAAATATGCCCTTTTGCTGTACCCCTCCATAACCTCCCATTCTCACTGGAACGTACCAATGCCGAACTCAACACAAATATGCCCTGAACCTGTACCCTCCATAACCTCCCTGTCTCACTGGAAAGTACCAATGCAGAACTCCACACAAATATGCCCTGAACCTGTACCTCTCCATAACTTCCCTGTCTCACTGGAACGTAAAAATGCAGAACTCCACACAAATATGCCCTAAACCTGTAACCCTCCATAACCTCCCTGTCTCACTGGAACGTACCAATGCGGAACTCCACACAAATATGCCCTGAACCTGTTCCCTCCATAACCTCCCTGCCTCACTGGAACGTACCAATGCAGAACTCCACACAAATATGCCCTGAACCTGTACCCCTCCATAATCTCCCTGTCTGACTGCAACGTACCAATGCCGAACTGCACACAAATATGCCCTGAACCTGTACCCTGCATAACCTCCCTGCCTCACTGGGACGTACCAATGCAGAATTCCACACAAATATTCCCTGAACCTGTACACCCTCCATAACCTCCCTGTCTCACTGGGATGTACCAATGCAGAACTCCACACAAATATGCCCTGAACCTGTACCCGTCCATAACCCCCGTGTGTCACTGGAACGTACCACTGCAGAACTCCACACAAATATGCCCTGAACCTGAACCCTGCATAACCTCCCTGTCTCACTGGAACGTACCAATGCAGAACAACGCACAAATATGCCCTGAACCTGTACCCCTCCATAACCTCCCTGTCTCACTGGAAAGTACCAATGCAGAATTCCACACAAATATTCCCTGAACCTATACCCGTCCATAACCTCCCTGACTCACTGGAATGTACCAATGCAGAACTCCACACAAATATTCCCTGAACCTGTACCCTCCATAACGTCATTGTATCACTGGAACGTACCAATGCCGAACTCAACACAAATATGCCCTGAACCTGTACCCTCCATAACCTCCCTGTCTCACTAGAAATTACCAATGCAGAACTCCACACAAATATGCCCTGAACCTGTACCTCTCCATAACCTCCCTGTCTCACTGGAACGTACCAATGCAGAACTCCACACAAATATGCGCTGAACCTGTAACCCTCCATAACCTCCCTGTCTCACTGGAACGTTCCAATGCGGAACTCCACACAAATATGCCCTGAAACTGTACCCTCCATATCCTCCCTGCCTCACTGGAACGTACCAATGCAGAACTCCACACAAATATGCCCTGAACCTGTACCCCTCCATAATCTCCCTGTCTGACTGCAAAGTACCAATGCCGAACTGCACACAAATATGCCCTGAACCTGTACCCTGCATAACCTCCCTGCCTCACTGGGATGTACCAATGCAGAATTCCACACAAATATGCCCTGAACCTGTACACCCTCCATAACCTCCCTGTCTCACTTGGATGTACCAATGCAGAATTCCACACAAATATGCCCTGTTCCTGTACCCCCCAATAACATCACTGTCTCACTGGAACGTACCAATGCCGAACTCGACACAAATATGCCCTGTTCCTGTACCCCAGCATAATCTCCCTGACTCACTGGAACGTACAAATGCAGAACTCCACACAAATATGCCCTGTTCCTGTACCCCCCAATAACATCACTGTCTCACTGGAACGTACCAATGCAGAACTCCACACAAATATGCACTGAACCTGTACCCTTCCATAACCTCCTGTCTCACTGGAATGTACCAATGCAGAACTCCACACAAATATGCCCTGAACCTGTACCCCTCCATAACTTCCCTGTCTCACTGGAACGTACCAAGTCAGAATTCCACACAAATACGCCTTGAACCTGTACCCCTCCATAACTTCCCTGTCTCACTGGAATGTACCAATGCAGAACTCCACACAAATATGCCCTGAACCTGTACCCCTCCATAACCTCCCTGCCTCACTGGGACGTACCAATGCAGAATTCCACACAAATATGCCCCAAACCAGTACCCTCCATAACCTCCCGGTCTCACTGGAACGTACCAATACACAACTCCACAGAAATATGCCGTGAACCTGTACCCGCCCATAACCTCCTTGTCTCATTGGAACTTACCAATGCAAAACTCCACACAAATTTGCCCTGAACCTGTATCCCTCAATAACCACCTTGTCTCACTGGAACGTACCAATGCAGAACTCCACACAAATATGCCCTGAACCTGTACCCCTCCATAATCTCCCTATCTCACTGCAACGTACCAATGCAGAACTCCACACAAATATACCCTGAACCTGTACCCTCCATAACCTCCCTGTCTCACTGGAACGTACCAATGCAGAACTCCACACAAATATGACCTGAACATGTACCCTCCATAACCTATCTGTCTGAGTGGAAAGTACCAATGCAGAACTCCACACAAATATGCCCTGAACCTGTACCCCTCCATAACTTCCCTGTCTCACTGGAACGTACGAATGCAGAATTCCACACAAATATGCCCTGAACCTGTACCCCTCCATAACTTCCCTGTCTCACTGGAATGTACCAATGCAGAACTCCACACAAATATGCCCTGAACCTGTACCCGTCCATATCCTCCCTGTCTCACTGGAACGTCCCACTGCAGAACTCCAGGCAAATATGCCATGAACCTGTACCCTCCATAACCTCCCTGTCTCACTGGAAAGTACCAATGCAGAACTCCACACAAATATGCCCTGAACCTGTACCCGTCCATAACCTCCCTGTCTCATGGGAACGTACCACTGCAGAACTCCACACAAATATGCCCAGAACCTGTACCCTCCATAACCTCCCTGTCTCACTGGAACGTACCAATGGAGAACTCCACACAAATTTGCCCTGAACCTGTACCCCTCCATAACCTCCCTGTCTCACTGGAACGTACCAATGCAGAAATCCACACAAATATGCCCTGAACCTGTACTCCACCTTACCCTCCCTGTCTCACTGGAACGTACCAATGCACAACTACACTCAAATTTGCCCTGAACCTGTACCCTCCATAACCTCACTGTCTCACTGGAACGTACCAATGCAGAACTCCACACAAATATACCCTGAACCTGTACCCCTCCATAACCTCCCTGTCTCACTGGAACGCACCAATTCCGAACTCCACTCAAATATGCCCTGAACCTGTACCGTGCATAACCTCGAAGTCTCACTGGCACGTTCCATTGCAGAACACCACACAAATATGCCATGAACAGGTACCCTCCATAACCTCACTGTCTCACTGGAACGTACCAACGCAGAACTACACACAGATATACCCTGAACCTGTAACCCTTCATAACCTACCTGTCTCACTGGAACGTACCAATGCAGAACTCCACACAAATATGCTCTGAACTTGTACCCTCCATAACCTCCCTGTCTCACTGGAACGTACCAATGCAGAACTCCACACAAATATGCCTTGAACGTGTACCCCTCCATAACCTCCCTGTGTCACAGGAACGTATCAATGCAGAACTCCAAAAAAATATGCCCTGAACCTGTACCCCTCCATAACCTCCCAGTCACACTGGAACGTACCAATGCAGAACTCCACACAAATATGCACTGAACCTGTACCCGTCCATAACCTCCCTATCTCACTGGAACGTCCCACTGCAGAACTCCACGCATATATGCCATGAACCTGTACCCTCCATAACCTCCCTGTCTCACTGGAAAGTACCAATGCAGAACTCCACACAAATATGCCCTGAACCTGTACCCTTCATAACCTCCCTGTCTCACTGGAGAGTACCAATGCAGAACTCCACACAAATATGCCCTGAACATGTACACGTACATAACCTCCCTGTCTCACTGGAAAGTACCAATGCAGAACTCCACACAAATAAACCCTGAACCAGTACCCGTCCATAAAATCCCTGTCTCACTGGAACGTACCAATGCAGAAGTCCACGCAAATATGCCCTGAACCTGTACCCTCCATAACCTTCCTGTCTCACTGGAAAGTACCAATGCAGAACTCCACACAAATATGCCCTGAACCTGTACCCGCCATAACCCCGCTGTGTCACTGGAACATACCACTGCAGAACTCCACACAAATATGCCCAGAACCTGAACCCTGCATAACCTCCCTGTCTCACTGGAACGTACCAATGCAGAACTCCACACAAATATGCCCTGAACCTGTACCCTTCATAACCTCCCTGTCTCACTGGAGCGTACCAATGCAGAACTCCACACAAATATGCCCTGAACATGTACACGTACATAACCTCCCTGTCTCACTGGAAAGTACCAATGCAGAACTCCACACAAATAAACCCTGAACCAGTACCCGTCCATAAAATCCCTGTCTCACTGGAACGTACCAATGCAGAAGTCCACGCAAATATGCCCTGAACCTGTACCCTCCATAACCTTCCTGTCTCACTGGAAAGTACCAATGCAGAACTCCACACAAATATGCCCTGAACCTGTACCCGCCATAACCCCGCTGTGTCACTGGAACATACCACTGCAGAACTCCACACAAATATGCCCAGAACCTGAACCCTGCATAACCTCCCTGTCTCACTGGAACGTACCAATGCAGAACAACACACAAATATGCCCTGAACCTGTACCCCTCCATAACCTCCCTGTCTCACTGGAAAGTACCAATGCAGAACTCCACACAAATATGCCCTGAACCTATACCCTCCATATTCTCCCTGTCTCACTGGAATGTACCAATGCAGAACTCCACACAAATATGCCCTGAACCTGTATCCCTCAATAACCAACTTGTCTCACTGGAACGTACCAATGCAGAACTCCACACAAATATGCCCTGAACCTGTACCCCTCCATAATCTCCCTGTCTCACTGGAATGTACCAATGCAGAACTCCACACAAATATGCCCTGAACCTGTACCCGTCCATAACCTCCCTGTCTCACTGGAATGTAGCAATGCAGAACTCCACACAAATATACCCTGAACCTGTATCCCTCCATAACGTCCCTGTCTCACTGGAAGGTACCAATGCAGAACTCCACACAAATATGCCCTGAACCTGTACCCCTCCATAACCTCCCTGTCTGACTGGAACGTACCAATGCCGAACTCGACACAAATATGCCCTGTTCCTGTACCCCACCATAACCTCCCTGTCTCACTGGAACGTACCAATGCAGAACTCCACACAAATATGCCCTGTTCCTGTACCCCCCAATAACATCACTGTCTCACTGGAACGTACCAATGCCGAACTCCATACAAATATGCCCTGTTCCTGTACCCCACCATAACCTCCCTGTCTCACTGGAACGTACCAATGCAGAACTCCACACAAATATGCACTGAACCTGTACCCTTCCATAACCTCCCTGTCTCACTGGCACGTACCAATGCAGAACTCCACAGAAATATGCCCTGAACCTGTACCCCTCCATAACCTCCCTGTCTCACTGGAACGTACCAATGCAGAACTCCACACAAATATGCCCTGAACCTGTACTCTCCATAACCTCCCTGACTCACTGGAACGTACCAATTCAGAACTCCACACAAATATGCCCTTTTGCTGTACCCCTCCATAACCTCCCATTCTCACTGGAACGTACCAATGCCGAACTCAACACAAATATGCCCTGAACCTGTACCCTCCATAACCTCCCTGTCTCACTGGAAAGTACCAATGCAGAACTACACTCAAATATGCCCTGAACCTGTACCGTGCATAACCTCCCTGTCTCACTGGAACGTACCAATGCAGAACTCCACAATAATATGCCCTGAACGTGTACCCGTCCATAACCTCCCTGTCTCACTGGAACGTCCCACTGCAGAACTCCACACAAACATGCCATGAAACTGTACCCTCCATAACCACCCTGTCTCAATGGAACGTACCAATGCAGAACTCCACACAAATATGCCCTGAACATGTACCCTCCATAACCTTCCTGTCTCACTGCAACGTACCAATGCAGAACTCCACACAAATATGCCCTGAACCTGTACCCGTCCATAACCTCCCTGTCTCACTGGAACGTACCATTACAGACCACCACACAAAAATGCCCTGAACCTGTACCCCTCCAGAACCTCCCTGTCTCACTGCAACGTACCAATGCAGAACTCCACACAAATATGCGCTGAACCTGTAACCCTCCATAACCTCCCTGTCTCACTGGAACGTTCCAATGCGGAACTCCACACAAATATGCCCTGAAACTGTACCCTCCATATCCTCCCTGCCTCACTGGAACGTACCAATGCAGAACTCCACACAAATATGCCCTGAACCTGTACCCCTCCATAATCTCCCTGTCTGACTGCAAAGTACCAATGCCGAACTGCACACAAATATGCCCTGAACCTGTACCCTGCATAACCTCCCTGCCTCACTGGGATGTACCAATGCAGAATTCCACACAAATATGCCCTGAACCTGTACACCCTCCATAACCTCCCTGTCTCACTTGGATGTACCAATGCAGAATTCCACACAAATATGCCCTGTTCCTGTACCCCCCAATAACATCACTGTCTCACTGGAACGTACCAATGCCGAACTCGACACAAATATGCCCTGTTCCTGTACCCCAGCATAATCTCCCTGACTCACTGGAACGTACCAATGCAGAACTCCACACAAATATGCCCTGTTCCTGTACCCCCCAATAACATCACTGTCTCACTGGAACGTACCAATGCAGAACTCCACACAAATATGCACTGAACCTGTACCCTTCCATAACCTCCTGTCTCACTGGAATGTACCAATGCAGAACTCCACACAAATATGCCCTGAACCTGTACCCCTCCATAACTTCCCTGTCTCACTGGAACGTACCAAGTCAGAATTCCACACAAATACGCCTTGAACCTGTACCCCTCCATAACTTCCCTGTCTCACTGGAATGTACCAATGCAGAACTCCACACAAATATGCCCTGAACCTGTACCCCTCCATAACCTCCCTGCCTCACTGGGACGTACCAATGCAGAATTCCACACAAATATGCCCCAAACCAGTACCCTCCATAACCTCCCGGTCTCACTGGAACGTACCAATACACAACTCCACAGAAATATGCCGTGAACCTGTACCCGCCCATAACCTCCTTGTCTCATTGGAACTTACCAATGCAAAACTCCACACAAATTTGCCCTGAACCTGTATCCCTCAATAACCACCTTGTCTCACTGGAACGTACCAATGCAGAACTCCACACAAATATGCCCTGAACCTGTACCCCTCCATAATCTCCCTATCTCACTGCAACGTACCAATGCAGAACTCCACACAAATATACCCTGAACCTGTACCCTCCATAACCTCCCTGTCTCACTGGAACGTACCAATGCAGAACTCCACACAAATATGACCTGAACATGTACCCTCCATAACCTATCTGTCTGAGTGGAAAGTACCAATGCAGAACTCCACACAAATATGCCCTGAACCTGTACCCCTCCATAACTTCCCTGTCTCACTGGAACGTACGAATGCAGAATTCCACACAAATATGCCCTGAACCTGTACCCCTCCATAACTTCCCTGTCTCACTGCAACGTACCAATGCAGAACTCCACACAAATATGCCCTGAACCTGTACCCGTCCATAACCTCCCTGTCTCACTGGAACGTACCATTACAGACCACCACACAAAAATGCCCTGAACCTGTACCCCTCCAGAACCTCCCTGTCTCACTGCAACGTACCAATGCAGAACTCCACACAAATATGCGCTGAACCTGTAACCCTCCATAACCTCCCTGTCTCACTGGAACGTTCCAATGCGGAACTCCACACAAATATGCCCTGAAACTGTACCCTCCATATCCTCCCTGCCTCACTGGAACGTACCAATGCAGAACTCCACACAAATATGCCCTGAACCTGTACCCCTCCATAATCTCCCTGTCTGACTGCAAAGTACCAATGCCGAACTGCACACAAATATGCCCTGAACCTGTACCCTGCATAACCTCCCTGCCTCACTGGGATGTACCAATGCAGAATTCCACACAAATATGCCCTGAACCTGTACACCCTCCATAACCTCCCTGTCTCACTTGGATGTACCAATGCAGAATTCCACACAAATATGCCCTGTTCCTGTACCCCCCAATAACATCACTGTCTCACTGGAACGTACCAATGCCGAACTCGACACAAATATGCCCTGTTCCTGTACCCCAGCATAATCTCCCTGACTCACTGGAACGTACCAATGCAGAACTCCACACAAATATGCCCTGTTCCTGTACCCCCCAATAACATCACTGTCTCACTGGAACGTACCAATGCAGAACTCCACACAAATATGCACTGAACCTGTACCCTTCCATAACCTCCTGTCTCACTGGAATGTACCAATGCAGAACTCCACACAAATATGCCCTGAACCTGTACCCCTCCATAACTTCCCTGTCTCACTGGAACGTACCAAGTCAGAATTCCACACAAATACGCCTTGAACCTGTACCCCTCCATAACTTCCCTGTCTCACTGGAATGTACCAATGCAGAACTCCACACAAATATGCCCTGAACCTGTACCCCTCCATAACCTCCCTGCCTCACTGGGACGTACCAATGCAGAATTCCACACAAATATGCCCCAAACCAGTACCCTCCATAACCTCCCGGTCTCACTGGAACGTACCAATACACAACTCCACAGAAATATGCCGTGAACCTGTACCCGCCCATAACCTCCTTGTCTCATTGGAACTTACCAATGCAAAACTCCACACAAATTTGCCCTGAACCTGTATCCCTCAATAACCACCTTGTCTCACTGGAACGTACCAATGCAGAACTCCACACAAATATGCCCTGAACCTGTACCCCTCCATAATCTCCCTATCTCACTGCAACGTACCAATGCAGAACTCCACACAAATATACCCTGAACCTGTACCCTCCATAACCTCCCTGTCTCACTGGAACGTACCAATGCAGAACTCAACACAAATATGACCTGAACATGTACCCTCCATAACCTATCTGTCTGAGTGGAAAGTACCAATGCAGAACTCCACACAAATATGCCCTGAACCTGTACCCCTCCATAACTTCCCTGTCTCACTGGAACGTACGAATGCAGAATTCCACACAAATATGCCCTGAACCTGTACCCCTCCATAACTTCCCTGTCTCACTGGAATGTACCAATGCAGAACTCCACACAAATATGCCCTGAACCTGTACCCGTCCATATCCTCCCTGTCTCACTGGAACGTCCCACTGCAGAACTCCAGGCAAATATGCCATGAACCTGTACCCTCCATAACCTCCCTGTCTCACTGGAAAGTACCAATGCAGAACTCCACACAAATATGCCCTGAACCTGTACCCGTCCATAACCTCCCTGTCTCATGGGAACGTACCACTGCAGAACTCCACACAAATATGCCCAGAACCTGTACCCTCCATAACCTCCCTGTCTCACTGGAACGTACCAATGGAGAACTCCACACAAATATGCCCTGAACCTGTACCCCTCCATAACCTCCCTGTCTCACTGGAACGTACCAATGCAGAAATCCACACAAATATGCCCTGAACCTGTACTCCACCTTACCCTCCCTGTCTCACTGGAACGTACCAATGCACAACTACACTCAAATTTGCCCTGAACCTGTACCCTCCATAACCTCACTGTCTCACTGGAACGTACCAATGCAGAACTCCACACAAATATGCCCTGAACCTGTACCCCTCCATAACCTCCCTGTCTCACTGGAACGCACCAATTCCGAACTCCACTCAAATATGCCCTGAACCTGTACCGTGCATAACCTCGAAGTCTCACTGGCACGTTCCATTGCAGAACACCACACAAATATGCCCTGAACCTGTACCCCTCCAAAACCTCCTGTCTCACTGGAACGTACCAATGCAGAATTCCACACAAATATGCCCTGAACCTGTACACGTCCATAAACTCCCTGTCTCACTGGAACGTCCCACTGCAGAATTCCACACAAAATATGCCATGAACAGGTACCCTCCATAACCTCACTGTCTCACTGGAACGTACCAACGCAGAAATACACACAGATATACCCTGAACCTGTAACCCTTCATAACCTACCTGTCTCACTGGAACGTACCAATGCAGAACTCCACACAAATATGCTCTGAACTTGTACCCTCCATAACCTCCCTGTCTCACTGGAACGTACCAATGCAGAACTCCACACAAATATGCCTTGAACGTGTACCCCTCCATAACCTCCCTGTGTCACAGGAACGTATCAATGCAGAACTCCAAAAAAATATGCCCTGAACCTGTACCCCTCCATAACCTCCCAGTCACACTGGAACGTACCAATGCAGAACTCCACACAAATATGCCCTGAACCTGTACCCGTCCATAACCTCCCTATCTCACTGGAACGTCCCACTGCAGAACTCCACGCATATATGCCATGAACCTGTACCCTCCATAACCTCCCTGTCTCACTGGAAAGTACCAATGCAGAACTCCACACAAATATGCCCTGAACCTGTACCCTTCATAACCTCCCTGTCTCACTGGAGAGTACCAATGCAGAACTCCACACAAATATGCCCTGAACATGTACACGTACATAACCTCCCTGTCTCACTGGAAAGTACCAATGCAGAACTCCACACAAATAAACCCTGAACCAGTACCCGTCCATAAAATCCCTGTCTCACTGGAACGTACCAATGCAGAAGTCCACGCAAATATGCCCTGAACCTGTACCCTCCATAACCTTCCTGTCTCACTGGAAAGTACCAATGCAGAACTCCACACAAATATGCCCTGAACCTGTACCCGCCATAACCCCGCTGTGTCACTGGAACATACCACTGCAGAACTCCACACAAATATGCCCAGAACCTGAACCCTGCATAACCTCCCTGTCTCACTGGAACGTACCAATGCAGAACTCCACACAAATATGCCCTGAACCTGTACCCTTCATAACCTCCCTGTCTCACTGGAGCGTACCAATGCAGAACTCCACACAAATATGCCCTGAACATGTACACGTACATAACCTCCCTGTCTCACTGGAAAGTACCAATGCAGAACTCCACACAAATAAACCCTGAACCAGTACCCGTCCATAAAATCCCTGTCTCACTGGAACGTACCAATGCAGAAGTCCACGCAAATATGCCCTGAACCTGTACCCTCCATAACCTTCCTGTCTCACTGGAAAGTACCAATGCAGAACTCCACACAAATATGCCCTGAACCTGTACCCGCCATAACCCCGCTGTGTCACTGGAACATACCACTGCAGAACTCCACACAAATATGCCCAGAACCTGAACCCTGCATAACCTCCCTGTCTCACTGGAACGTACCAATGCAGAACAACACACAAATATGCCCTGAACCTGTACCCCTCCATAACCTCCCTGTCTCACTGGAAAGTACCAATGCAGAACTCCACACAAATATGCCCTGAACCTATACCCTCCATATTCTCCCTGTCTCACTGGAATGTACCAATGCAGAACTCCACACAAATATGCCCTGAACCTGTATCCCTCAATAACCAACTTGTCTCACTGGAACGTACCAATGCAGAACTCCACACAAATATGCCCTGAACCTGTACCCCTCCATAATCTCCCTGTCTCACTGGAATGTACCAATGCAGAACTCCACACAAATATGCCCTGAACCTGTACCCGTCCATAACCTCCCTGTCTCACTGGAATGTAGCAATGCAGAACTCCACACAAATATACCCTGAACCTGTATCCCTCCATAACGTCCCTGTCTCACTGGAAGGTACCAATGCAGAACTCCACACAAATATGCCCTGAACCTGTACCCCTCCATAACCTCCCTGTCTGACTGGAACGTACCAATGCCGAACTCGACACAAATATGCCCTGTTCCTGTACCCCACCATAACCTCCCTGTCTCACTGGAACGTACCAATGCAGAACTCCACACAAATATGCCCTGTTCCTGTACCCCCCAATAACATCACTGTCTCACTGGAACGTACCAATGCCGAACTCCATACAAATATGCCCTGTTCCTGTACCCCACCATAACCTCCCTGTCTCACTGGAACGTACCAATGCAGAACTCCACACAAATATGCACTGAACCTGTACCCTTCCATAACCTCCCTGTCTCACTGGCACGTACCAATGCAGAACTCCACAGAAATATGCCCTGAACCTGTACCCCTCCATAACCTCCCTGTCTCACTGGAACGTACCAATGCAGAACTCCACACAAATATGCCCTGAACCTGTACTCTCCATAACCTCCCTGACTCACTGGAACGTACCAATTCAGAACTCCACACAAATATGCCCTTTTGCTGTACCCCTCCATAACCTCCCATTCTCACTGGAACGTACCAATGCCGAACTCAACACAAATATGCCCTGAACCTGTACCCTCCATAACCTCCCTGTCTCACTGGAAAGTACCAATGCAGAACTACACTCAAATATGCCCTGAACCTGTACCGTGCATAACCTCCCTGTCTCACTGGAACGTACCAATGCAGAACTCCACAATAATATGCCCTGAACGTGTACCCGTCCATAACCTCCCTGTCTCACTGGAACGTCCCACTGCAGAACTCCACACAAACATGCCATGAAACTGTACCCTCCATAACCACCCTGTCTCAATGGAACGTACCAATGCAGAACTCCACACAAATATGCCCTGAACATGTACCCTCCATAACCTTCCTGTCTCACTGCAACGTACCAATGCAGAACTCCACACAAATATGCCCTGAACCTGTACCCGTCCATAACCTCCCTGTCTCACTGGAACGTACCATTACAGACCACCACACAAAAATGCCCTGAACCTGTACCCCTCCAGAACCTCCCTGTCTCAGTGGAACGTTCAAATGCAGAACTCCTCACAAATATGCCCTGAACATGTACCCCTCCATAACCTCCCTGTCTCACTGGAATGCACCAATGCCGAACTCCACTCAAATATGCCCAGATCCTGTACCGTGCATAACCTCCCTGTCTCACTGGAACGTACCATTGCAGAACACCACACAAATATGCCCTGAACCTGTATCCCTCCATAACCTCCCTGTCTCACTGGAACGTACCAATGCAGAACTCCACACAAATATGCCCTATACCTGTACCCCTCCATAACCTCCCTGTCTCACTGGAACGCACCAATGCCAAACTCCACTCAAATATGCCCTGATCCTGTACCGTGCATAACCTCCCTGTCAGACTGGAACGTACAATTGCAGACCGCACACACAAATATGCCCTGAACCTGTACCCCTCCATAACCTCCCTGTCTCACTGGAACGTACAAATACAGAACTCCACTCAAATATGCCCTGAACCTGTACCATGCATAACCTCCCTGTCTCACTGGAACTTACCAATGCAGAACTCCACACAAATATCCCCTGAACATGTACCCGTCCATAACCTCCCTGTCTCACAGGAACGAACCACTGCGGAACTCCACACAAATATGCCATGAACCTGTACCCCTCCATAACCTCCCTGTCTCACTGGAACGCACAAATGCTAAACTCCACACAAATATGCCCTGAACCTGTACCCCTCCATAACCTCCCGACTCACTGGAACGTACCAATGCAGAACTCCACACAAATATGCCCTGAACCTGTACCCCTCCAGAACCTCCCTGTCTCAGTGGAACGTTCAAATGCAGAACTCGACACAAATATGCCCTGAACATGTACCCCTCCATAACCTCCCTGTCTCTCTGGAATGCACCAATGCCGAACTCCACTCAAATATGCCCTGATCCTGTACCGTGCATAACCTCCCTGTCTCACTGGAACGTACCATTGCAGAACACCACACAAATATGCCATGAACCTGTTCCCCTCCATAACCTCCCTGTCTCACTGGAACGCACAAATGCTGAACTCCACACAAATATGCCCTGAACCTGTACCCCTCCATAACCTCACTGTCTCACTGGAACGTACCAATGCAGAGCTCCACACAAATATGCCCTTAACCTGTACCCCTCCATAACCTCCCTGTCTCACTGGAACGCACAAATGCCGAACTCCACTCAAATATGCCCTGATCCTGTACCGTGCATAACCTCCCTGTCTCACTGGAACGTACCATTGCAGAACACCACACAAATATACCCTGAACCTGTACTCCTCCATAACCTCATTGTCTCACTGGAAAGTACCAATGCAGAACTCCACACAAATATGCCCTTAACCTGTACCCCTCCATAACCTCCCTGTCTCACTGGAACGCACAAATACAGAACTCCACTCAAATATGCCCTGAACCTGTACCGTGCATAACCTCCCTGTCTCACTGGAACTTACCAATGCAGAACTCCACACAAATATCCCCTGAACGTGTACCCGTCCTTAACCTCCCTGTCTCACAGGAACGTCCCACTGCGGAACTCCACACAAATATGCCATGAACCTCTACCCTCCATAACCTCCCTGTCTCACTGGAAAGTACCAATGCAGAACTCCACACAAATATGCCCATATCCTGTACCGTGCATATCCTCCCTGTCTCACAGGAACGTACCATTGTAGAACTCCACACAAATATGCCCTGAACCTGTACCCCTCCATAACCTCCCTGTCTCACTGGAACGTACCATTACAGACCACCACACAAAAATGTCCTGAATCTGTACCCATCCATAACCTCCCTGTCTCACTGGAACATACCAATGCAGAACTCCACACAAATATGCCCTGAACCTGTACCGCTCCAGAACCTCCCTGTCTCAGTGGAGCGTTCAAATGCAGAACTCCACACAAATATGCCCTGAACATGTACCCCTCCATAACCTCCCTGTCTCACTGGAATGCACCAATGCCGAATTCCACTCAAATATGCCCTGATCCTGTACCGTGCATAACCTCCCTGTCTCACTGGAACGTACAATTGCAGAACACCACACAAATATGCCCTGAACCTGTATCCCTCCATAACCTCCCTGTCTCACTGGAACGTACCAATGCAGAACTCCACACAAATAAGCCCTGAACCTGTACCCCGCCATAACGTCCCTGTCTAACTGGAACGCACCAATGCCGAATTCCACTCAAATATGCCCTGATCCTGTACCGTGCATAACCTCCCTGTCACACTGGAACGTACCATTGCAGACCACACACACAAATATGCCCTGAACCTGTACCCCTCCATAACCTCCCTGTCTCACTGGAACGTACAAATACAGAACTCCACTCAAATATGCCCTGAACCTGTACCGTGCATAACCTCCCTGTCTCACTGGAATTTACCAATGCAGAACTCCACACAAATATCCCCTGAACGTGTACCCGTCCATAACCTCCCTGTCTCACAGGAACGAACCACTGCGGAACTCCACACAAATATGCCATGAACCTGTTCCCCTCCATAACCTCCCTGTCTCACTGGAACGCACAAATGCTGAACTCCACACAAATATGCCCTGAACCTGTACCCCTCCATAACCTCACTGTCTCACTGGAACGTACCAATGCAGAGCTCCACACAAATATGCCCTTAACCTGTACACCTCCATAACCACCCTGTCTCACTGGAACGCACAAATGCCGAACTCCACTCAAATATGCCCTGATCCTGTACCGTGCATAACCTCCCTGTCTCACTGGAACGTACCATTGCAGAACACCACACAAATATACCCTGAACCTTTACCCGTCCATAACCTCCCTGTCTCACTGGAACGTACCACTGCAGAACTCCACACAAATATGCTCTGAACCTGTACCCCTCCATAACCTCCCTGTCTCACTGGTACGTACCAATGCAGAACTCCACACAAAAATGCCCTTAACCTGTACCCCTCCATAACCTCCCTGTCTCACTGGAAGGCACAAATGCCGAACTCCACTCAAATATGCCCTGATCCTGTACCGTGCATATCCTCCCTGTCTCACTGGAACGTACCATTGCAGAACACCACACAAATATGCCCTGAAACTGTACCCCTCCATAACCTCCCTGTCTCACTGTAATGTACAAATGCAGAACTCCACAAAAATATGCCCTCAACCTGTACCCCTCCATACCCTCCCTGTCTCACTGGAACGTACCAATGCAAAACTCCTCACAAATATGCCCTGAACCTGTACCCCTCCATAACCTCCCTGTCTCACTGGAACGCACCAATGCCGAACTCCACTCAAATATGCCCTGATCCTGTACCGTGCATAATCTCCCTGTCTCACTGGAACGTAACATTGCATAAAACCACACAAATATGCCCTGAAGCTGTATCCCTCCATAACCTCCCTGTCTCACTGGAACGTACCATTGCAGAACTCCACACAAAAATGCCCTGAACCTGAACCGCTCCATAACCTACCTGTCTGACTGGAAGGTACCAATGCAGAACTCCACACAAATATGCCCTGAACCTGTACCACTCCATAACATCCCAGACTCGTTGCAACGTAACAATGAAGAACTGCACACAAATATGCCATGAACCTGTATCCTCCATAACCTCCCCGTCTCACTGGAACGTACCAATGCAGAATTCCACACGAATTTGCCCTGAACCTGTACCCCGCCATAACCTTCCTGTCTCACTGGAACGTACCAATGCAGAACTACACTCAAATATGCCCTGAACCTGTACCGTGCATAACCTCCCTGTCTCACTGGAACGTACCAATGCAGAACTCCACAATAATATGCCCTGAACGTGTACCCTTCCATAACCTCCCTGTCTCACTGGAACGTCCCACTGCAGAACTCCACACAAACATGCCATGAAACTGTACCCTCCATAACCACCCTGTCTCAATGGAACGTACCAATGCAGAACTCCACACAAATATGCCCTGAACCTGTACCCCTCCAGAACCTCCCTGTCTCAGTGGAACGTTCAAATGCAGAACTCCTCACAAATATGCCCTGAACATGTACCCCTCCATAACCTCCCTGTCTCACTGGAATGCACCAATGCCGAACTCCACTCAAATATGCCCAGATCCTGTACCGTGCATAACCTCCCTGTCTCACTGGAACGTACCATTGCAGAACACCACACAAATATGCCCTGAACCTGTATCCCTCCATAACCTCCCTGTCTCACTGGAACGTACCAATGCAGAACTCCACACAAATATGCCCTGAACCTGTACCCCTCCATAACCTCCCTGTCTCACTGGAACGCACCAATGCCGAACTCCACTCAAATATGCCCTGATCCTGTACCGTGCATAACCTCCCTGTCAGACTGGAACGTACAATTGCAGACCGCACACACAAATATGCCCTGAACCTGTACCCCTCCATAACCTCCCTGTCTCACTGGATCGTACAAATACAGAACTCCACTCAAATATGCCCTGAACCTGTACCGTGCATAACCTCCCTATCTCACTGGAACTTACCAATGCAGAACTCCACACAAATATCCCCTGAACATGTACCCGTCCATAACCTCCCTGTCTCACAGGAACGAACCACTGCGGAACTCCACACAAATATGCCATGAACCTGTACCCCTCCATAACCTCCCTGTCTCACTGGAACGCACAAATGCTGAACTCCACACAAATATGCCCTGAACCTGTACCCCTCCATAACCTCCCGACTCACTGGAACGTACCAATGCAGAACTCCACACAAATATGCCCTGAACCTGTACCCCTCCAGAACCTCCCTGTCTCAGTGGAACGTTCAAATGCAGAACTCGACACAAATATGCCCTGAACATGTACCCCTCCATAACCTCCCTGTCTCTCTGGAATGCACCAATGCCGAACTCCACTCAAATATGCCCTGATCCTGTACCGTGCATAACCTCCCTGTCTCACTGGAACGTACCATTGCAGAACACCACACAAATATGCCCTGAACCTGTATCCCTCCATAACCTACCTGTCTCACTGGAACGCACCAATGCCGAACTCCACTCAAATATGCCCTGATCCTGTACCGTGCATAACCTGCCTGTCTCACTGGAACGTACCGTTGCAGAACAGCACACAAATATGCCCTGAACCTGTACCCCTCCATAACCTCCCTGTCTCACTGGAACGCACCAAGGCCGAACTCCACCCAAATATGCCCTGATCCTGTACCGTGCATAACCTCTCTGTCTCACTGGAACGTACCATTGTAGAACTCCACACAAATATGCCCTGAACCTGTACCCCTCCATAACCTCCCTGTCTCACTGGAACGTACCATTGCAGAACTCCACACAAATATGCCATGAATCTGTACCCATCCATAACCTCCCTGTCTCACTGGAACGTACCAATGCAGAACTCCACACAAATATGCCCTGAACCTGTACCCCTCCAGAACCTCCCTGTCTCAGTGGAACGTTCAAATGCAGAACTCCACACAAATATGCCCTGAACATGTACCCCTCCATAACCTCCCTGTCTCACTGGAATGCAACAATGCCGAACTCCACTCAAATATGCCCTGATCCTGTACCGAGCATATCCTCCCTGTCTCACTGGAACGTACCATTGCAGAACACCACACAAATATGCCCTGAACCTGTATCCCTCCATAACCTCCCTGTCTCACTGGAATGTACCAATGCAGAACTCCACACAAATATGCCCTGAACCTGTACCCCTCCATAACCTCCCTGTCTCACTGGAACGCACAAATACAGAACTCCACTCAAATATGCCCTGAACCTGTACCGTGCATAACCTCCCTGTCTCACTGGAACTTACCAATGCAGAACTCCACACAAATATCCCCTGAACGTGTACCCGTCCATAACCTCCCTGTCTCACAGGAACGTCCCACTGCGGAACTCCACACAAATATGCCATGAACCTCTACCCTCCATAACCTCCCTGTCTCACTGGAAAGTACCAATGCAGAACTCCACACAAATATGCCTTGAACCTTTACCCGTCCATAACCTCCCTGTCTCACTGGAACGTACCACTGCAGAACTCCACACAAATATGCTCTGAACCTGTACCCCTCCATAACCTCCCTGTCTCACTGGTACGTACCAATGCAGAACTCCACACAAAAATGCCCTTAACCTGTACCCCTCCATAACCTCCCTGTCTCACTGGAAGGCACAAATGCCGAACGCCACTCAAATATGCCCTGATCCTGCACCGTGCATATCCTCCCTGTCTCACTGGAACGTACCATTGCAGAACACCACACAAATATGCCCTGAAACTGTACCCCTCCATAACCTCCCTGTCTCACTGTAATATACAAATGCAGAACTCCACAAAAATATGCCCTGAACCTGTACCCCTCCATAACCTCACTGTCTCACTGGAACGTACCATTGCAGAACACCACACAAATATTCCCTGAACCTGTACCCCTCCATACCCTCCCTGTCTCACTGGAACGTACCAATGCAAAACTCCTCACAAATATGCCCTGAACCTGTACCCCTCCATAACCTCCCTGTCTCACTGGAACGCACCAATGCCGAACTTCACTCAAATATGCCCTGATCCTGTACCGTGCATAATCTCCCTGTCTCACTGGAACGTACCATTGCATAAAACCACACAAATATGCCCTGAAGCTGTATCCCTCCGTAACCTCCCTGTCTCACTGGAACGTACCATTGCAGAACTCCACACAAAAATGCCCTGAACCTGAACCGCTCCATAACCTACCTGTCTGACTGGAAGGTACCAATGCAGAACTCCACACAAATATGCCCTGAACCTGTACCCCTCCATAACCTCCCAGACTCGTTGCAACGTAACAATGAAGAACTGCAAACAAATATGCCATGAACCTGTACCCTCCATAACCTCCCCGTCTCACTGGAACGAACCAATGCAGAATTCCACACGAATTTGCCCTGAACCTGTACCCCTCCATAACCTCCCTGTCTCACTGGAACGTACCAATGCAGAACTACACTCAAATATGCCCTGAACCTGTACCGTGCATAACCTCCCTGTCTCACTGGAACGTACCAATGCAGAACTCCACAATAATATGCCCTGAACGTGTACCCGTCCATAACCTCCCTGTCTCACTGGAACGTCCCACTGCAGAACTCCACACAAATATGCCATGAAACTGTACCCTCCATAACCACCTTGTCTCAATGGAACGTACCAATGCAGAACTCCACACAAATATGCCCTGAACATGTACCCTCCATAACCTTCCTGTCTCACTGGAACGTACCAATGCAGAACTCCACACAAATATGCCCTGAACCTGTACCCATCCATAACCTCCCTGTCTCACTGGAACGTACCAATGCAGAACTCCACACAAATATGCCCTGAACCTGTACCCCTCCATAACCTCCCTGTCTCACTGGAACGCACAAATACAGAACTCCACTCAATTATGCCCTGAACCTGTACCGTGCATAACCTCCCTGTCTCACTGGAACTTACCAATGCAGAACTCCACACAAATATCCCCTGAACGTGTACCCGTCCATAACCTCCCTGTCTCACAGGAACGTCCCACTGCGGAACTCCACACAAATATGCCATGAACCTCTACCCTCCATAACCTCCCTGTCTCACTGGAAAGTACCAATGCAGAACTCCACACAAATATGCCCTGAACCTTTACCCGTCCATAACCTCCCTGTCTCACTGGAACGTACCACTGCAGAACTCCACACAAATATGCTCTGAACCTGTACCCCTCCATAACCTGCCTGTCTCACTGGTACGTACCAATGCAGAACTCCACACAAAAATGCCCTTAACCTGTACCCCTCCATAACCTCCCTGTCTCACTGGAAGGCACAAATGCCGAACGCCACTCAAATATGCCCTGATCCTGCACCGTGCATATCCTCCCTGTCTCACTGGAACGTACCATTGCAGAACACCACACAAATATGCCCTGAAACTGTACCCCTCCATAACCTCCCAGTCTCACTGTAATGTACAAATGCAGAACTCCACAAAAATATGCCCTGAACCTGTACCCCTCCATAACCTCACTGTCTCACTGGAACGTACCATTGCAGAACACCACACAAATATTCCCTGAACCTGTACCCCTCCATACCCTCCCTGTCTCACTGGAACGTACCAATGCAAAACTCCTCACAAATATGCCCTGAACCTGTACCCCTCCATAACCTCCCTGTCTCACTGGAACGCACCAATGCCGAACTTCACTCAAATATGCCCTGATCCTGTACCGTGCATAATCTCCCTGTCTCACTGGAACGTACCATTGCATAAAACCACACAAATATGCCCTGAAGCTGTATCCCTCCGTAACCTCCCTGTCTCACTGGAACGTACCATTGCAGAACTCCACACAAAAATGCCCTGAACCTGAACCGCTCCATAACCTACCTGTCTGACTGGAAGGTACCAATGCAGAACTCCACACAAATATGCCCTGAACCTGTACCCCTCCATAACCTCCCAGACTCGTTGCAACGTAACAATGAAGAACTGCACACAAATATGCCATGAACCTGTACCCTCCATAACCTCCCCGTCTCACTGGAACGAACCAATGCAGAATTCCACACGAATTTGCCCTGAACCTGTACCCCTCCATAACCTCCCTGTCTCACTGGAACGTACCAATGCAGAACTACACTCAAATATGCCCTGAACCTGTACCGTGCATAACCTCCCTGTCTCACTGGAACGTACCAATGCAGAACTCCACAATAATATGCCCTGAACGTGTACCCGTCCATAACCTCCCTGTCTCACTGGAACGTCCCACTGCAGAACTCCACACAAATATGCCATGAAACTGTACCCTCCATAACCACCTTGTCTAAATGGAACGTACCAATGCAGAACTCCACACAAATATGCCCTGAACATGTACCCTCCAGAACCTTCCTGTCTCACTGGAACGTACCAATGCAGAATTCCACACAAATATGCCCTGAACCTGTACCCATCCATAACCTCCCTGTCTCACTTCAACGTACCAATGCAGAACTTCACTCAAATATGCCCTGATCCTGTACCGTGCATAATCTCCCTGTCTCACTGGAACGTACCATTGCATAAAACCACACAAATATGCCCTGAAGCTGTATCCCTCCGTAACCTCCCTGTCTCACTGGAACGTACCATTGCAGAACTCCACACAAAAATGCCCTGAACCTGAACCGCTCCATAACCTACCTGTCTGACTGGAAGGTACCAATGCAGAACTCCACACAAATATGCCCTGAACCTGTACCCCTCCATAACCTCCCAGACTCGTTGCAACGTAACAATGAAGAACTGCACACAAATATGCCATGAACCTGTACCCTCCATAACCTCCCCGTCTCACTGGAACGAACCAATGCAGAATTCCACACGAATTTGCCCTGAACCTGTACCGCTCCATAACCTCCCTGTCTCACTGGAACGTACCAATGCAGAACTACACTCAAATATGCCCTGAACCTGTACCGTGCATAACCTCCCTGTCTCACTGGAACGTACCAATGCAGAACTCCACAATAATATGCCCTGAACGTGTACCCGTCCATAACCTCCCTGTCTCACTGGAACGTCCCACTGCAGAACTCCACACAAATATGCCATGAAACTGTACCCTCCATAACCACCTTGTCTCAATGGAACGTACCAATGCAGAACTCCACACAAATATGCCCTGAACATGTACCCTCCATAACCTTCCTGTCTCACTGGAACGTACCAATGCAGAACTCCACACAATATGCCCTGAACCTGTACCGTGCATAACCTCCCTGTCTCACTGGAATGTACCAATGCAGAACTCCACACAAATATGCCCTGAACCTGTACCCCCCCATAACCTCCCTGTCTCACTGGAACGCACAAATACAGAACTCCACTCAAATATGCCCTGAACCTGTACCGTGCATAACCTCCCTGTCTCACTGGAACTTACCAATGCAGAACTCCACACAAATATCCCCTGAACGTGTACCCGTCCATAACCTCCCTGTCTCACAGGAACGTCCCACTGCGGAACTCCACACAAATATGCCATGAACCTCTACCCTCCATAACCTCCCTGTCTCACTGGAAAGTACCAATGCAGAACTCCACACAAATATGCCTTGAACCTTTACCCGTCCATAACCTCCCTGTCTCACTGGAACGTACCACTGCAGAACTCCACACAAATATGCTCTGAACCTGTACCCCTCCATAACCTCCCTGTCTCACTGGTACGTACCAATGCAGAACTCCACACAAAAATGCCCTTAACCTGTACCCCTCCATAACCTCCCTGTCTCACTGGAAGGCACAAATGCCGAACGCCACTCAAATATGCCCTGATCCTGCACCGTGCATATCCTCCCTGTCTCACTGGAACGTACCATTGCAGAACACCACACAAATATGCCCTGAAACTGTACCCCTCCATAACCTCCCTGTCTCACTGTAATATACAAATGCAGAACTCCACAAAAATATGCCCTGAACCTGTACCCCTCCATAACCTCACTGTCTCACTGGAACGTACCATTGCAGAACACCACACAAATATTCCCTGAACCTGTACCCCTCCATACCCTCCCTGTCTCACTGGAACGTACCAATGCAAAACTCCTCACAAATATGCCCTGAACATGTACCCCTCCATAACCTCCCTGTCTCACTGGAACGCACCAATGCCGAACTTCACTCAAATATGCCCTGATCCTGTACCGTGCATAATCTCCCTGTCTCACTGGAACGTACCATTGCATAAAACCACACAAATATGCCCTGAAGCTGTATCCCTCCGTAACCTCCCTGTCTCACTGGAACGTACCATTGCAGAACTCCACACAAAAATGCCCTGAACCTGAACCGCTCCATAACCTACCTGTCTGACTGGAAGGTACCAATGCAGAACTCCACACAAATATGCCCTGAACCTGTACCCCTCCATAACCTCCCAGACTCGTTGCAACGTAACAATGAAGAACTGCAAACAAATATGCCATGAACCTGTACCCTCCATAACCTCCCCGTCTCACTGGAACGAACCAATGCAGAATTCCACACGAATTTGCCCTGAACCTGTACCCCTCCATAACCTCCCTGTCTCACTGGAACGTACCAATGCAGAACTACACTCAAATATGCCCTGAACCTGTACCGTGCATAACCTCCCTGTCTCACTGGAACGTACCAATGCAGAACTCCACAATAATATGCCCTGAACGTGTACCCGTCCATAACCTCCCTGTCTCACTGGAACGTCCCACTGCAGAACTCCACACAAATATGCCATGAAACTGTACCCTCCATAACCACCTTGTCTCAATGGAACGTACCAATGCAGAACTCCACACAAATATGCCCTGAACATGTACCCTCCATAACCTTCCTGTCTCACTGGAACGTACCAATGCAGAACTCCACACAAATATGCCCTGAACCTGTACCCATCCATAACCTCCCTGTCTCACTGGAACGTACCAATGCAGAACTCCACACAAATATGCCCTGAACCTGTACCCCTCCATAACCTCCCTGTCTCACTGGAACGCACAAATACAGAACTCCACTCAATTATGCCCTGAACCTGTACCGTGCATAACCTCCCTGTCTCACTGGAACTTACCAATGCAGAACTCCACACAAATATCCCCTGAACGTGTACCCGTCCATAACCTCCCTGTCTCACAGGAACGTCCCACTGCGGAACTCCACACAAATATGCCATGAACCTCTACCCTCCATAACCTCCCTGTCTCACTGGAAAGTACCAATGCAGAACTCCACACAAATATGCCCTGAACCTTTACCCGTCCATAACCTCCCTGTCTCACTGGAACGTACCACTGCAGAACTCCACACAAATATGCTCTGAACCTGTACCCCTCCATAACCTCCCTGTCTCACTGGTACGTACCAATGCAGAACTCCACACAAAAATGCCCTTAACCTGTACCCCTCCATAACCTCCCTGTCTCACTGGAAGGCACAAATGCCGAACGCCACTCAAATATGCCCTGATCCTGCACCGTGCATATCCTCCCTGTCTCACTGGAACGTACCATTGCAGAACACCACACAAATATGCCCTGAAACTGTACCCCTCCATAACCTCCCAGTCTCACTGTAATGTACAAATGCAGAACTCCACAAAAATATGCCGTGAACCTGTACCCCTCCATAACCTCACTGTCTCACTGGAACGTACCATTGCAGAACACCACACAAATATTCCCTGAACCTGTACCCCTCCATACCCTCCCTGTCTCACTGGAACGTACCAATGCAAAACTCCTCACAAATATGCCCTGAACCTGTACCCCTCCATAACCTCCCTGTCTCACTGGAACGCACCAATGCCGAACTTCACTCAAATATGCCCTGATCCTGTACCGTGCATAATCTCCCTGTCTCACTGGAACGTACCATTGCATAAAACCACACAAATATGCCCTGAAGCTGTATCCCTCCGTAACCTCCCTGTCTCACTGGAACGTACCATTGCAGAACTCCACACAAAAATGCCCTGAACCTGAACCGCTCCATAACCTACCTGTCTGACTGGAAGGTACCAATGCAGAACTCCACACAAATATGCCCTGAACCTGTACCCCTCCATAACCTCCCAGACTCGTTGCAACGTAACAATGAAGAACTGCACACAAATATGCCATGAACCTGTACCCTCCATAACCTCCCCGTCTCACTGGAACGAACCAATGCAGAATTCCACACGAATTTGCCCTGAACCTGTACCCCTCCATAACCTCCCTGTCTCACTGGAACGTACCAATGCAGAACTACACTCAAATATGCCCTGAACCTGTACCGTGCATAACCTCCCTGTCTCACTGGAACGTACCAATGCAGAACTCCACAATAATATGCCCTGAACGTGTACCCGTCCATAACCTCCCTGTCTCACTGGAACGTCCCACTGCAGAACTCCACACA
The DNA here is from genome assembly GCF_048418815.1 of Hemitrygon akajei. NCBI lineage: Eukaryota > Metazoa > Chordata > Chondrichthyes > Myliobatiformes > Dasyatidae > Hemitrygon > Hemitrygon akajei. The sequence continues at coordinate 1,871,020 of NW_027331971.1, read as the reverse complement.
AATATGCCATGAAACTGTACCCTCCATAACCACCTTGTCTCAATGGAACGTACCAATGCAGAACTCCACACAAATATGCCCTGAACATGTACCCTCCAGAACCTTCCTGTCTCACTGGAACGTACCAATGCAGAATTCCACACAAATATGCCCTGAACCTGTACCCATCCATAACCTCCCTGTCTCACTTCAACGTACCAATGCAGAACTTCACTCAAATATGCCCTGATCCTGTACCGTGCATAATCTCCCTGTCTCACTGGAACGTACCATTGCATAAAACCACACAAATATGCCCTGAAGCTGTATCCCTCCGTAACCTCCCTGTCTCACTGGAACGTACCATTGCAGAACTCCACACAAAAATGCCCTGAACCTGAACCGCTCCATAACCTACCTGTCTGACTGGAAGGTACCAATGCAGAACTCCACACAAATATGCCCTGAACCTGTACCCCTCCATAACCTCCCAGACTCGTTGCAACGTAACAATGAAGAACTGCACACAAATATGCCATGAACCTGTACCCTCCATAACCTCCCCGTCTCACTGGAACGAACCAATGGAGAATTCCACACGAATTTGCCCTGAACCTGTACCGCTCCATAACCTCCCTGTCTCACTGGAACGTACCAATGCAGAACTACACTCAAATATGCCCTGAACCTGTACCGTGCATAACCTCCCTGTCTCACTGGAACGTACCAATGCAGAACTCCACAATAATATGCCCTGAACGTGTACCCGTCCATAACCTCCCTGTCTCACTGGAACGTCCCACTGCAGAACTCCACACAAATATGCCATGAAACTGTACCCTCCATAACCACCTTGTCTCAATGGAACGTACCAATGCAGAACTCCACACAAATATGCCCTGAACATGTACCCTCCATAACCTTCCTGTCTCACTGGAACGTACCAATGCAGAACTCCACACAATATGCCCTGAACCTGTACCGTGCATAACCTCCCTGTCTCACTGGAACTTACCAATGCAGAACTCCACACAAATATCCCCTGAACGTGTACCCGTCCATAAACTCCCTGTCTCACAGGAACGAACCACTGCGGAACTCCACACAAATATGCCATGAACCTGTACCCCTCCATAACCTCCCTGTCTCACTGGAACGCACAAATGCTGAACTCCACACAAATATGCCCTGAACCTGTACCCCTCCAGAACCTCCCTGTCTCAGTGGAACGTTCAAATGCAGAACTCCACACAAATATGCCCTGAACCTGTACCCCTCCATAACCTCCCTGTCTCACTGGAACGCACCAATGCCGAACTCCACTCAAATATGCCCTGATGCTGTACCGTGCATAACCTCCCTGTCACACTGGAACCTACAATTGCAGACCACACACACAAATATGCCCTGAACCTGTACCCCTCCATAACCTCCCTGTCTCACTGGAACGTACAAATACAGAACTCCACTCAAATATGCCCTGAACCTGTACCGTGCATAACCTCCCTGTCTCATTGGAACTTACCAATGCAGAACTCCACACAAATATCCCCTGAACGTGTACCCGTCCATAACCTCCCTGTCTCACAGGAACGAACCACTGTGGAACTCCACACAAATATGCCATGAACCTGTACCCCTCCATAACCTCCCTGTCTCACTGGAACGCACAAATGCTGAACTCCACACAAATATGCCCTGAACCTGTACCCCTCCATAACCTCCCTGTCTCACTGGAACGCACCAATGCAGAGCTCCACACAAATATGCCCTTAACCTGTACCCCTCCATAACGTCCCTGTCTCACTGGAACGCACCAATGCCGAACTCCACTCAAATATGCCCTGATCCTGTACCGTGCATAACCTCCCTGTCTCACTGGAACGTACCATTGCAGAACACCACACAAATATGCCCTGAACCTGTACCCCTCCATAAACTCATTGTCTCACTGGAAAGTACCAATGCAGAACTCCACACAAATATGCCCTTAACCTGTACCCCTCCATAACCTCCCTGTCTCACTGGAATGCACCAATGCCGAACTCCACTCAAATATCCCCTGATCCTGTACCGTGCATAACCTCCCTGTCTCACTGGAACATACCATTGCAGAACAGCACACAAATATGCTCTGAACCTGTACCCCTCCATACACTCCCTGTCTCACTGGAACGTAACAATGCAGAACTCCACACAAATATGCCCTCAACCTGTAACCCTCCATAACGTCCCTGTCTCACTGGAACGCACCAAGGCCGAACTCCACTCAAATATGCCCTGATCCAGTACCGTGCATAACCTCCCTGTCTCACTGGAACGTACAAATACAGAACTCCACACAAATATGCCCTGAACCTGTACCCCTCCATAAAATCCCTGTCTCACTGAAACGTACAATGCAGAACTCCACACAACTATGCCCTGAACCTGTACACCTCCATAAGTTCCCTGTCACACTGGAACGTACAAATGCAGAACTCCACACAAATATGCCTTGCACCTGTACCCCTCCATAACCTCCCTGTCTCACTGGAATGCACCAATGCCGAACTCCACTCAAATATGCCCTGATCCTGTACCGTGCATAACCTCCCTGTCTCACTGGAACGTACCATTGCAGAACAGCACACAAATATGCCCAGAACCTGTACCCCTCCATAACCTCCCTGTCTCACAGGAACGCACCAAGGCCGAACTCCACTCAAATATGCCCTGATCCTGTACCGTGCATAACCTCCCTGTCTCACTGGAATGTACCATTGTAGAACTCCACACAAATATGCCCTGAACCTGTACCCCTCCATAACCTCCCTGTCTCACTGGAACGTACCATTACAGACCACCACACAAAAATGCCCTGAATCTGTACCCATCCATAACCTCCCTGTCTCACTGGAACATACCAATGCAGAACTCCACACAAATATGCCCTGAACCTGTACCCCTCCATAAAATCCCTGTCTCACTGAAACGTACAATGCAGAACTCCACACAACTATGCCCTGAACCTGTACACCTCCATAAGTTCCCTGTCACACTGGAACGTACAAATGCAGAACTCCACACAAATATGCCTTGCACCTGTACCCCTCCATAACCTCCCTGTCTCACTGGAATGCACCAATGCCGAACTCCACTCAAATATGCCCTGATCCTGTACCGTGCATAACCTCCCTGTCTCACTGGAACGTACCATTGCAGAACAGCACACAAATATGCCCAGAACCTGTACCCCTCCATAACCTCCCTGTCTCACAGGAACGCACCAAGGCCGAACTCCACTCAAATATGCCCTGATCCTGTACCGTGCATAACCTCCCTGTCTCACTGGAATGTACCATTGTAGAACTCCACACAAATATGCCCTGAACCTGTACCCCTCCATAACCTCCCTGTCTCACTGGAACGTACCATTACAGACCACCACACAAAAATGCCCTGAATCTGTACCCATCCATAACCTCCCTGTCTCACTGGAACATACCAATGCAGAACTCCACACAAATATGCCCTGAACCTGTACCCCTCCAGAACCTCCCTGTCTCAGTGGAGCGTTCAAATGCAGAACTCCACACAAATATGCCCTGAACATGTACCCCTCCATAACCTCCCTGTCTCACTGGAATGCACCAATGCCGAATTCCACTCAAATATGCCCTGATCCTGTACCGTGCATAACCTCCCTGTTTCACTGGAACGTACAATTGCAGAACACCACACAAATATGCCCTGAACCTGTATCCCTCCATAACCTCCCTGTCTCACTGGAACGTACCAATGCAGAACTCCACACAAATAAGCCCTGAACCTGTACCCCGCCATAACGTCCCTGTCTAACTGGAACGCACCAATGCCGAACTCCACTCAAATATGCCCTGATCCTGTACCGTGCATAACCTCCCTGTCACACTGGAACGTACCATTGCAGACCACACACACAAATATGCCCTGAACCTGTACCCCTCCATAACCTCCCTGTCTCACTGGAACGTACAAATACAGAACTCCACTCAAATATGCCCTGAACCTGTACCGTGCATAACCTCCCTGTCTCACTGGAACTTACCAATGCAGAACTCCACACAAATATCCCCTGAACGTGTACCCGTCCATAACCTCCCTGTCTCACAGGAACGAACCACTGCGGAACTCCACACAAATATGCCATGAACCTGTTCCCCTCCATAACCTCCCTGTCTCACTGGAACGCACAAATGCTGAACTCCACACAAATATGCCCTGAACCTGTACCCCTCCATAACCTCACTGTCTCACTGGAACGTACCAATGCAGAGCTCCACACAAATATGCCCTTAAACTGTACCCCTCCTTAACCTCCCTGTCTCACTGGAACGCACCAATGCCGAACTCCACTCAAATATGCCCTGATCCTGTACCGTGCATAACCTCCCTGTCTCACTGGAAAGTACCATTGCAGAACACCACACAAATATACCCTGAACCTGTACCCCTCCATAACCTCATTGTCTCACTGGAAAGTACCAATGCAGAACTCCACACAAATATGCCCTTAACCTGTACCCCTCCATAACCTCCCTGTCTCACTGGAACGCACAAATACAGAACTCCACTCAAATAGGCCCTGAACCTATACCGTGCATAACCTCCCTGTCTCACTGGAATGTACCATTGTAGAACTCCACACAAATATGCCCTGAACCTGTACCCCTCCATAACCTCCCTGTCTCACAGGAACGCACCAAGGCCGAACTCCACTCAAATATGCCCTGATCCTGTACCGTGCATAACCTCCCTGTCTCACTGGAATGTACCATTGTAGAACTCCACACAAATATGCCCTGAACCTGTACCCCTCCATAACCTCCCTGTCTCACTGGAACGTACCATTACAGACCACCACACAAAAATGCCCTGAATCTGTACCCATCCATAACCTCCCTGTCTCACTGGAACATACCAATGCAGAACTCCACACAAATATGCCCTGAACCTGTACCCCTCCAGAACCTCCCTGTCTCAGTGGAGCGTTCAAATGCAGAACTCCACACAAATATGCCCTGAACATGTACCCCTCCATAACCTCCCTGTCTCACTGGAATGCACCAATGCCGAATTCCACTCAAATATGCCCTGATCCTGTACCGTGCATAACCTCCCTGTTTCACTGGAACGTACAATTGCAGAACACCACACAAATATGCCCTGAACCTGTATCCCTCCATAACCTCCCTGTCTCACTGGAACGTACCAATGCAGAACTCCACACAAATAAGCCCTGAACCTGTACCCCGCCATAACGTCCCTGTCTAACTGGAACGCACCAATGCCGAACTCCACTCAAATATGCCCTGATCCTGTACCGTGCATAACCTCCCTGTCACACTGGAACGTACCATTGCAGACCACACACACAAATATGCCCTGAACCTGTACCCCTCCATAACCTCCCTGTCTCACTGGAACGTACAAATACAGAACTCCACTCAAATATGCCCTGAACCTGTACCGTGCATAACCTCCCTGTCTCACTGGAACTTACCAATGCAGAACTCCACACAAATATCCCCTGAACGTGTACCCGTCCATAACCTCCCTGTCTCACAGGAACGAACCACTGCGGAACTCCACACAAATATGCCATGAACCTGTTCCCCTCCATAACCTCCCTGTCTCACTGGAACGCACAAATGCTGAACTCCACACAAATATGCCCTGAACCTGTACCCCTCCATAACCTCACTGTCTCACTGGAACGTACCAATGCAGAGCTCCACACAAATATGCCCTTAAACTGTACCCCTCCTTAACCTCCCTGTCTCACTGGAACGCACCAATGCCGAACTCCACTCAAATATGCCCTGATCCTGTACCGTGCATAACCTCCCTGTCTCACTGGAAAGTACCATTGCAGAACACCACACAAATATACCCTGAACCTGTACCCCTCCATAACCTCATTGTCTCACTGGAAAGTACCAATGCAGAACTCCACACAAATATGCCCTTAACCTGTACCCCTCCATAACCTCCCTGTCTCACTGGAACGCACAAATACAGAACTCCACTCAAATAGGCCCTGAACCTATACCGTGCATAAACTCCCTGTCTCACTGGAACTTACCAATGCAGAACTCCACACAAATATCCCCTGAACGTGTACCCGTCCATAACCTCCCTGTCTCACAGGAACGTCCCACTGCGGAACTCAACACAAATATGCCATGAACCTCTACCCTCCATAACCTCCCTGTCTCACAGGAAAGTACCAATGCAGAGCTCCACACAAATATGCCCTGAACCTTTACCCGTCCATAACCTCCCTGTCTCACTGGAACGTACCACTGCAGAGCTCCACACAAATATGCTCTGAACCTGTACCCCTCCATACCCTCCCTGTCTCACTGGAACGTACCAATGCAAAACTCCTCACAAATATGCCCTGAACCTGTACCCCTCCATAACCTCCCTGTCTCACTGGAACGCACCAATGCCGAACTCCACTCAAATATGCCCTGATCCTGTACCGTGCATAATCTCCCTGTCTCACTGGAACGTACCATTGCATAAAACCACACAAATATGCCCTGAAGCTGTATCCCTCCATAACCTCCCTGTCTCACTGGAACGTACCATTGCAGAACTCCACACAAAAATGCCCTGAACCTGAACCGCTCCATAACCTACCTGTCTGACTGGAAGGTACCAATGCAGAACTCCACACAAATATGCCCTGAACCTGTACCCCTCCATAACCTCCCAGACTCGTTGCAACGTAACAATGAAGAACTGCACACAAATATGCCATGAACCTGTACCCTCCATAACCTCCCCGTCTCACTGGAACGTACCAATGCAGAATTCCACACGAATTTGCCCTGAACCTGTACCCCTCCATAACCTCCCTGTCTCACTGGAACGTACCAATGCAGAACTACACTCAAATATGCCCTGAACCTGTACAGTGCATAACCTCCCTGTCTCACTGGAACGTACCAATGCAGAACTCCACAATAATATGCCCTGAACGTGTACCCGTCCATAACCTCCCTGTCTCACTGGAACGTCCCACTGCAGAACTCCACACAAACATGCCATGAAACTGTACCCTCCATAACCACCCTGTCTCAATGGAACGTAGCAATGCAGAACTCCACACAAATATGCCCTGAACATGTACCCCTCCATAACCTCCCTGTCTCACTGGAATGCACCAATGCCGAACTCCACTCAAATATGCCCTGATCCTGTACCGTGCATAACATCCCTGTCTCACTGGAACGTACCATTGCAGAACACCACACAAATATGCCCTGAACCTGTATCCCTCCATAACCTCCCTGTCTCACTGGAACGTACCAATGCAGAACTCCACACAAGTATGCCCTGAACCTGTACCCCTCCATAACCTCCCTGTCTCACTGGAACGCACCAATGCCGAACTCCACTCAAATATGCCCTGATCCTGTACCGTGCATAACCTCCCTGTCACACTGGAACGTACAATTGCAGACCGCACACACAAATATGCCCTGAACCTGTACCCCTCCATAACCTCCCTGTCTCACTGGAACGTACAAATACAGAACTCCACTCAAATATGCCCTGAACCTGTACCGTGCATAACCTCCCTGTCTCACTGGAACTTACCAATGCAGAACTCCACACAAATATCCCCTGAACATGTACCCGTCCATAACCTCCCTGTCTCACAGGAACGAACCACTGCGGAACTCCACACAAATATGCCATGAACCTGTACCCCTCCATAACCTCCCTGTCTCACTGGAACGCACAAATGCTGAACTCCACACAAATATGCCCTGAACCTGTACCCCTCCATAACCTCCCCGACTCACTGGAACGTACCAATGCAGAACTCCACACAAATATGCCCTGAACCTGTACCCCTCCAGAACCTCCCTGTCTCAGTGGAACGTTCAAATGCAGAACTCCACACAAATATGCCCTGAACATGTGCCCCTCCATAACCTCCCTGTCTCTCTGGAATGCACCAATGCCGAGCTCCACTCAAATATGCCCTGATCCTGTACCGTGCATAACCTCCCTGTCTCACTGGAACGTACCATTGCAGAACACCACATAAATATGCCCTGAACCTGTACCCCTCCATAACCTCATTGTCTCACTGGAAAGTACCAATGCAGAACTCCACACAAATATGCCCTTAACCTGTACCCCTCCATAACCTCCCTGTCTCACTGGAATGCACCAATGCCGAACTCCACTCAAATATGCCCTGATCCTGTACCGTGGATAACCTCCCAGTCTCACTGGAACGTACCATTGCAGAACTCCACACAAATATGCCCTGAACCAGTACCCCTCCAGAACCTCCCTGTCTCAGTGGAACGTTCAAATGCAGAACTCCACACAAATATGCCCTGAACATGTGCCCCTCCATAACCTCCCTGTCTCACTGGAATGCACCAATGCCGAGCTCCACTCAAATATGCCCTGATCCTGTACCGTGCATAACCTCACTGTCTCACTGGAACGTACAAATACAGAACTCCACACAAATATGCCCTGAACCTGTACCACTCCATAAAATCGCTGTCTCACTGGAACGTACAATGCAGAACTCCACGCAACTATGCCCTGAACCTGTACACCTCCATAACTTCCCTGTCACACTGGAACGTACCATTGCAGAACACCACACAAATATGCCCTGAACCTGTACCCCTCCATAACCTCCCTGTCTCACTTGAACGTACAAATACAGAACTCCACACAAATATCCCCTGAACGTGTACCCGTCCATAACCTCCCTGTCTCACTTGAACGTACAAATACAGAACTCCACACAAATATCCCCTGAACGTGTACCCGTCCATAACCTCCCTGTCTCACAGGAACGAACCACTGCGGAACTCCACACAAATATGCCCTGAACCTGTACCCCTCCATAACCTCCCTGTCTCACTGGAACGTACCAATGCAGAACTCCACACAAATATGCCCTGAACCAGTACCCCTCCAGAACCTCCCTGTCTCAGTGGAACGTTCAAATGCAGAACTCCACACAAATATGCCCTGAACATGTGCCCCTCCATAACCTCCCTGTCTCACTGGAATGCACCAATGCCGAACTCCACTCAAATATGCCCTGATCCTGTACCGTGCATAACCTCCCTGTCTCACTGGAACGTACCATTGCAGAACACCACACAAATATGCCCTGAACCTGTATCCCTCCATAAACTACCTGTCTCACTGGAACGCACCAATGCCGAACTCCACTCAAATATGCCCTGATCCTGTACCGTGCATAACCTCCCTGTCTCACTGGAACGTACCATTGCAGAACAACACACAAATATGCCCTGAACCTGTACCCCTCCATACACTCCCTGTCTCACTGGAACGTACCAATGCAGAACTCCACACAAATATGCCCTGAACCTGTACCCCTCCATAACCTCCCTGTCTCACTGGAACGCACCAAGGCCGAACTCCACTCAAATATGCCCTGATCCTGTACCGTGCATAACCTGACTGTCTCACTGGAACGTACAATTGCAGACCACACACACAAAAATGCCATGAATCTGTACCCATCCATAACCTCCCTGTCTCACTGGAACGTACCAATGCAGAACTCCACACAAATATGCCCTGAACCTGTACCCCTCCAGAACCTCCCTGTCTCAGTGGAACGTTCAAATGCAGAACTCCACACAAATATGCCCTGAACATGTACACCTCCATAACCTCCCTGTCTCACTGGAATGCACCAATGCCGAACTCCACTCAAATATGCCCTGATCCTGTACCGTGCATAACCTCCCTGTCTCACTGGAATGTACCATTGCAGAACACCACACAAATATGCCCTGAAACTGCATCCCTCCATAACCTCCCAGTCTCACTGGAACGTACCAATGCAGAACTCCACACAAATATGCCCTGAACCTGTACCCCTCCATAACCTCCCTGTCTCACTGGAACGCACCAATGCCGAACTCCACTCAAATATGCCCTGATCCTGTACCGTGCATAACCTCCCTGTCACACTGCAACGTACAATTGCAGACCACACACATAAATATGCCCTGAACCTGTACCCCTCCATAACCTCCCTGTCTCACTGGAACGTACAAATACAGAACTCCACACAAATATCCCCTGAACGTGTACCCGTCCATAACCTCCCTGTCTCACAGGAACGAACCACTGCGGAACTCCACACAAATATGCCCTGAACCTGTACCCCTCCATAACCTCCCTGTCTCACTGGAACGTACAAATACAGAACTCCACTCAAATATGCCCTGAACCTGTACCGTGCATAACCTCCCTGTCTCACTGGAACTTACCAATGCAGAACTCCACACAAATATCCCCTGAACATGTACCCGTCCATAACCTCCCTGTCTCACAGGAACGAACCACTGCGGAACTCCACACAAATATGCCATGAACCTGTACCCCTCCATAACCTCCCTGTCTCACTGGAACGCACAAATGCTGAACTCCACACAAATATGCCCTGAACCTGTACCCCTCCATAACCTCCCCGACTCACTGGAACGTACCAATGCAGAACTCCACACAAATATGCCCTGAACCTGTACCCCTCCAGAACCTCCCTGTCTCAGTGGAACGTTCAAATGCAGAACTCCACACAAATATGCCCTGAACATGTGCCCCTCCATAACCTCCCTGTCTCTCTGGAATGCACCAATGCCGAGCTCCACTCAAATATGCCCTGATCCTGTACCGTGCATAACCTCCCTGTCTCACTGGAACGTACCATTGCAGAACACCACATAAATATGCCCTGAACCTGTACCCCTCCATAACCTCATTGTCTCACTGGAAAGTACCAATGCAGAACTCCACACAAATATGCCCTTAACCTGTACCCCTCCATAACCTCCCTGTCTCACTGGAATGCACCAATGCCGAACTCCACTCAAATATGCCCTGATCCTGTACCGTGGATAACCTCCCAGTCTCACTGGAACGTACCATTGCAGAACTCCACACAAATATGCCCTGAACCAGTACCCCTCCAGAACCTCCCTGTCTCAGTGGAACGTTCAAATGCAGAACTCCACACAAATATGCCCTGAACATGTGCCCCTCCATAACCTCCCTGTCTCACTGGAATGCACCAATGCCGAGCTCCACTCAAATATGCCCTGATCCTGTACCGTGCATAACCTCCCTGTCTCACTGGAACGTACCATTGCAGAACACCACATAAATATGCCCTGAACCTGTACCCCTCCATACACTCCCTGTCTCACTGGAACGTACCAATGCAGAACTCCACACAAATATTCCCTCAACCTGTACCCCTCCACAACCTCCCTGTCTCACTGGAACGCACCAAGGCCGAACTCCACTCAAATATGCCCTGATCCTGTACCGTGCATAACCTCACTGTCTCACTGGAACGTACAAATACAGAACTCCACACAAATATGCCCTGAACCTGTACCACTCCATAAAATCGCTGTCTCACTGGAACGTACAATGCAAAACTCCACACAACTATGCCCTGAACCTGTACACCTCCATAACTTCCCTGTCACACTGGAACGTACCATTGCAGAACACCACACAAATATGCCCTGAACCTGTACCCCTCCATAACCTCCCTGTCTCACTTGAACGTACAAATACAGAACTCCACACAAATATCCCCTGAACGTGTACCCGTCCATAACCTCCCTGTCTCACTTGAACGTACAAATACAGAACTCCACACAAATATCCCCTGAACGTGTACCCGTCCATAACCTCCCTGTCTCACAGGAACGAACCACTGCGGAACTCCACACAAATAGGCCCTGAACCTGTACCCCTCCATAACCTCCCTGTCTCACTGGAACGTACCAATGCAGAACTCCACACAAATATGCCCTGAACCAGTACCCCTCCAGAACCTCCCTGTCTCAGTGGAATGTTCAAATGCAGAACTCCACACAAATATGCCCTGAACATGTGCCCCTCCATAACCTCCCTGTCTCACTGGAATGCACCAATGCCGAACTCCACTCAAATATGCCCTGATCCTGTACCGTGCATAACCTCCCTGTCTCACTGGAACGTACCATTGCAGAACACCACACAAATATGCCCTGAACCTGTATCCCTCCATAAACTACCTGTCTCACTGGAACGCACCAATGCCGAACTCCACTCAAATATGCCCTGATCCTGTACCGTGCATAACCTCCCTGTCTCACTGGAACGTACCATTGCAGAACAACACACAAATATGCCCTGAACCTGTACCCCTCCATACAATCCCTGTCTCACTGGAACGTACCAATGCAGAACTCCACACAAATATGCCCTGAACCTGTACCCCTCCATAACCTCCCTGTCTCACTGGAACGCACCAAGGCCGAACTCCACTCAAATATGCCCTGATCCTGTACCGTGCATAACCTGACTGTCTCACTGGAACGTACAATTGCAGACCACACACACAAAAATGCCATGAATCTGTACCCATCCATAACCTCCCTGTCTCACTGGAACGTACCAATGCAGAACTCCACACAAATATGCCCTGAACCTGTACCCCTCCAGAACCTCCCTGTCTCAGTGGAACGTTCAAATGCAGAACTCCACACAAATATGCGCTGAACATGTACACCTCCATAACCTCCCTGTCTCACTGGAATGCACCAATGCCGAACTCCACTCAAATATGCCCTGATCCTGTACCGTGCATAACCTCCCTGTCTCACTGGAATGTACCATTGCAGAACACCACACAAATATGCCCTGAAACTGCATCCCTCCATAACCTCCCAGTCTCACTGGAACGTACCAATGCAGAACTCCACACAAATATGCCCTGAACCTGTACCCCTCCATAACCTCCCTGTCTCACTGGAACGCACCAATGCCGAACTCCACTCAAATATGCCCTGATCCTGTACCGTGCATAACCTCCCTGTCACACTGCAACGTACAATTGCAGACCACACACATAAATATGCCCTGAACCTGTACCCCTCCATAACCTCCCTGTCTCACTGGAACGTACAAATACAGAACTCCACACAAATATCCCCTGAACGTGTACCCGTCCATAACCTCCCTGTCTCACAGGAACGAACCACTGCGGAACTCCACACAAATATGCCCTGAACCTGTACCCCTCCATAACCTCCCTGTCTCACTGGAACGTACCAATGCAGAACTCCACACAAATATGCCCTGAACCAGTACCCCTCCAGAACCTCCCTGTCTCAGTGGAACGTTCAAATGCAGAACTCCACACAAATATGCCCTGAACATGTGCCCCTCCATAACCTCCCTGTCTCACTGGAATGCACCAATGCCGAACTCCACTCAAATATGCCCTGATCCTGTACCGTGCATAACCTCCCTGTCTCACTGGAACGTACCATTGCAGAACACCACACAAATATGCCCTGAACCTGTATCCCTCCATAACCTACCTGTCTCACTGGAACGCACCAATGCCGAACTCCACTCAAATATGCCCTGATCCTGTACCGTGCATAACCTCCCTGTCTCACTGGAACGTACCATTGCAGAACAGCACACAAATATGCCCTGAACCTGTACCCCTCCATACACTCCCTGTCTCACTGGAACGTACCAATGCAGAACTCCACACAAATATGCACTGAACCTGTACCCCTCCATAACCTCCCTGTCTCACTGGAACGCACCAAGGCCGAACTCCACTCAAATATGCCCTCATCCTGTACCGTGCATAACCTGCCTGTCTCACTGGAACGTACCATTGTAGAACTCCACACAAATATGCACTGAACCTGTACCCCTCCATAACCTCCCTGTCTCACTGGAACGTACCATTACAGACCACCACACAAAAATGCCATGAATCTGTACCCATCCATAACCTCCCTGTCTCACTGGAACGTACCAATGCAGAACTCGACACAAATATGCCCTGAACCTGTACCCCTCCAGAACCTCCCTGTCTCAGTGGAACGTTCAAATGCAGAACTCCACACAAATATGCCCTGAACATGTACCCCTCCATAACCTCCCTGTCTCACTGGAATGCACCAATGCCGAACTCCACTCAAATATGCCCTGATCTTGTACCGTGCATAACCTCCCTGTCACACTGGAACGTACAATTGCAGACCACACACACAAATATGCCCTGAACCTGTACCCCTCCATAACCTCCCTGTCTCACTGGAATGCACCAATGCCGAACTACACTCAAATATGCGCTGAACCTGTACCCCTCCATAAAATCGCTGTCTCACTGGAACGTACAATGCAGAACTCCACACAACTATGCCCTGAAACTGTACACCTCCATAACTTCCCTGTCACACTGGAACGTACCAATGCAGAACTCCACACAAATATGCCCTGCACCTGTACCCCTCCATAACCTCCCTGTCTCACTGGAACGCACCAATGCCGAACTCCACGCAAATATGCCCTGATCCTGTACCGTGCATAACCTCCCTGTCTCACTGGAACGTACCATTGCAGAACACCACACAAATATGCCCTGAACCTGTATCCCTCCATAACCTACCTGTCTCACTGGAACGCACCAATGCCGAACTCCACTCAAATATGCCCTGATCCTGTACCGTGCATAACCTCCCTGTCTCACTGGAACGTACCATTGCAGAACAGCACACAAATATGCCCTGAACCTGTACCCCTCCATAACCTCCCTGTCTCACTGGAACGTACCATTACAGACCACCACACAAAAATGCCATGAATCTGTACCCATCCATAACCTCCCTGTCTCACTGGAACGTACCAATGCAGAACTCCACACAAATATGCCCTGAACCTGTACCCCTCCAGAACCTCCCTGTCTCAGTGGAACGTTCAAATGCAGAACTCCACACAAATATGCCCTGAACATGTACCCCTCCATAACCTCCCTGTCTCACTGGAATGCACCAATGCCGAACTCCACTCAAATATGCCCTGATCCTGTACCGTGCATAACCTCCCTGTCTCACTGGAATGTACCATTGCAGAACACCACACAAATATGCCCTGAACCTGTATCCCTCCATAACCTCCCAGTCTCACTGGAACGTACCAATGCAGAACTCCACACAAATATGCCCTGAACCTGTACCCCTCCATAACCTCCCTGTCTCACTGGAACGCACCAATGCCGAACTCCACTCAAATATGCCCTGATCCTGTACCGTGCATAACCTCCCTGTCACACTGGAACGTACAATTGCAGACCACACACATAAATATGCCCTGAACCTGTACCCCTCCATAACCTCCCTGTCTCACTGGAACGTACAAATACAGAACTCCACACAAATATCCCCTGAACGTGTACCCGTCCATAACCTCC
Source organism: Hemitrygon akajei (assembly GCF_048418815.1). Taxonomy (NCBI): domain Eukaryota; kingdom Metazoa; phylum Chordata; class Chondrichthyes; order Myliobatiformes; family Dasyatidae; genus Hemitrygon; species Hemitrygon akajei. The sequence goes on along the minus strand of NW_027331971.1, from coordinate 1,855,713 downwards.
CTGTCTCACAGGAACGAACCACTGCGGAACTCCACACAAATATGCCCTGAACCTGTACCCCTCCATAACCTCCCTGTCTCACTGGAACGTACCAATGCAGAACTCCACACAAATATGCCCTGAACCAGTACCCCTCCAGAACCTCCCTGTCTCAGTGGAACGTTCAAATGCAGAACTCCACACAAATTTGCCCTGAACATGTGCCCCTCCATAACCTCCCTGTCTCACTGGAATGCACCAATGCCGAACTCCACTCAAATATGCCCTGATCCTGTACCGTGCATAACCTCCCTGTCTCACTGGAACGTACCATTGCAGAACACCACACAAATATGCCCTGAACCTGTATCCCTCCATAACCTACCTGTCTCACTGGAACGCACCAATGCCGAACTCCACTCAAATATGCCCTGATCCTGTACCGTGCATAACCTCCCTGTCTCACTGGAACGTACCATTGCAGAACAGCACACAAATATGCCCTGAACCTGTACCCCTCCATACACTCCCTGTCTCACTGGAACGTACCAATGCAGAACTCCACACAAATATGCCCTGAACCTGTACCCCTCCATAACCTCCCTGTCTCACTGGAACGCACCAAGGCCGAACTCCACTCAAATATGCCCTGATCCTGTACCGTGCATAACCTGACTGTCTCACTGGAACGTACAATTGCAGACCACACACACAAATATGCCCTGAACCTGTACCCCTCCATAACCTCCCTGTCTCACTGGAACGTACCATTACAGACCACCACACAAAAATGCCATGAATCTGTACCCATCCATAACCTCCCTGTCTCACTGGAACGTACCAATGCAGAACTCCACACAAATATGCCCTGAACCTGTACCCCTCCAGAACCTCCCTGTCTCAGTGGAACGTTCAAATGCAGAACTCCACACAAATATGCCCTGAACATGTACCCCTCCATAACCTCCCTGTCTCACTGGAATGCACCAATGCCGAACTCCACTCAAATATGCCCTGATCCTGTACCGTGCATAACCTCCCTGTCTCACTGGAATGTACCATTGCAGAACACCACACAAATATGCCCTGAACCTGTATCCCTCCATAACCTCCCAGTCTCACTGGAACGTACCAATGCAGAACTCCACACAAATATGCCCTGAACCGGTACCCCTCCATAACCTCCCTGTCTCACTGGAACGCACCAATCCTGAACTCCACTCAAATATGCCCTGATACTGTACCGTGCATAACCTCCCTGTCACACTGGAACGTACAATTGCAGACCACACACATAAATATGCCCTGAACCTGTACCCCTCCATAACCTCCCTGTCTCACTGGAACGTACAAATACAGAACTCCACACAAATATCCCCTGAACGTGTACCCGTCCATAACCTCCCTGTCTCACAGGAACGAACCACTGCGGAACTCCACACAAATATGCCCTGAACCTGTACCCCTCCATAACCTCCCTGTCTCACTGGAACGTACCAATGCAGAACTCCACACAAATATGCCCTGAACCAGTACCCCTCCAGAACCTCCCTGTCTCAGTGGAACGTTCAAATGCAGAACTCCACACAAATATGCCCTGAACATGTGCCCCTCCATAACCTCCCTGTCTCACTGGAATGCACCAATGCCGAACTCCACTCAAATATGCCCTGATCCTGTACCGTGCATAACCTCCCTGTCTCACTGGAACGTACCATTGCAGAACACCACACAAATATGCCCTGAACCTGTACCCCTCCATAACCTCCCTGTCTCACTGGAACGTACCAATGCAGAACTCCACACAAATATGCCCTGAACCAGTACCCCTCCAGAACCTCCCTGTCTCAGTGGAACGTTCAAATGCAGAACTCCACACAAATTTGCCCTGAACATGTGCCCCTCCATAACCTCCCTGTCTCACTGGAATGCACCAATGCCGAACTCCACTCAAATATGCCCTGATCCTGTACCGTGCATAACCTCCCTGTCTCACTGGAACGTACCATTGCAGAACACCACACAAATATGCCCTGAACCTGTATCCCTCCATAACCTACCTGTCTCACTGGAACGCACCAATGCCGAACTCCACTCAAATATGCCCTGATCCTGTACCGTGCATAACCTCCCTGTCTCACTGGAACGTACCATTGCAGAACAGCACACAAATATGCCCTGAACCTGTACCCCTCCATACACTCCCTGTCTCACTGGAACGTACCAATGCAGAACTCCACACAAATATGCCCTGAACCTGTACCCCTCCATAACCTCCCTGTCTCACTGGAACGCACCAAGGCCGAACTCCACTCAAATATGCCCTGATCCTGTACCGTGCATAACCTGACTGTCTCACTGGAACGTACAATTGCAGACAACACACACAAAAATATGCCCTGAACCTGTACCCCTCCATAACCTCCCTGTCTCACTGGAACGTACCATTACAGACCACCACACAAAAATGCCATGAATCTGTACCCATCCATAACCTCCCTGTCTCACTGGAACGTACCAATGCAGAACTCCACACAAATATGCCCTGAACCTGTACCCCTCCAGAACCTCCCTGTCTCAGTGGAACGTTCAAATGCAGAACTCCACACAAATATGCCCTGAACATGTACCCCTCCATAACCTCCCTGTCTCACTGGAATGCACCAATGCCGAACTCCACTCAAATATGCCCTGATCCTGTACCGTGCATAACCTCCCTGTCTCACTGGAATGTACCATTGCAGAACACCACACAAATATGCCCTGAACCTGTATCCCTCCATAACCTCCCAGTCTCACTGGAACGTACCAATGCAGAACTCCACACAAATATGCCCTGAACCGGTACCCCTCCATAACCTCCCTGTCTCACTGGAACGCACCAATCCTGAACTCCACTCAAATATGCCCTGATACTGTACCGTGCATAACCTCCCTTTCACACTGGAACGTACAATTGCAGACCACACACATAAATATGCCCTGAACCTGTACCCCTCCATAACCTCCCTGTCTCACTGGAACGTACAAATACAGAACTCCACACAAATATCCCCTGAACGTGTACCCGTCCATAACCTCCCTGTCTCACAGGAACGAACCACTGCGGAACTCCACACAAATATGCCCTGAACCTGTACCCCTCCATAACCTCCCTGTCTCACTGGAACGTACCAATGCAGAACTCCACACAAATATGCCCTGAACCAGTACCCCTCCAGAACCTCCCTGTCTCAGTGGAACGTTCAAATGCAGAACTCCACACAAATATGCCCTGAACATGTGCCCCTCCATAACCTCCCTGTCTCACTGGAATGCACCAATGCCGAACTCCACTCAAATATGCCCTGATCCTGTACCGTGCATAACCTCCCTGTCTCACTGGAACGTACCATTGCAGAACACCACACAAATATGCCCTGAACCTGTATCCCTCCATAACCTACCTGTCTCACTGGAACGCACCAATGCCGAACTCCACTCAAATATGCCCTGATCCTGTACCGTGCATAACCTCCCTGTCTCACTGGAACGTACCATTGCAGAACAGCACACAAATATGCCCTGAACCTGTACCCCTCCATACACTCCCTGTCTCACTGGAACGTACAAATACAGAACTCCACACAAATATGCCCTGAACCTGTACCCCTCCATAACCTCCCTGTCTCAGTGGAACGTTCAAATGCAGAACTCCACACAAATTTGCCCTGAACATGTGCCCCTCCATAACCTCCCTGTCTCACTGGAATGCACCAATAACCGAACTCCACTCAAATATGCCCTGATCCTGTACCGTGCATAACCTCCCTGTCTCACTGGAACGTACCATTGCAGAACAGCACACAAATATGCCCTGAACCTGTACCCCTCCATACACTCCCTGTCTCACTGGAACGTACCAATGCAGAACTCCACACAAATATGCCCTGAACCTGTACCCCTCCATAACCTCCCTGTCTCACTGGAACGCACCAAGGCCGAACTCCACTCAAATATGCCCTGATCCTGTACCGTGCATAACCTGACTGTCTCACTGGAACGTACAATTGCAGACCACACACACAAATATGCCCTGAACCTGTACCCCTCCATAACCTCCCTGTCTCACTGGAACGTACCATTACAGACCACCACACAAAAATGCCATGAATCTGTACCCATCCATAACCTCCCTGTCTCACTGGAACGTACCAATGCAGAACTCCACACAAATATGCCCTGAACCTGTACCCCTCCAGAACCTCCCTGTCTCAGTGGAACGTTCAAATGCAGAACTCCACACAAATATGCCCTGAACATGTACCCCTCCATAACCTCCCTGTCTCACTGGAATGCACCAATGCCGAACTCCACTCAAATATGCCCTGATCCTGTACCGTGCATAACCTCCCTGTCTCACTGGAATGTACCATTGCAGAACACCACACAAATATGCCCTGAACCTGTACCCCTCCATAAAATCGCTGTCTCACTGGAACGTACAATGCAGAACTCCACACAACTATGCCCTGAAACTGTACACCTCCATAACTTCCCTGTCACACTGGAACGTACCAATGCAGAACTCCACAGAAATATGCCCTGCACCTGTACCCCTCCATAACCTCCCTGTCTCACTGGAACGTACCATTGTAGAACTCCACACAAATATGCCCTGAACCAGTACCCCTCCATAACCTCCCTGTCTCACTGGAACGTACCATTACAGACCACCACACAAAAATGCCCTGAATCTGTACCCATCCATAACCTCCCTGTCTCACTGGAACGTACCAATGCAGAACTCCACACAAATATGCCCTGAACCTGTACCCCTCCAGAACCTCCCTGTCTCAGTGGAACGTTCAAATGCAGAACTCCACACAAATATGCCCTGAACATGTGCCCCTCCATAACCTCCCTGTCTCACTGGAATGCACCAATGCCGAACTCCACGCAAATATGCCCTGATCCTGTACCGTGCATAACCTCCCTGTCTCACTGGAACGTACCATTGCAGAACAGCACACAAATATGCCCAGAACCTGTACCCCTCCATACACTCCCTGTCTCACTGGAACGTACCAATGCAGAACTCCACACAAATATGCCCTGAACCTGTACCCCTCCATAACCTCCCTGTCTCACTGGAACGCACCAAGGCCGAACTCCACTCAAATATGCCCTGATCCTGTATCGTGCATAACCTGCCTGTCTCACTGGAACGTACAATTGCAGACCACACACACAAATATGCCCTGAACCTGTACCCCTCCATAACCTCCCTGTCTCCCTGGAACGTACCATTACAGACCACCACACAAAAATGCCATGAATCTGTACCCATCCATAACCTCCCTGTCTCACTGGAACGTACCAATGCAGAACTCCACACAAATATGCCCTGAACCTGTACCCCTCCAGATCCTCCCTGTCTCAGTGGAACGTTCAAATGCAGAACTCCACACAAATATGCCCTGAACATGTACCCCTCCATAACCTCCCTGTCTCACTGGAATGCACCAATGCCGAACTCCACTCAAATATGCCCTGATCCTGTACCGTGCATAACCTCCCTGTCTCACTGGAACGTACCATTGCAGAACACCACACAAATATGCCCTGAAACTGTATCCCTCCATAACCTCCCAGTCTCACTGGAACGTACCAATGCAGAACTCCACACAAATATGCCCTGAACCTGTACCCCTCCATAACCTCCCTGTCTCACTGGAACGCACCAATGCCGAACTCCACTCAAATATGCCCTGAACCTGAACCGTGCATAACCTCCCTGTCTCACTGGAACTTACCAATGCAGAACTCCACACAAATATCCCCTGAACGTGTACCCGTCCATAACCTCCCTGTCTCACAGGAACGAACCACTGCGGAACTCCACACAAATATGCCATGAACCTGGACCCCTCCATAACCTCCCTGTCTCACTGCAACGCACAACTGCTGAACTCCACACAAATATGCCCTGAACCTGTACCCCTCCATCACCTCCCTGTCTCACTGGAACGTACCAATGCAGAACTCCACTCAAATATGCCCTGATCCTGTACCGTGCATAACCTCCCTGTCTCACTGGAACGTACCATTGCAGAACACCACACAAATATGCCCTGAACCTGTATCCCTCCATAACCTACCTGTCTCCCTGGAACGTACCATTACAGACCACCACACAAAAATGCCATGAATCTGTACCCATCCATAACCTCCCTGTCTCACTGGAACGTACCAATGCAGAACTCCACACAAATATGCCCTGAACCTGTACCCCTCCAGATCCTCCCTGTCTCAGTGGAACGTTCAAATGCAGAACTCCACACAAATATGCCCTGAACATGTACCCCTCCATAACCTCCCTGTCTCACTGGAATGCACCAATGCCGAACTCCACTCAAATATGCCCTGATCCTGTACCGTGCATAACCTCCCTGTCTCACTGGAACGTACCATTGCAGAACACCACACAAATATGCCCTGAAACTGTATCCCTCCATAACCTCCCAGTCTCACTGGAACGTACCAATGCAGAACTCCACACAAATATGCCCTGAACCTGTACCCCTCCATAACCTCCCTGTCTCACTGGAACGCACCAATGCCGAACTCCACTCAAATATGCCCTGAACCTGAACCGTGCATAACCTCCCTGTCTCACTGGAACTTACCAATGCAGAACTCCACACAAATATCCCCTGAACGTGTACCCGTCCATAACCTCCCTGTCTCACAGGAACGAACCACTGCGGAACTCCACACAAATATGCCATGAACCTGGACCCCTCCATAACCTCCCTGTCTCACTGCAACGCACAACTGCTGAACTCCACACAAATATGCCCTGAACCTGTACCCCTCCATCACCTCCCTGTCTCACTGGAACGTACCAATGCAGAACTCCACTCAAATATGCCCTGATCCTGTACCGTGCATAACCTCCCTGTCTCACTGGAACGTACCATTGCAGAACACCACACAAATATGCCCTGAACCTGTATCCCTCCATAACCTACCTCTCTCACTGGAACGTACCAATGCCGAACTCCTCTCAAATATGCCCTGATCCTGTACCGTGCATAACCTCCCTGTCTCACTGGAACGTACCATTGCAGAACAGCACACAAATATGCCCTGAACCTGTACCCCTCCATACACTCCCTGTCTCACTGGAACGTACCAATGCAGAACTCCACACAAATATGCCCTGAACCTGTACCCCTCCATAACCTCCCTGTCTCACTGGAACGCACCAAGGCCGAACTCCACTCAAATATGCCCTGATCCTGTACCGTGCATAACCTGCCTGTCTCACTGGAACGTACCATTGTAGAACTCCACACAAATATGCCCTGAACCTGTACCCCTCCATAACCTCCCTGTCTCACTGGAACGTACCATTACAGACCACCACACAAAAATGCCATGAATCTGTACACATCCATAACCTCCCTGTCTCACTGGAACGTACCAATGCAGAACTCCACACAAATATGCCCTGAACCTGTACCCCACCAGAACCTCCCTGTCTCAGTGGAACGTTCAAATGCAGAACTCCACACAAATATGCCCTGAACATGTACCCCTCCATAACCTCCCTGGCTCACTGGAATGCACCAATGCCGAACTCCACTCAAATATGCCCTGATCCTGTACCGTGCATAACCTCCCTGTCTCACTGGAACGTACCATTGCAGTACACCACACAAATATGCCCTGAACCTGTATCCCTCCATAACCTCCCTGTCTCACTGGAACGTACCAATGCAGAACTCCACACAAATATGCCCTGAACCTGTACCCCTCCATAACCTCCCTGTCTCACTGGAACGCACCAATGCCGAACTCCACTCAAATATGCCCTGATCCTGTACCGTGCATAACCTCCCTGTCACACTGGACGGTACAATTGCAGACCACACACACAAATATGCCCTGAACCTGTACCCCTCCATAACCTCCCTGTCTCACTGGAATGCACCAATGCCGAACTCCACTCAAATATGCCCTGATCCTGTACCGTGCATAACCTCCCAGTCTCACTGGAACGTACCATTGCAGAACAGCACACAAATATGCCCTGAACCTGTACCCCTCCATACACTCCCTGTCTCACTGGAACGTACCAATGCAGAACTCCACACAAATATTCCCTCAACATGTACCCCTCCACAATCTCCCTGTCTCACTGGAACGCACCAAGGCCGAACTCCACTCAAATATGCCCTGATCCTGTACCGTGCATAATCTCCCTGTCTCACTGGAACGTACAAATACAGAACTCCACACAAATATGCCCTGAACCTGTACCCCTCCATAAAATCGCTGTCTCACTGGAACGTACAATGCAGAACTCCACACAACTATGCCCTGAACCTGTATCGCTCCATAACCTACCTGTCTCACTGGAACGCACCAATGCCGAACTCCACTCAAATATGCCCTGATCCTGTACCGTGCATAACCTCGCTGTCTCACTGGAACGTGCCATTGCAGAACAGCACACAAATATGCCCTGAACCTGTACCCCTCCATAACCTCCCTGTCTCACTGGAACGCACCAAGGCCGAACACCACTCAAATATGCCCTGATCCTGTACCGTGCATAACCTCCCTGAATCACTGGAACGTACCATTGTAGAACTCCACACAAATATGCCCTGAACCTGTACCCCTCCATAACCTCCCTGTCTCACTGGAACGTACCATTACAGACCACCACACAAAAATGCCCTGAATCTGTACCCATCCATAAACTCCCTGTCTCACTGGAACGTACCAATGCAGAACTCCACACAAATATGCCCTGAACCTGTACCCCTCCAGAACCTTCCTGTCTCAGTGGAACGTTCAAATGCAGAACACCACACAAATATGCCCTGAAACTGTATCCCTCCATAACCTACCTGTCTCACTGGAACGCACCAATGCCGAACTCCACTCAAATATGCCCTGATCCTGTACCGTGCATAACCTCCCTGTCTCACTGGAACGTACCATTGCAGAACAGCACACAAATATGCCCTGAACCTGTACCCCTCCATACACTCCCTGTCTCACTGGAACGTACCAATGCAGAACTCCACACAAATATGCCCTGAACCTGTACCCCTCCATAACCTCCCTGTCTCACTGGAACGCACCAAGGCCGAACTCCACTCAAATATGCCCTGATCCTGTACCGTGCATAACCTGCCTGTCTCACTGGAACGTACAATTGCAGACCACACACACAAATATGCCCTGAACCTGTACCCCTCCATAACCTCCCAGTCTCACTGGAACGTACCATTACAGACCACCACACAAAAATGCCATTAATCTGTACCCACCCATAACCTGCCTGTCTCACTGGAACGTACCATTGTAGAACTCCACACAAATATGCCCTGAACCTGTACCCCTCCATAACCTCCCTGTCTCACTGGAACGTACCATTACAGACCACCACACAAAAATGCCATGAATCTGTACACATCCATAACCTCCCTGTCTCACTGGAACGTACCAATGCAGAACTCCACACAAATATGCCCTGAACCTGTACCCCACCAGAACCTCCCTGTCTCAGTGGAACGTTCAAATGCAGAACTCCACACAAATATGCCCTGAACATGTACCCCTCCATAACCTCCCTGGCTCACTGGAATGCACCAATGCCGAACTCCACTCAAATATGCCCTGATCCTGTACCGTGCATAACCTCCCTGTCTCACTGGAACGTACCATTGCAGAACAGCACACAAATATGCCCTGAACCTGTACCCCTCCATACACTCCCTGTCTCACTGGAACGTACCAATGCAGAACTCCACACAAATATGCCCTGAACCTGTACCCCTCCATAACCTCCCTGTCTCACTGGAACGCACCAAGGCCGAACTCCACTCAAATATGCCCTGATCCTGTACCGTGCATAACCTGCCTGTCTCACTGGAACGTACAATTGCAGACCACACACACAAATATGCCCTGAACCTGTACCCCTCCATAACCTCCCAGTCTCACTGGAACGTACCATTACAGACCACCACACAAAAATGCCATTAATCTGTACCCACCCATAACCTCCCTGTCTCACTGGAACGTACCAATGCAGAACTCCACACAAATATGCCCTGAACCTGTACCCCTCCAGAACCTCCCTGTCTCAGTGGAACGTTCAAATGCAGAACTCCACACAAATATGCCCTGAACATGTACCCCTCCACAATCTCCCTGTCTCACTGGAACGCACCAAGGCCGAACTCCACTCAAATATGCCCTGATCCTGTACCGTGCATAATCTCCCTGTCTCACTGGAACGTACAAATACAGAACTCCACACAAATATGCCCTGAACCTGTACCCCTCCATAAAATCGCTGTCTCACTGGAACGTACAATGCAGAACTCCACACAACTATGCCCTGAACCTGTATCGCTCCATAACCTACCTGTCTCACTGGAACGCACCAATGCCGAACTCCACTCAAATATGCCCTGATCCTGTACCGTGCATAACCTCGCTGTCTCACTGGAACGTGCCATTGCAGAACAGCACACAAATATGCCCTGAACCTGTACCCCTCCATAACCTCCCTGTCTCACTGGAACGCACCAAGGCCGAACACCACTCAAATATGCCCTGATCCTGTACCGTGCATAACCTCCCTGAATCACTGGAACGTACCATTGTAGAACTCCACACAAATATGCCCTGAACCTGTACCCCTCCATAACCTCCCTGTCTCACTGGAACGTACCATTACAGACCACCACACAAAAATGCCCTGAATCTGTACCCATCCATAAACTCCCTGTCTCACTGGAACGTACCAATGCAGAACTCCACACAAATATGCCCTGAACCTGTACCCCTCCAGAACCTTCCTGTCTCAGTGGAACGTTCAAATGCAGAACACCACACAAATATGCCCTGAAACTGTATCCCTCCATAACCTACCTGTCTCACTGGAACGCACCAATGCCGAACTCCACTCAAATATGCCCTGATCCTGTACCGTGCATAACCTCCCTGTCTCACTGGAACGTACCATTGCAGAACAGCACACAAATATGCCCTGAACCTGTACCCCTCCATACACTCCCTGTCTCACTGGAACGTACCAATGCAGAACTCCACACAAATATGCCCTGAACCTGTACCCCTCCATAACCTCCCTGTCTCACTGGAACGCACCAAGGCCGAACTCCACTCAAATATGCCCTGATCCTGTACCGTGCATAACCTGCCTGTCTCACTGGAACGTACAATTGCAGACCACACACACAAATATGCCCTGAACCTGTACCCCTCCATAACCTCCCAGTCTCACTGGAACGTACCATTACAGACCACCACACAAAAATGCCATTAATCTGTACCCACCCATAACCTCCCTGTCTCACTGGAACGTACCAATGCAGAACTCCACACAAATATGCCCTGAACCTGTACCCCTCCAGAACCTCCCTGTCTCAGTGGAACGTTCAAATGCAGAACTCCACACAAATATGCCCTGAACATGTACCCCTCCATAACCTCCCTGTCTCACTGGAATGCACCAATGCCGAACTCCACTCAAATATGCCCTGATCCTGTACCGTGCATAACCTCCCTGTCTCACTGGAACGTACCATTGCAGAACACCACACAAATATGCCCTGAACCTGTATCCCTCCATAACCTCCCAGTCTCACTGGAACGTACCAATGCCGAACTCCACTCAAATATGCCCTGATCCTGTACCGTGCATAACCTCCCTGTCACACTGGAACGTACAATTGCAGACCACACACATAAATATGCCCTGAACCTGTACCCCTCCATAACCTCCCTGTCTCACTGGAACGTACAAATACAGAACTCCACACAAATATCCCCTGAACGTGTACCCGTCCATAACCTCCCTGTCTCACAGGAACGAACCACTGCGGAACTCCACACAAATATGCCCTGAACCTGTACCCCTCCATAACCTCCCTGTCTCACTGGAACGTACCAATGCAGAACTCCACACAAATATGCCCTGAACCAGTACCCCTCCAGAACCTCCCTGTCTCAGTGGAACGTTCAAATGCAGAACTCCACACAAATATGCCCTGAACATGTGCCCCTCCATAACCTCCCTGTCTCACTGGAATGCACCAATGCCGAACTCCACTCAAATATGCCCTGATCCTGTACCGTGCATAACCTCCCTGTCTCACTGGAACGTACCATTGCAGAACACCACACAAATATGCCCTGAACCTGTATCCCTCCATAACCTACCTGTCTCACTGGAACGCACCAATGCCGAACTCCACTCAAATATGCCCTGATCCTGTACCGTGCATAACCTCCCTGTCTCACTGGAACGTACCATTGCAGAACAGCACACAAATATGCCCTGAACCTGTACCCCTCCATACACTCCCTGTCTCACTGGAACGTACAAATACAGAACTCCACACAAATATGCCCTGAACCTGTACCCCTCCATAACCTCCCTGTCTCAGTGGAACGTTCAAATGCAGAACTCCACACAAATTTGCCCTGAACATGTGCCCCTCCATAACCTCCCTGTCTCACTGGAATGCACCAATAACCGAACTCCACTCAAATATGCCCTGATCCTGTACCGTGCATAACCTCCCTGTCTCACTGGAACGTACCATTGCAGAACAGCACACAAATATGCCCTGAACCTGTACCCCTCCATACACTCCCTGTCTCACTGGAACGTACCAATGCAGAACTCCACACAAATATGCCCTGAACCTGTACCCCTCCATAACCTCCCTGTCTCACTGGAACGCACCAAGGCCGAACTCCACTCAAATATGCCCTGATCCTGTACCGTGCATAACCTGACTGTCTCACTGGAACGTACAATTGCAGACCACACACACAAATATGCCCTGAACCTGTACCCCTCCATAACCTCCCTGTCTCACTGGAACGTACCATTACAGACCACCACACAAAAATGCCATGAATCTGTACCCATCCATAAACTCCCTGTCTCACTGGAACGTACCAATGCAGAACTCCACACAAATATGCCCTGAACCTGTACCCCTCCAGAACCCCCCTGTCTCAGTGGAACGTTCAAATGCAGAACTCCACACAAATATGCCCTGAACATGTACCCCTCCATAACCTCCCTGTCTCACTGGAATGCACCAATGCCGAACTCCACTCAAATATGCCCTGATCCTGTACCGTGCATAACCTCCCTGTCTCACTGGAATGTACCATTGCAGAACACCACACAAATATGCCCTGAACCTGTACCCCTCCATAAAATCGCTGTCTCACTGGAACGTACAATGCAGAACTCCACACAACTATGCCCTGAAACTGTACACCTCCATAACTTCCCTGTCACACTGGAACGTACCAATGCAGAACTCCACAGAAATATGCCCTGCACCTGTACCCCTCCATAACCTCCCTGTCTCACTGGAATGCACCAATGCCGAACTCCACTCAAATATGCCCTGATCCTGTACCGTGCATAACCTCGCTGTCTCACTGGAACGTGCCATTGCAGAACAGCACACAAATATGCCCTGAACCTGTACCCCTCCATAACCTCCCTGTCTCACTGGAACGTACCATTGTAGAACTCCACACAAATATGCCCTGAACCAGTACCCCTCCATAACCTCCCTGTCTCACTGGAACGTACCATTACAGACCACCACACAAAAATGCCCTGAATCTGTACCCATCCATAACCTCCCTGTCTCACTGGAACGTACCAATGCAGAACTCCACACAAATATGCCCTGAACCTGTACCCCTCCAGAACCTCCCTGTCTCAGTGGAACGTTCAAATGCAGAACTCCACACAAATATGCCCTGAACATGTGCCCCTCCATAACCTCCCTGTCTCACTGGAATGCACCAATGCCGAACTCCACGCAAATATGCCCTGATCCTGTACCGTGCATAACCTCCCTGTCTCACTGGAACGTACCATTGCAGAACAGCACACAAATATGCCCAGAACCTGTACCCCTCCATACACTCCCTGTCTCACTGGAACGTACCAATGCAGAACTCCACACAAATATGCCCTGAACCTGTACCCCTCCATAACCTCCCTGTCTCACTGGAACGCACCAAGGCCGAACTCCACTCAAATATGCCCTGATCCTGTATCGTGCATAACCTGCCTGTCTCACTGGAACGTACAATTGCAGACCACACACACAAATATGCCCTGAACCTGTACCCCTCCATAACCTCCCTGTCTCCCTGGAACGTACCATTACAGACCGCCACACAAAAATGCCATGAATCTGTACCCATCCATAACCTCCCTGTCTCACTGGAACGTACCAATGCAGAACTCCACACAAATATGCCCTGAACCTGTACCCCTCCAGATCCTCCCTGTCTCAGTGGAACGTTCAAATGCAGAACTCCACACAAATATGCCCTGAACATGTACCCCTCCATAACCTCCCTGTCTCACTGGAATGCACCAATGCCGAACTCCACTCAAATATGCCCTGATCCTGTACCGTGCATAACCTCCCTGTCTCACTGGAACGTACCATTGCAGAACACCACACAAATATGCCCTGAAACTGTATCCCTCCATAACCTCCCAGTCTCACTGGAACGTACCAATGCAGAACTCCACACAAATATGCCCTGAACCTGTACCCCTCCATAACCTCCCTGTCTCACTGGAACGCACCAATGCCGAACTCCACTCAAATATGCCCTGAACCTGAACCGTGCATAACCTCCCTGTCTCACTGGAACTTACCAATGCAGAACTCCACACAAATATCCCCTGAACGTGTACCCGTCCATAACCTCCCTGTCTCACAGGAACGAACCACTGCGGAACTCCACACAAATATGCCATGAACCTGGACCCCTCCATAACCTCCCTGTCTCACTGCAACGCACAACTGCTGAACTCCACACAAATATGCCCTGAACCTGTACCCCTCCATCACCTCCCTGTCTCACTGGAACGTACCAATGCAGAACTCCACTCAAATATGCCCTGATCCTGTACCGTGCATAACCTCCCTGTCTCACTGGAACGTACCATTGCAGAACACCACACAAATATGCCCTGAACCTGTATCCCTCCATAACCTACCTCTCTCACTGGAACGTACCAATGCCGAACTCCTCTCAAATATGCCCTGATCCTGTACCGTGCATAACCTCCCTGTCTCACTGGAACGTACCATTGCAGAACAGCACACAAATATGCCCTGAACCTGTACCCCTCCATACACTCCCTGTCTCACTGGAACGTACCAATGCAGAACTCCACACAAATATGCCCTGAACCTGTACCCCTCCATAACCTCCCTGTCTCACTGGAACGCACCAAGGCCGAACTCCACTCAAATATGCCCTGATCCTGTACCGTGCATAACCTGCCTGTCTCACTGGAACGTACCATTGTAGAACTCCACACAAATATGCCCTGAACCTGTACCCCTCCATAACCTCCCTGTCTCACTGGAACGTACCATTACAGACCACCACACAAAAATGCCATGAATCTGTACACATCCATAACCTCCCTGTCTCACTGGAACGTACCAATGCAGAACTCCACACAAATATGCCCTGAACCTGTACCCCACCAGAACCTCCCTGTCTCAGTGGAACGTTCAAATGCAGAACTCCACACAAATATGCCCTGAACATGTACCCCTCCATAACCTCCCTGGCTCACTGGAATGCACCAATGCCGAACTCCACTCAAATATGCCCTGATCCTGTACCGTGCATAACCTCCCTGTCTCACTGGAACGTACCATTGCAGTACACCACACAAATATGCCCTGAACCTGTATCCCTCCATAACCTCCCTGTCTCACTGGAACGTACCAATGCAGAACTCCACACAAATATGCCCTGAACCTGTACCCCTCCATAACCTCCCTGTCTCACTGGAACGCACCAATGCCGAACTCCACTCAAATATGCCCTGATCCTGTACCGTGCATAACCTCCCTGTCACACTGGACGGTACAATTGCAGACCACACACACAAATATGCCCTGAACCTGTACCCCTCCATAACCTCCCTGTCTCACTGGAATGCACCAATGCCGAACTCCACTCAAATATGCCCTGATCCTGTACCGTGCATAACCTCCCAGTCTCACTGGAACGTACCATTGCAGAACAGCACACAAATATGCCCTGAACCTGTACCCCTCCATACACTCCCTGTCTCACTGGAACGTACCAATGCAGAACTCCACACAAATATTCCCTCAACATGTACCCCTCCACAATCTCCCTGTCTCACTGGAACGCACCAAGGCCGAACTCCACTCAAATATGCCCTGATCCTGTACCGTGCATAATCTCCCTGTCTCACTGGAACGTACAAATACAGAACTCCACACAAATATGCCCTGAACCTGTACCCCTCCATAAAATCGCTGTCTCACTGGAACGTACAATGCAGAACTCCACACAACTATGCCCTGAACCTGTATCGCTCCATAACCTACCTGTCTCACTGGAACGCACCAATGCCGAACTCCACTCAAATATGCCCTGATCCTGTACCGTGCATAACCTCGCTGTCTCACTGGAACGTGCCATTGCAGAACAGCACACAAATATGCCCTGAACCTGTACCCCTCCATAACCTCCCTGTCTCACTGGAACGCACCAAGGCCGAACACCACTCAAATATGCCCTGATCCTGTACCGTGCATAACCTCCCTGAATCACTGGAACGTACCATTGTAGAACTCCACACAAATATGCCCTGAACCTGTACCCCTCCATAACCTCCCTGTCTCACTGGAACGTACCATTACAGACCACCAAACAAAAATGCCCTGAATCTGTACCCATCCATAAACTCCCTGTCTCACTGGAACGTACCAATGCAGAACTCCACACAAATATGCCCTGAACCTGTACCCCTCCAGAACCTTCCTGTCTCAGTGGAACGTTCAAATGCAGAACTCCACACAAATATGCCCTGAACATGTGCCCCTCCATAACCTCCCTGTCTCACTGGAATGCACCAATGCCGAACTCCACTCAAATATGCCCTGATCCTGTACCGTGCATAACCTCCCTGTCTCACTGGAACGTACCATTGCAGAACACCACACAAATATGCCCTGAAACTGTATCCCTCCATAACCTACCTGTCTCACTGGAACGCACCAATGCCGAACTCCACTCAAATATGCCCTGATCCTGTACCGTGCATAACCTCCCTGTCTCACTGGAACGTACCATTGCAGAATAGCACACAAATATGCCCTGAACCTGTACCCCTCCATACACTCCCTGTCTCACTGGAACGTACCAATGCAGAACTCCACACAAATATGCCCTGAACCTGTACCCCTCCATAACCTCCCTGTCTCACTGGAACGCACCAAGGCCGAACTCCACTCAAATATGCCTTGATCCTGTACCGTGCATAACCTGCCTGTCTCACTGGAACGTACAATTGCAGACCACACACACAAATATGCCCTGAACCTGTACCCCTCCATAACCTCCCAGTCTCACTGGAACGTACCATTACAGACCACCACACAAAAATGCCATTAATCTGTACCCACCCATAACCTCCCTGTCTCACTGGAACGTACCAATGCAGAACTCCACACAAATATGCCCTGAACCTGTACCCCTCCAGAACCTCCCTGTCTCAGTGGAACGTTCAAATGCAGAACTCCACACAAATATGCCCTGAACATGTACCCCTCCATAACCTCCCTGTCTCACTGGAATGCACCAATGCCGAACTCCACTCAAATATGCCCTGATCCTGTACCGTGCATAACCTCCCTGTCTCACTGGAACGTACCATTGCAGAACACCACACAAATATGCCCTGAACCTGTATCCCTCCATAACCTCCCAGTCTCACTGGAACATACCAATGCCGAACTCCACTCAAATATGCCCTGATCCTGTACCGTGCATAACCTCCCTGTCACACTGGAAGGTACCATTGCAGACCACACACACAAATATGCCCTGAACCTGTACCCCTCCATAACCTCCCTGTCTCACTGGAACGTACAAATACAGAACTCCACTCAAATATGCCCTGAACCTGAACCGTGCATAACCTCCCTGTCTCACTGGACTTACCAATGCAGAACTCCACACAAATATCCCCTGAACGTGTACCCGTCCATAACCTCCCTGTCTCACAGGAACGAACCACTGCGGAACTCCACACAAATATGCCATGAACCTGGACCCCTCCATAACCTCCCTGTCTCACTGGAACGCACAAATGCTGAACTCCACACAAATATGCCCTGAACCTGTACCCCTCCATAACCTCCCAGTCTCACTGGAACGTACCAATGCAGAACTCCACACAAATATGCCCTGAACCTGTACCCCTCCAGAACCTCCCTGTCTCAGTGGAACGTTCAAATGCAGAACTCCACACAAATATGCCCTGAACATGTGCCCCTCCATAACCTCCCTGTCTCACTGGAATGCACCAATGCCGAACTCCACTCAAATATGCCCTGATCCTGTACCGTGCATAATCTCCCTGTCTCACTGGAACGTACAAATACAGAACTCCACACAAATATGCCCTGAACCTGTACCCCTCCATAAAATCGCTGTCTCACTGGAACGTACAATGCAGAACTCCACACAACTATGCCCTGAACCTGTATCGCTCCATAACCTACCTGTCTCACTGGAACGCACCAATGCCGAACTCCACTCAAATATGCCCTGATCCTGTACCGTGCATAACCTCGCTGTCTCACTGGAACGTGCCATTGCAGAACAGCACACAAATATGCCCTGAACCTGTACCCCTCCATAACCTCCCTGTCTCACTGGAACGCACCAAGGCCGAACACCACTCAAATATGCCCTGATCCTGTACCGTGCATAACCTCCCTGACTCACTGGAACGTACCATTGTAGAACTCCACACAAATATGCCCTGAACCTGTACCCCTCCATAACCTCCCTGTCTCACTGGAACGTACCATTACAGACCACCACACAAAAATGCCCTGAAACTGTATCCCTCCATAACCTACCTGTCTCACTGGAACGCACCAATGCCGAACTCCACTCAAATATGCCCTGATCCTGTACCGTGCATAACCTCCCTGTCTCACTGGAACGTACCATTGCAGAACAGCACACAAATATGCCCTGAACCTGTACCCCTCCATACACTCCCTGTCTCACTGGAACGTACCAATGCAGAACTCCACACAAATATGCCCTGAACCTGTACCCCTCCATAACCTCCCTGTCTCACTGGAACGCACCAAGGCCGAACTCCACTCAAATATGCCCTGATCCTGTACCGTGCATAACCTGCCTGTCTCACTGGAACGTACAATTGCAGACCACACACACAAATATGCCCTGAACCTGTACCCCTCCATAACCTCCCAGTCTCACTGGAACGTACCATTACAGACCACCACACAAAAATGCCATTAATCTGTACCCACCCATAACCTCCCTGTCTCACTGGAACGTACCAATGCAGAACTCCACACAAATATGCCCTGAACCTGTACCCCTCCAGAACCTCCCTGTCTCAGTGGAACGTTCAAATGCAGAACTCCACACAAATATGCCCTGAACATGTACCCCTCCATAACCTCCCTGTCTCACTGGAATGCACCAATGCCGAACTCCACTCAAATATGCCCTGATCCTGTACCGTGCATAACCTCCCTGTCTCACTGGAACGTACCATTGCAGAACACCACACAAATATGCCCTGAACCTGTCTCCCTCCATAACCTCCCAGTCTCACTGGAACGTACCAATGCCGAACTCCACTCAAATATGCCCTGATCCTGTACCGTGCATAACCTCCCAGTCACACTGGAAGGTACCATTGCAGACCACACACACAAATATGCCCTGAACCTGTACCCCTCCATAACCTCCCTGTCTCACTGGAACGTACAAATACAGAACTCCACTCAAATATGCCCTGAACCTGAACCGTGCATAACCTCCCTGTCTCACTGGACTTACCAATGCAGAACTCCACACAAATATCCCCTGAACGTGTACCCGTCCATAACCTCCCTGTCTCACAGGAACGAACCACTGCGGAACTCCACACAAATATGCCATGAACCTGGACCCCTCCATAACCTCCCTGTCTCACTGGAACGCACAAATGCTGAACTCCACACAAATATGCCCTGAACCTGTACCCCTCCATAACCTCCCAGTCTCACTGGAACGTACCAATGCAGAACTCCACACAAATATGCCCTGAACCTGTACCCCTCCAGAACCTCCCTGTCTCAGTGGAACGTTCAAATGCAGAACTCCACACAAATATGCCCTGAACATGTGCCCCTCCATAACCTCCCTGTCTCACTGGAACGCACCAAGGCCGAACTCCACTCAAATATGCCCTGATCCTGTACCGTGCATAACCTGCCTGTCTCACTGGAACGTACCATTGTAGAACTCCACACAAATATCCCCTGAACGTGTACCCGTCCATAACCTCCCTGTCTCACAGGAACGAACCACTGCGGAACTCCACACAAATATGCCATGAACCTGGACCCCTCCATAACCTCCCTGTCTCACTGGAACGCACAAATGCTGAACTCCACACAAATATGCCCTGAACCTGTACCCCTCCATAACCTCCCAGTCTCACTGGAACGTACCAATGCAGAACTCCACACAAATATGCCCTGAACCTGTACCCCTCCAGAACCTCCCTGTCTCAGTGGAACGTTCAAATGCAGAACTCCACACAAATATGCCCTGAACATGTGCCCCTCCATAACCTCCCTGTCTCACTGGAATGCACCAATGCCGAACTCCACTCAAATATGCCCTGATCCTGTACCGTGCATAACCTCCCTGTCTCACTGGAACGTACCATTGCAGAACACCACACAAATATGCCCTGAACCTGTATCCCTCCATAACCTACCTGTCTCACTGGAACGCACCAATGCCGAACTCCACTCAAATATGCCCTGATCCTGTACCGTGCATAACCTCCCTGTCTCACTGGAACGTACCATTGCAGAACAGCACACAAATATGCCCTGAACCTGTACCCCTCCATACACTCCCTGTCTCACTGGAACGTACCAATGCAGAACTCCACACAAATATGCCCTGAACCTGTACCCCTCCATAACCTCCCTGTCTCACTGGAACGCACCAAGGCCGAACTCCACTCAAATATGCCCTGATCCTGTACCGTGCATAACCTGCCTGTCTCACTGGAACGTACCATTGTAGAACTCCACACAAATATGCCCTGAACCTGTACCCCTCCATAACCTCCCTGTCTCACTGGAACGTACCATTACAGACCACCACACAAAAATGCCATGAATCTGTACCCATCCATAACCTCCCTGTCTCACTGGAACGTACCAATGCAGAACTCCACACAAATATGCCCTGAACCTGTACCCCTCCAGAACCTCCCTGTCTCAGTGGAACGTTCAAATGCAGAACTCCACACAAATATGCCCTGAACATGTACCCCTCCATAACCTCCCTGTCTCACTGGAATGCACCAATGCCGAACTCCACTCAAATATGCCCTGCTCCTGTACCGTGCATAACCTCCCTGTCTCACTGGAACGTACCATTGCAGAACACCACACAAATATGCCCTGAACCTGTATCCCTCCATAACCTCCCTGTCTCACTGGAACGTACAATTGCAGACCACACACACAAATATGCCCTGAACCTGTACCCCTCCATAACCTCCCTGTCTCACTGGAACGTACAAATACAGAACTCCAATCAAATATGCCCTGAACCTGTACCGTGCATAACTTCCCTGTCTCACTGGAACTTACCAATGCAGAACTCCACACAAATATCCCATGAACGTGTACCCGTCCATAACCTCCCTGTCTCACAGGAACGAACCACTGCGGAACTCCACACAAATATGCCATGAACCTGTACCCCTCCATAACCTCCCTGTCTCACTGGAACGCACAAATGCTGAACTCCACACAAATATGCCCTGAACCTGTACCCCTCCATAACCTCCCTGTCTCACTGGAACGCACCAATGCAGAGCTCCACACAAATATGCCCTTAACCTGTACCCCTCCATAACGTCCCTGTCTCACTGGAACGCACCAATGCCGAACTCCACTCAAATATGCCCTGATCCTGTACCGTGCATAACCTCCCTGTCTCACTGGAACGTGCAGTGCAGAACTCCACACAACTATGCACTGAACCTGTACACCTCCATAACTTCCCTGTCACACTGGAACGTACCATTGCAGAACACCACACAAATATGCCCTGAACCTGTACCCCTCCATAACCTCCCTGTCTCACTGGAACGTACAAATACAGAACTCCACTCAAATATGCCCTGAACCTGAACCGTGCATAACCTCCCTGTCTCACTGGACTTACCAATGCAGAACTCCACACAAATATCCCCTGAACGTGTACCCGTCCATAACCTCCCTGTCTCACAGGAACGAACCACTGCGGAACTCCACACAAATATGCCATGAACCTGGACGCCTCCATAACCTCACTGTCTCACTGGAACGCACAAATGCTGAACTCCACACAAATATGCCCTGAACCTGTACCCCTCCATAACCTCCCAGTCTCACTGGAACGTACCAATGCAGAACTCCACACAAATATGCCCTGAACCTGTACCCCTCCAGAACCTCCCTGTCTCAGTGGAACGTTCAAATGCAGAACTCCACACAAATATGCCCTGAACATGTGCCCCTCCATAAAATTCCTGTCTCACTGGAACGTGCAGTGCAGAACTCCACACAACTATGCACTGAACCTGTACACCTCCATAACTTCCCTGTCACACTGGAACGTACCATTGCAGAACACCACACAAATATGCCCTGAACCTGTACCCCTCCATAACCTCCCTGTCTCACTGGAACGTACAAATACAGAACTCCGCTCAAATATGCCCTGAACCTGAACCGTGCATAACCTCCCTGTCTCACTGGACTTACCAATGCAGAACTCCACACAAATATCCCCTGAACGTGTACCCGTCCATAACCTCCCTGTCTCACTGGAACGAACCACTGCGGAACTCCACACAAATATGCCATGAACCTGGACCCCTCCATAAACTCCCTGTCTCACTGGAACGCACAAATGCTGAACTCCACACAAATATGCCCTGAACCTGTACCCCTCCATAACCTCCCAGTCTCACTGGAACGTACCAATGCAGAACTCCACACAAATATGCCCTGAACCTGTACCCCTCCAGAACCTCCCTGTCTCAGTGGAACGTTCAAATGCAGAACTCCACACAAATATGCCCTGAACATGTGCCCCTCCATAACCTCCCTGTCTCACTGGAATGCACCAATGCCGAACTCCACTCAAATATGCCCTGATCCTGTACCGTGCATAAACTCCCTGTCTCACTGGAACGTACCATTGCAGAACACCACACAAATATGCCCTGAACCTGTATCCCTCCATAACCTACCTGTCTCACTGGAACGCACCAATGCCGAACTCCACTCAAATATGCCCTGATCCTGTACCGTGCATAACCTCCCTGTCTCACTGGAACGTACCATTGCAGAACAGCACACAAATATGCCCTGAACCTGTACCCCTCCATACACTCCCTGTCTCACTGGAACGTACCAATGCAGAACTCCACACAAATATGCCCTGAACCTGTACCCCTCCATAACCTCCCTGTCTCACTGCAACGCACCAAGGCCGAACTCCACTCAAATATGCCCTGATCCTGTACCGTGCATAACCTGCCTGTCTCACTTGAACGTACCATTGTAGAACTCCACACAAATATGCCCTGAACCTGTACCCCTCCATAACCTCCCTGTCTCACTGGAACGTACCATTACAGACCACCACACAAAAATGCCATGAATCTGTACCCATCCATAACCTCCCTGTCTCACTGGAACGTACCAATGCAGAACTCCACACAAATATGCCCTGAACCTGTACCCCTCCAGAACCACCCTGTCTCAGTGGAACGTTCAAATGCAGAACTCCACACAAATATGCCCTGAACATGTACCCCTCCATAACCTCCCTGTCTCACTGGAATGCACCAATGCCGAACTCCACTCAAATATGCCCTGCTCCTGTACCGTGCATAACCTCCCTGTCTCACTGGAACGTACCATTGCAGAACACCACACAAATATGCCCTGAACCTGTATCCCTCCATAACCTCCCTGTCTCACTGGAACGTACAATTGCAGACCACACACACAAATATGCCCTGAACCTGTACCCCTCCATAACCTCCCTGTCTCACTGGAACGTACAAATACAGAACTCCACTCAAATATGCCCTGAACCTGTACCGTGCATAACTTCCCTGTCTCACTGGAACTTACCAATGCAGAACTCCACACAAATATCCCCTGAACGTGTACCCGTCCATAACCTCCCTGTCTCACAGGAACGAACAACTGCGGAACTCCACACAAATATGCCATGAACCTGTACCCCTCCATAACCTCCCTGTCTCACTGGAACGCACAAATGCTGAACTCCACACAAATATGCCCTGAACCTGTACCCCACCATAACCTCCCTGTCTCACTGGAACGCACCAAGGCCGAACTCCACTCAAATATGCCCTGATCCTGTACCGTGCATAACCTCCCTGTCTCACTGGAACGTACAAATACAGAACTCCACACTAATATGCCCTGAACCTGTACCCCTCCATAAAATCGCTGTCTCACTGGAACGTACAATGCAGAACTCCACACAACTATGCCCTGAACCTGTATCCCTCCATAACCTACCTGTCTGACTGGAACGCACCAATGCCGAACTCCACTCAAATATGCCCTGATCCTGTACCGTGCATAACCTCGCTGTCTCACTGGAACGTGCCATTGCAGAACAGCACACAAATATGCCCTGAACCTGTACCCCTCCATAACCTCCCTGTCTCACTGGAACGCACCAAGGCCGAACTCCACTCAAATATGCCCTGATCCTGTACCGTGCATAACCTCCCTGACTAACTGGAACGTACCATTGTAGAACTCCACACAAATATGCCCTGAACCTGTACCCCTCCATAACTTCCCTGTCTCACTGGAACGTACCATTACTGACCACCACACAAAAATGCCCTGAATCTGTACCCATCCATAACCTCCCTGTCTCACTGGAACGTACCAATGCAGAACTCCACACAAATATGCCCTGAACCTGTACCCCTCCAGAACCTTCCTGTCTCATTGGAACGTTCAAATGCAGAACTCCACACAAATATGCCCTGAACATGTGCCCCTCCATAACCTCCCTGTCTCACTGGAATGCACCAATGCCGAACTCCACTCAAATATGCCCTGATCCTGTACCGTGCATAACCTCCCTGTCTCACTGGAACGTACCATTGCAGAACACCACACAAATATGCCCTGAACCTGTACCCCTCCATAACCTCCCTGTCTCACTGGAACGCACCAAGGCCGAACTCCACTCAAATATGCCCTGATCCTGTACCGTGCATAACCTGCCTGTCTCACTGGAACGTACAATTGCAGACCACACACACAAATATGCCCTGAACCTGTACCCCTCCATAACCTCCCTGTCTCACTGGAACGTACCATTACAGACCACCACACAAAAATGCCATTAATCTGTACCCACCCATAACCTCCCTGTCTCACTGGAACGTACCAATGCAGAACTCCACACAAATATGCCCTGAACCTGTACCCCTCAAGAACCTCCCTGTCTCAGTGGAACGTTCAAATGCAGAACTCCACACAAATATGCCCTGAACATGTACCCCTCCATAACCTCCCTGTCTCACTGGAATGCACCAATGCCGAACTCCACTCAAATATGCCCTGATCCTGTACCGTGCATAACCTCCCTGTCTCACTGGAACGTACCATTGCAGAACACCACACAAATATGCCCTGAACCTGTATCCCTCCATAACCTCCCAGTCTCACTGGAACGTACCAATGCCGAACTCCACTCAAATATGCCCTGATCCTGTACCGTGCATAACCTCCCTGTCACACTGGAACGTACCATTGCAGACCACACACACAAATATGCCCTGAACCTGTATCCCTCCGTAACCTACCTGTCTCACTGGAACGCACCAATGCCGAACTCCACTCAAATATGCCCTGATCCTGTACCGTGCATAACCTCCCTGTCTCACTGGAACGTACCATTGCAGAACAGCACACAAATATGCCCTGAACCTGTACCCCTCCATACACTCCCTGTCTCACTGGAACGTACCAATGCAGAACTCCACACAAATATGCCCTGAACCTGTACCCCTCCATAACCTCCCTGTCTCACTGGAACGCACCAAGGCCGAACTCACTCAAATACGCCCTGATCCTGTACCGTGCATAACCTGCCTGTCTCACTGGAACGTACAATTGCAGACCACACACACAAATATGCCTTGAACCTGAACCCTGCATAACCTCCCTGTCTCACTGGAACGTACCATTACAGACCACCACACAAAAATGCCATTAATCTGTACCCATCCATAACCTCCCTGTCTCACTGGAACGGACCAATGCAGAACTCCACACAAATATGCCCTGAACCTGTACCCCTCCAGAACCTCCCTGTCTCAGTGGAACGTTTAAATGCAGAACTCCACACAAATATGCCCTGAACATGTACCCCTCCATAACCTCCCTGTCTCACTGGAATGCACCAATGCCGAACTCCACTCAAATATGCCCTGATCCTGTACCGTGCATAACCTCCCTGTCTCACTGGAACGTACCATTGCAGAACACCACACAAATATGCCCTGAACCTGTATCCCTCCATAACCTCCCAGTCTCACTGGAACGTACCAATGCCGAACTCCACTCAAATATGCCCTGATCCTGTACCGTGCATAACCTCCCTGTCACACTGGAACGTACCATTGCAGACCACACACACAAATATGCCCTGAACCTGTATCCCTCCATTACCTCCCAGTCTCACTGGAACGTACCAATGCCGAACTCCACTCAAATATGCCCTGATCCTGTACCGTGCATAACCTCCCTGTCACACTGGAACGTACCATTGCAGACCACACACACAAATATGCCCTGAACCTGTACCCCTCCATAACCTCCCTGTCTCACTGGAACGTACAAATACAGAACTCCACTCAAATATGCCCTGATCCTGTACCGTGCATAACCTCCCTGTCTCACTGGAACGTACAAATACAGAACTCCACACAAATATGCCCTGAACCTCTACCCCTCCATAAAATCGCTGTCTCACTGGAACGTACAATGCAGAACTCCACACAACTATGCCCTGAACCTGTATCCCTCCATAACCTACCTGTCTCACTGGAACGCACCAATGCCGAACTCCACTCAAATATGCCCTGATCCTGTACCGTGCATAACCTCGCTGTCTCACTGGAACGTGCCATTGCAGAACAGCACACAAATATGCCCTGAACCTGTACCCCTCCATAACCTCCCTGTCTCACTGGAACGCACCAAGGCCGAACTCCACTCAAATATGCCCTGATCCTGTACCGTGCATAACCTCCCTGACTAACTGGAACGTACCATTGTAGAACTCCACACAAATATGCCCTGAACCTGTACCCCTCCATAACCTCCCTGTCTCACTGGAACGTACCATTACAGACCACCACACAAAAATGCCCTGAATCTGTACCCATCCATAACCTCCCTGTCTCACTGGAACGTACCAATGCAGAACTCCACACAAATATGCCCTGAACCTGTACCCATCCAGAACCTCCCTGTCTCAGTGGAACGTTCAAATGCAGAACTCCACACAAATATGCCCTGAACATGTGCCCCTCCATAACCTCCCTGTCTCACTGGAATGCACCAATGCCGAACTCCACTCAAATATGCCCTGATCCTGTACCGTGCATAACCTCCCTGTCTCACTGGAACGTACCATTGCAGAACACCACACAAATATGCCCTGAACCTGTATCCCTCCATAACCTACCTGTCTCACTGGAACGCACCAATGCCGAACTCCACTCAAATATGCCCTGATCCTGTACCGTGCATAACCTCCCTGTCTCACTGGAACGTACCATTGCAGAACAGCACACAAATATGCCCTGAACCTGTACCCCTCCATACACTCCCTGTCTCACTGGAACGTACCAATGCAGAACTCCACACAAATATGCCCTGAACCTGTACCCCTCCATAACCTCCCTGTCTCACTGGAACGCACCAAGGCCGAACTCCACTCAAATATGCCCTGATCCTGTACCGTGCATAACCTGCCTGTCTCACTGGAACGTACAATTGCAGACCACACACACAAATATGCCCTGAACCTGTACCCCTCCATAATCTCCCTGTCTCACTGGAACGTACCATTACAGACCACCACACAAAAATGCCATTAATCTGTACCCACCCATAACCTCCCTGTCTCACTGGAACGTACCAATGCAGAACTCCACACAAATATGCCCTGAACCTGTACCCCTCAAGAACCTCCCTGTCTCAGTGGAACGTTCAAATGCAGAACTCCACACAAATATGCCCTGAACATGTACCCTTCCATAACCTCCCTGTCTCACTGGAATGCACCAATGCCGAACTCCACTCAAATATGCCCTGATCCTGTACCGTGCATAACCTCCCTGTCTCACTGGAACGTACCATTGCAGAACACCACACAAATATGCCCTGAACCTGTATCCCTCCATAACCTCCCAGTCTCACTGGAACGTACCAATGCCGAACTCCACTCAAATATGCCCTGATCCTGTACCGTGCATAACCTCCCTGTCACACTGGAACGTACCATTGCAGACCACACACACAAATATGCCCTGAACCTGTATCCCTCCGTAACCTACCTGTCTCACTGGAACGCACCAATGCCGAACTCCACTCAAATATGCCCTGATCCTGTACCGTGCATAACCTCCCTGTCTCACTGGAACGTACCATTGCAGAACAGCACACAAATATGCCCTGAACCTGTACCCCTCCATACACTCCCTGTCTCACTGGAACGTACCAATGCAGAACTCCACACAAATATACCCTGAACCTGTACCCCTCCATAACCTCCCTGTCTCACTGGAACGCACCAAGGCCGAACTCCACTCAAATATGCCCTGATCCTGTACCGTGCATAACCTGCCTGTCTCACTGGAACGTACAATTGCAGACCACACACACAAATATGCCCTGAACCTGAACCCTGCATAACCTCCCTGTCTCACTGGAACGTACCATTACAGACCACCACACAAAAATGCCATTAATCTGTACCCATCCATAACCTCCCTGTCTCACTGGAACGGACCAATGCAGAACTCCACACAAATATGCCCTGAACCTGTACCCCTCCAGAACCTCCCTGTCTCAGTGGAACGTTCAAATGCAGAACTCCACACAAATATGCCCTGAACATGTACCCCTCCATAACCTCCCTGTCTCACTGGAATGCACCAATGCCGAACTCCACTCAAATATGCCCTGATCCTGTACCGTGCATAACCCCCCTGTCTCACTGGAACGTACCATTGCAGAACACCACACAAATATGCCCTGAACCTGTATCCCTCCATAACCTCCCAGTCTCACTGGAACGTACCAATGCCGAACTCCACTCAAATATGCCCTGATCCTGTACCGTGCATAACCTCCCTGTCACACTGGAACGTACCATTGCAGACCACACACACAAATATGCCCTGAACCTGTATCCCTCCATAACCTCCCAGTCTCACTGGAACGTACCAATGCCGAACTCCACTCAAATATGCCCTGATCCTGTACCGTGCATAACCTCCCTGTCACACTGGAACGTACCATTGCAGACCACACACACAAATATGCCCTGAACCTGTACCCCTCCATAACCTCCCTGTCTCACTGGAACGTACAAATACAGAACTCCACTCAAATATGCCCTGATCCTGTACCGTGCATAACCTCCCTGTCTCACTGGAACGTACAAATACAGAACTCCACACAAATATGCCCTGAACCTGTACCCCTCCATAAAATCGCTGTCTCACTGGAACGTACAATGCAGAACTCCACACAACTATGCCCTGAACCTGTATCCCTCCATAATCTACCTGTCTCACTGGAACGCACCAATGCCGAACTCCACTCAAATATGCCCTGATCCTGTACCGTGCATAACCTCGCTGTCTCACTGGAACGTGCCATTGCAGAACAGCACACAAATATGCCCTGAACCTGAACCCCTCCATAACCTCCCTGCCTCACTGGAACGCACCAAGGCCGAACTCCACTCAAATATGCCCTGATCCTGTACCGTGCATAACCTCCCTGACTAACTGGAACGTACCATTGTAGAACTCCACACAAATATGCCCTGAACCTGTACCCCTCCATAACCTCCCTGTCTCACTGGAACGTACCATTACAGACCACCACACAAAAATGCCCTGAATCTGTACCCATCCATAACCTCCCTGTCTCACTGGAACGTACCAATGCAGAACTCCACACAAATATGCCCTGAACCTGTACCCCTCCAGAACCTTCCTGTCTCAGTGGAACGTTCAAATGCAGAACTCCACACAAATATGCCCTGAACATGTGCCCCTCCATAACCTCCCTGTCTCAATGGAATGCACCAATGCCGAACTCCACTCAAATATGCCCTGATCCTGTACCGTGCATAACCTCCCTGTCTCACTGGAACGTACCATTGCAGAACACCACACAAATATGCCCTGAACCTGTATCCCTCCATAACCTACCTGTCTCACTGGAACGCACCAATGCCGAACTCCACTCAAATATGCCCTGATCCTGTACCGTGCATAACCTCCCTGTCTCACTGGAACGTACCATTGCAGAACAGCACACAAATATGCCCTGAACCTGTACCCCTCCATACACTCCCTGTCTCACTGGAACGTACCAATGCAGAACTCCACACAAATATGCCCTGAACCTGTACCCCTCCATAACGTCCCTGTCTCACTGGAACGCACCAATGCCGAACTCCACTCAAATATGCCCTGATCCTGTACCGTGCATAACCTCCCTGTCTCACTGGAACGTGCAGTGCAGAACTCCACACAACTATGCACTGAACCTGTACACCTCCATAACTTCCCTGTCACACTGGAACGTACCATTGCAGAACACCACACAAATATGCCCTGAACCTGTACCCCTCCATAACCTCCCTGTCTCACTGGAACGTACAAATACAGAACTCCACTCAAATATGCCCTGAACCTGAACCGTGCATAACCTCCCTGTCTCACTGGACTTACCAATGCAGAACTCCACACAAATATCCCCTGAACGTGTACCCGTCCATAACCTCCCTGTCTCACAGGAACGAACCACTGCGGAACTCCACACAAATATGCCATGAACCTGGACGCCTCCATAACCTCACTGTCTCACTGGAACGCACAAATGCTGAACTCCACACAAATATGCCCTGAACCTGTACCCCTCCATAACCTCCCAGTCTCACTGGAACGTACCAATGCAGAACTCCACACAAATATGCCCTGAACCTGTACCCCTCCAGAACCTCCCTGTCTCAGTGGAACGTTCAAATGCAGAACTCCAC
Organism: Hemitrygon akajei; assembly: GCF_048418815.1. Classification (NCBI taxonomy): domain Eukaryota; kingdom Metazoa; phylum Chordata; class Chondrichthyes; order Myliobatiformes; family Dasyatidae; genus Hemitrygon; species Hemitrygon akajei. The sequence continues at coordinate 1,824,177 of NW_027331971.1, read as the reverse complement.
ACAAATATGCCCTGAACATGTGCCCCTCCATAAAATTCCTGTCTCACTGGAACGTGCAGTGCAGAACTCCACACAACTATGCACTGAACCTGTACACCTCCATAACTTCCCTGTCACACTGGAACGTACCATTGCAGAACACCACACAAATATGCCCTGAACCTGTACCCCTCCATAACCTCCCTGTCTCACTGGAACGTACAAATACAGAACTCCGCTCAAATATGCCCTGAACCTGAACCGTGCATAACCTCCCTGTCTCACTGGACTTACCAATGCAGAACTCCACACAAATATCCCCTGAACGTGTACCCGTCCATAACCTCCCTGTCTCACTGGAACGAACCACTGCGGAACTCCACACAAATATGCCATGAACCTGGACCCCTCCATAAACTCCCTGTCTCACTGGAACGCACAAATGCTGAACTCCACACAAATATGCCCTGAACCTGTACCCCTCCATAACCTCCCAGTCTCACTGGAACGTACCAATGCAGAACTCCACACAAATATGCCCTGAACCTGTACCCCTCCAGAACCTCCCTGTCTCAGTGGAACGTTCAAATGCAGAACTCCACACAAATATGCCCTGAACATGTGCCCCTCCATAACCTCCCTGTCTCACTGGAATGCACCAATGCCGAACTCCACTCAAATATGCCCTGATCCTGTACCGTGCATAAACTCCCTGTCTCACTGGAACGTACCATTGCAGAACACCACACAAATATGCCCTGAACCTGTATCCCTCCATAACCTACCTGTCTCACTGGAACGCACCAATGCCGAACTCCACTCAAATATGCCCTGATCCTGTACCGTGCATAACCTCCCTGTCTCACTGGAACGTACCATTGCAGAACAGCACACAAATATGCCCTGAACCTGTACCCCTCCATACACTCCCTGTCTCACTGGAACGTACCAATGCAGAACTCCACACAAATATGCCCTGAACCTGTACCCCTCCATAACCTCCCTGTCTCACTGCAACGCACCAAGGCCGAACTCCACTCAAATATGCCCTGATCCTGTACCGTGCATAACCTGCCTGTCTCACTTGAACGTACCATTGTAGAAATCCACACAAATATGCCCTGAACCTGTACCCCTCCATAACCTCCCTGTCTCACTGGAACGTACCATTACAGACCACCACACAAAAATGCCATGAATCTGTACCCATCCATAACCTCCCTGTCTCACTGGAACGTACCAATGCAGAACTCCACACAAATATGCCCTGAACCTGTACCCCTCCAGAACCTCCCTGTCTCAGTGGAACGTTCAAATGCAGAACTCCACACAAATATGCCCTGAACATGTACCCCTCCATAACCTCCCTGTCTCACTGGAATGCACCAATGCCGAACTCCACTCAAATATGCCCTGCTCCTGTACCGTGCATAACCTCCCTGTCTCACTGGAACGTACCATTGCAGAACACCACACAAATATGCCCTGAACCTGTATCCCTCCATAACCTCCCTGTCTCACTGGAACGTACAATTGCAGACCACACACACAAATATGCCCTGAACCTGTACCCCTCCATAACCTCCCTGTCTCACTGGAACGTACAAATACAGAACTCCACTCAAATATGCCCTGAACCTGTACCGTGCATAACTTCCCTGTCTCACTGGAACTTACCAATGCAGAACTCCACACAAATATCCCCTGAACGTGTACCCGTCCATAACCTCCCTGTCTCACAGGAACGAACCACTGCGGAACTCCACACAAATATGCCATGAACCTGTACCCCTCCATAACCTCCCTGTCTCACTGGAACGCACAAATGCTGAACTCCACACAAATATGCCCTGAACCTGTACCCCACCATAACCTCCCTGTCTCACTGGAACGCACCAAGGCCGAACTCCACTCAAATATGCCCTGATCCTGTACCGTGCATAACCTCCCTGTCTCACTGGAACGTACAAATACAGAACTCCACACTAATATGCCCTGAACCTGTACCCCTCCATAAAATCGCTGTCTCACTGGAACGTACAATGCAGAACTCCACACAACTATGCCCTGAACCTGTATCCCTCCATAACCTACCTGTCTGACTGGAACGCACCAATGCCGAACTCCACTCAAATATGCCCTGATCCTGTACCGTGCATAACCTCGCTGTCTCACTGGAACGTGCCATTGCAGAACAGCACACAAATATGCCCTGAACCTGTACCCCTCCATAACCTCCCTGTCTCACTGGAACGCACCAAGGCCGAACTCCACTCAAATATGCCCTGATCCTGTACCGTGCATAACCTCCCTGACTAACTGGAACGTACCATTGTAGAACTCCACACAAATATGCCCTGAACCTGTACCCCTCCATAACTTCCCTGTCTCACTGGAACGTACCATTACAGACCACCACACAAAAATGCCCTGAATCTGTACCCATCCATAACCTCCCTGTCTCACTGGAACGTACCAATGCAGAACTCCACACAGATATGCCCTGAACCTGTACCCCTCCAGAACCTTCCTGTCTCATTGGAACGTTCAAATGCAGAACTCCACACAAATATGCCCTGAACATGTGCCCCTCCATAACCTCCCTGTCTCACTGGAATGCACCAATGCCGAACTCCACTCAAATATGCCCTGATCCTGTACCGTGCATAACCTCCCTGTCTCACTGGAACGTACCATTGCAGAACACCACACAAATATGCCCTGAATCTGTACCCCTCCATAACCTCCCTGTCTCACTGGAACGCACCAAGGCCGAACTCCACTCAAATATGCCCTGATCCTGTACCGTGCATAACCTGCCTGTCTCACTGGAACGTACAATTGCAGACCACACACACAAATATGCCCTGAACCTGTACCCCTCCATAACCTCCCTGTCTCACTGGAACGTACCATTACAGACCACCACACAAAAATGCCATTAATCTGTACCCACCCATAACCTCCCTGTCTCACTGGAACGTACCAATGCAGAACTCCACACAAATATGCCCTGAACCTGTACCCCTCAAGAACCTCCCTGTCTCAGTGGAACGTTCAAATGCAGAACTCCACACAAATATGCCCTGAACATGTACCCCTCCATAACCTCCCTGTCTCACTGGAATGCACCAATGCCGAACTCCACTCAAATATGCCCTGATCCTGTACCGTGCATAACCTCCCTGTCTCACTGGAACGTACCATTGCAGAACACCACACAAATATGCCCTGAACCTGTATCCCTCCATAACCTCCCAGTCTCACTGGAACGTACCAATGCCGAACTCCACTCAAATATGCCCTGATCCTGTACCGTGCATAACCTCCCTGTCACACTGGAACGTACCATTGCAGACCACACACACAAATATGCCCTGAACCTGTATCCCTCCGTAACCTACCTGTCTCACTGGAACGCACCAATGCCGAACTCCACTCAAATATGCCCTGATCCTGTACCTTGCATAACCTCCCTGTCTCACTGGAACGTACCATTGCAGAACAGCACACAAATATGCCCTGAACCTGTACCCCTCCATACACTCCCTGTCTCACTGGAACGTACCAATGCAGAACTCCACACAAATATGCCCTGAACCTGTACCCCTCCATAACCTCCCTGTCTCACTGGAACGCACCAAGGCCGAACTCACTCAAATACGCCCTGATCCTGTACCGTGCATAACCTGCCTGTCTCACTGGAACGTACAATTGCAGACCACACACACAAATATGCCCTGAACCTGAACCCTGCATAACCTCCCTGTCTCACTGGAACGTACCATTACAGACCACCACACAAAAATGCCATTAATCTGTACCCATCCATAACCTCCCTGTCTCACTGGAACGGACCAATGCAGAACTCCACACAAATATGCCCTGAACCTGTACCCCTCCAGAACCTCCCTGTCTCAGTGGAACGTTTAAATGCAGAACTCCACACAAATATGCCCTGAACATGTACCCCTCCATAACCTCCCTGTCTCACTGGAATGCACCAATGCCGAACTCCACTCAAATATGCCCTGATCCTGTACCGTGCATAACCTCCCTGTCTCACTGGAACGTACCATTGCAGAACACCACACAAATATGCCCTGAACCTGTATCCCTCCATAACCTCCCAGTCTCACTGGAACGTACCAATGCCGAACTCCACTCAAATATGCCCTGATCCTGTACCGTGCATAACCTCCCTGTCACACTGGAACGTACCATTGCAGACCACACACACAAATATGCCCTGAACCTGTATCCCTCCATTACCTCCCAGTCTCACTGGAACGTACCAATGCCGAACTCCACTCAAATATGCCCTGATCCTGTACCGTGCATAACCTCCCTGTCACACTGGAACGTACCATTGCAGACCACACACACAAATATGCCCTGAACCTGTACCCCTCCATAACCTCCCTGTCTCACTGGAACGTACAAATACAGAACTCCACTCAAATATGCCCTGATCCTGTACCGTGCATAACCTCCCTGTCTCACTGGAACGTACAAATACAGAACTCCACACAAATATGCCCTGAACCTCTACCCCTCCATAAAATCGCTGTCTCACTGGAACGTACAATGCAGAACTCCACACAAATATGCCCTGAACCTGTACCCCTCCATAACGTCCCTGTCTCACTGGAACGCACCAATGCCGAACTCCACTCAAATATGCCCTGATCCTGTACCGTGCATAACCTCCCTGTCTCACTGGAACGTGCAGTGCAGAACTCCACACAACTATGCACTGAACCTGTACACCTCCATAACTTCCCTGTCACACTGGAACGTACCATTGCAGAACACCACACAAATATGCCCTGAACCTGTACCCCTCCATAACCTCCCTGTCTCACTGGAACGTACAAATACAGAACTCCACTCAAATATGCCCTGAACCTGAACCGTGCATAACCTCCCTGTCTCACTGGACTTACCAATGCAGAACTCCACACAAATATCCCCTGAACGTGTACCCGTCCATAACCTCCCTGTCTCACAGGAACGAACCACTGCGGAACTCCACACAAATATGCCATGAACCTGGACGCCTCCATAACCTCACTGTCTCACTGGAACGCACAAATGCTGAACTCCACACAAATATGCCCTGAACCTGTACCCCTCCATAACCTCCCAGTCTCACTGGAACGTACCAATGCAGAACTCCACACAAATATGCCCTGAACCTGTACCCCTCCAGAACCTCCCTGTCTCAGTGGAACGTTCAAATGCAGAACTCCACACAAATATGCCCTGAACATGTGCCCCTCCATAAAATTCCTGTCTCACTGGAACGTGCAGTGCAGAACTCCACACAACTATGCACTGAACCTGTACACCTCCATAACTTCCCTGTCACACTGGAACGTACCATTGCAGAACACCACACAAATATGCCCTGAACCTGTACCCCTCCATAACCTCCCTGTCTCACTGGAACGTACAAATACAGAACTCCGCTCAAATATGCCCTGAACCTGAACCGTGCATAACCTCCCTGTCTCACTGGACTTACCAATGCAGAACTCCACACAAATATCCCCTGAACGTGTACCCGTCCATAACCTCCCTGTCTCACTGGAACGAACCACTGCGGAACTCCACACAAATATGCCATGAACCTGGACCCCTCCATAAACTCCCTGTCTCACTGGAACGCACAAATGCTGAACTCCACACAAATATGCCCTGAACCTGTACCCCTCCATAACCTCCCAGTCTCACTGGAACGTACCAATGCAGAACTCCACACAAATATGCCCTGAACCTGTACCCCTCCAGAACCTCCCTGTCTCAGTGGAACGTTCAAATGCAGAACTCCACACAAATATGCCCTGAACATGTGCCCCTCCATAACCTCCCTGTCTCACTGGAATGCACCAATGCCGAACTCCACTCAAATATGCCCTGATCCTGTACCGTGCATAAACTCCCTGTCTCACTGGAACGTACCATTGCAGAACACCACACAAATATGCCCTGAACCTGTATCCCTCCATAACCTACCTGTCTCACTGGAACGCACCAATGCCGAACTCCACTCAAATATGCCCTGATCCTGTACCGTGCATAACCTCCCTGTCTCACTGGAACGTACCATTGCAGAACAGCACACAAATATGCCCTGAACCTGTACCCCTCCATACACTCCCTGTCTCACTGGAACGTACCAATGCAGAACTCCACACAAATATGCCCTGAACCTGTACCCCTCCATAACCTCCCTGTCTCACTGCAACGCACCAAGGCCGAACTCCACTCAAATATGCCCTGATCCTGTACCGTGCATAACCTGCCTGTCTCACTTGAACGTACCATTGTAGAACTCCACACAAATATGCCCTGAACCTGTACCCCTCCATAACCTCCCTGTCTCACTGGAACGTACCATTACAGACCACCACACAAAAATGCCATGAATCTGTACCCATCCATAACCTCCCTGTCTCACTGGAACGTACCAATGCAGAACTCCACACAAATATGCCCTGAACCTGTACCCCTCCAGAACCTCCCTGTCTCAGTGGAACGTTCAAATGCAGAACTCCACACAAATATGCCCTGAACATGTACCCCTCCATAACCTCCCTGTCTCACTGGAATGCACCAATGCCGAACTCCACTCAAATATGCCCTGCTCCTGTACCGTGCATAACTCCCTGTCTCACTGGAACGTACCATTGCAGAACACCACACAAATATGCCCTGAACCTGTATCCCTCCATAACCTCCCTGTCTCACTGGAACGTACAATTGCAGACCACACACACAAATATGCCCTGAACCTGTACCCCTCCATAACCTCCCTGTCTCACTGGAACGTACAAATACAGAACTCCACTCAAATATGCCCTGAACCTGTACCGTGCATAACTTCCCTGTCTCACTGGAACTTACCAATGCAGAACTCCACACAAATATCCCCTGAACGTGTACCCGTCCATAACCTCCCTGTCTCACAGGAACGAACCACTGCGGAACTCCACACAAATATGCCATGAACCTGTACCCCTCCATAACCTCCCTGTCTCACTGGAACGCACAAATGCTGAACTCCACACAAATATGCCCTGAACCTGTACCCCACCATAACCTCCCTGTCTCACTGGAACGCACCAAGGCCGAACTCCACTCAAATATGCCCTGATCCTGTACCGTGCATAACCTCCCTGTCTCACTGGAACGTACAAATACAGAACTCCACACTAATATGCCCTGAACCTGTACCCCTCCATAAAATCGCTGTCTCACTGGAACGTACAATGCAGAACTCCACACAACTATGCCCTGAACCTGTATCCCTCCATAACCTACCTGTCTGACTGGAACGCACCAATGCCGAACTCCACTCAAATATGCCCTGATCCTGTACCGTGCATAACCTCGCTGTCTCACTGGAACGTGCCATTGCAGAACAGCACACAAATATGCCCTGAACCTGTACCCCTCCATAACCTCCCTGTCTCACTGGAACGCACCAAGGCCGAACTCCACTCAAATATGCCCTGATCCTGTACCGTGCATAACCTCCCTGACTAACTGGAACGTACCATTGTAGAACTCCACACAAATATGCCCTGAACCTGTACCCCTCCATAACTTCCCTGTCTCACTGGAACGTACCATTACAGACCACCACACAAAAATGCCCTGAATCTGTACCCATCCATAACCTCCCTGTCTCACTGGAACGTACCAATGCAGAACTCCACACAGATATGCCCTGAACCTGTACCCCTCCAGAACCTTCCTGTCTCATTGGAACGTTCAAATGCAGAACTCCACACAAATATGCCCTGAACATGTGCCCCTCCATAACCTCCCTGTCTCACTGGAATGCACCAATGCCGAACTCCACTCAAATATGCCCTGATCCTGTACCGTGCATAACCTCCCTGTCTCACTGGAACGTACCATTGCAGAACACCACACAAATATGCCCTGAATCTGTACCCCTCCATAACCTCCCTGTCTCACTGGAACGCACCAAGGCCGAACTCCACTCAAATATGCCCTGATCCTGTACCGTGCATAACCTGCCTGTCTCACTGGAACGTACAATTGCAGACCACACACACAAATATGCCCTGAACCTGTACCCCTCCATAACCTCCCTGTCTCACTGGAACGTACCATTACAGACCACCACACAAAAATGCCATTAATCTGTACCCACCCATAACCTCCCTGTCTCACTGGAACGTACCAATGCAGAACTCCACACAAATATGCCCTGAACCTGTACCCCTCAAGAACCTCCCTGTCTCAGTGGAACGTTCAAATGCAGAACTCCACACAAATATGCCCTGAACATGTACCCCTCCATAACCTCCCTGTCTCACTGGAATGCACCAATGCCGAACTCCACTCAAATATGCCCTGATCCTGTACCGTGCATAACCTCCCTGTCTCACTGGAACGTACCATTGCAGAACACCACACAAATATGCCCTGAACCTGTATCCCTCCATAACCTCCCAGTCTCACTGGAACGTACCAATGCCGAACTCCACTCAAATATGCCCTGATCCTGTACCGTGCATAACCTCCCTGTCACACTGGAACGTACCATTGCAGACCACACACACAAATATGCCCTGAACCTGTATCCCTCCGTAACCTACCTGTCTCACTGGAACGCACCAATGCCGAACTCCACTCAAATATGCCCTGATCCTGTACCTTGCATAACCTCCCTGTCTCACTGGAACGTACCATTGCAGAACAGCACACAAATATGCCCTGAACCTGTACCCCTCCATACACTCCCTGTCTCACTGGAACGTACCAATGCAGAACTCCACACAAATATGCCCTGAACCTGTACCCCTCCATAACCTCCCTGTCTCACTGGAACGCACCAAGGCCGAACTCACTCAAATACGCCCTGATCCTGTACCGTGCATAACCTGCCTGTCTCACTGGAACGTACAATTGCAGACCACACACACAAATATGCCCTGAACCTGAACCCTGCATAACCTCCCTGTCTCACTGGAACGTACCATTACAGACCACCACACAAAAATGCCATTAATCTGTACCCATCCATAACCTCCCTGTCTCACTGGAACGGACCAATGCAGAACTCCACACAAATATGCCCTGAACCTGTACCCCTCCAGAACCTCCCTGTCTCAGTGGAACGTTTAAATGCAGAACTCCACACAAATATGCCCTGAACATGTACCCCTCCATAACCTCCCTGTCTCACTGGAATGCACCAATGCCGAACTCCACTCAAATATGCCCTGATCCTGTACCGTGCATAACCTCCCTGTCTCACTGGAACGTACCATTGCAGAACACCACACAAATATGCCCTGAACCTGTATCCCTCCATAACCTCCCAGTCTCACTGGAACGTACCAATGCCGAACTCCACTCAAATATGCCCTGATCCTGTACCGTGCATAACCTCCCTGTCACACTGGAACGTACCATTGCAGACCACACACACAAATATGCCCTGAACCTGTATCCCTCCATTACCTCCCAGTCTCACTGGAACGTACCAATGCCGAACTCCACTCAAATATGCCCTGATCCTGTACCGTGCATAACCTCCCTGTCACACTGGAACGTACCATTGCAGACCACACACACAAATATGCCCTGAACCTGTACCCCTCCATAACCTCCCTGTCTCACTGGAACGTACAAATACAGAACTCCACTCAAATATGCCCTGATCCTGTACCGTGCATAACCTCCCTGTCTCACTGGAACGTACAAATACAGAACTCCACACAAATATGCCCTGAACCTCTACCCCTCCATAAAATCGCTGTCTCACTGGAACGTACAATGCAGAACTCCACACAACTATGCCCTGAACCTGTATCCCTCCATAACCTACCTGTCTCACTGGAACGCACCAATGCCGAACTCCACTCAAATATGCCCTGATCCTGTACCGTGCATAACCTCGCTGTCTCACTGGAACGTGCCATTGCAGAACAGCACACAAATATGCCCTGAACCTGTACCCCTCCATAACCTCCCTGTCTCACTGGAACGCACCAAGGCCGAACTCCACTCAAATATGCCCTGATCCTGTACCGTGCATAACCTCCCTGACTAACTGGAACGTACCATTGTAGAACTCCACACAAATATGCCCTGAACCTGTACCCCTCCATAACCTCCCTGTCTCACTGGAACGTACCATTACAGACCACCACACAAAAATGCCCTGAATCTGTACCCATCCATAACCTCCCTGTCTCACTGGAACGTACCATTGCAGACCACACACACAAATATGCCCTGAACCTGTACCCCTCCATAACCTCCCTGTCTCACTGGAACGCACCAAGGCCGAACTCCACTCAAATATGCCCTGATCCTGTACCGTGCATAACCTCCCTGACTAACTGGAACGTACCATTGTAGAACTCCACACAAATATGCCCTGAACCTGTACCCCTCCATAACTTCCCTGTCACACTGGAACGTACCATTGCAGAACACCACACAAATATGCCCTGAACCTGTACCCCTCCATAACCTCCCTGTCTCACTGGAACGTACAAATACAGAACTCCACTCAAATATGCCCTGAACCTGAACCGTGCATAACCTCCCTGTCTCACTGGACTTACCAATGCAGAACTCCACACAAATATCCCCTGAACGTGTACCCGTCCATAACCTCCCTGTCTCACAGGAACGAACCACTGCGGAACTCCACACAAATATGCCATGAACCTGGACGCCTCCATAACCTCACTGTCTCACTGGAACGCACAAATGCTGAACTCCACACAAATATGCCCTGAACCTGTACCCCTCCATAACCTCCCAGTCTCACTGGAACGTACCAATGCAGAACTCCACACAAATATGCCCTGAACCTGTACCCCTCCAGAACCTCCCTGTCTCAGTGGAACGTTCAAATGCAGAACTCCACACAAATATGCCCTGAACATGTGCCCCTCCATAAAATTCCTGTCTCACTGGAACGTGCAGTGCAGAACTCCACACAACTATGCACTGAACCTGTACACCTCCATAACTTCCCTGTCACACTGGAACGTACCATTGCAGAACACCACACAAATATGCCCTGAACCTGTACCCCTCCATAACCTCCCTGTCTCACTGGAACGTACAAATACAGAACTCCGCTCAAATATGCCCTGAACCTGAACCGTGCATAACCTCCCTGTCTCACTGGACTTACCAATGCAGAACTCCACACAAATATCCCCTGAACGTGTACCCGTCCATAACCTCCCTGTCTCACTGGAACGAACCACTGCGGAACTCCACACAAATATGCCATGAACCTGGACCCCTCCATAAACTCCCTGTCTCACTGGAACGCACAAATGCTGAACTCCACACAAATATGCCCTGAACCTGTACCCCTCCATAACCTCCCAGTCTCACTGGAACGTACCAATGCAGAACTCCACACAAATATGCCCTGAACCTGTACCCCTCCAGAACCTCCCTGTCTCAGTGGAACGTTCAAATGCAGAACTCCACACAAATATGCCCTGAACATGTGCCCCTCCATAACCTCCCTGTCTCACTGGAATGCACCAATGCCGAACTCCACTCAAATATGCCCTGATCCTGTACCGTGCATAAACTCCCTGTCTCACTGGAACGTACCATTGCAGAACACCACACAAATATGCCCTGAACCTGTATCCCTCCATAACCTACCTGTCTCACTGGAACGCACCAATGCCGAACTCCACTCAAATATGCCCTGATCCTGTACCGTGCATAACCTCCCTGTCTCACTGGAACGTACCATTGCAGAACAGCACACAAATATGCCCTGAACCTGTACCCCTCCATACACTCCCTGTCTCACTGGAACGTACCAATGCAGAACTCCACACAAATATGCCCTGAACCTGTACCCCTCCATAACCTCCCTGTCTCACTGCAACGCACCAAGGCCGAACTCCACTCAAATATGCCCTGATCCTGTACCGTGCATAACCTGCCTGTCTCACTTGAACGTACCATTGTAGAACTCCACACAAATATGCCCTGAACCTGTACCCCTCCATAACCTCCCTGTCTCACTGGAACGTACCATTACAGACCACCACACAAAAATGCCATGAATCTGTACCCATCCATAACCTCCCTGTCTCACTGGAACGTACCAATGCAGAACTCCACACAAATATGCCCTGAACCTGTACCCCTCCAGAACCTCCCTGTCTCAGTGGAACGTTCAAATGCAGAACTCCACACAAATATGCCCTGAACATGTACCCCTCCATAACCTCCCTGTCTCACTGGAATGCACCAATGCCGAACTCCACTCAAATATGCCCTGCTCCTGTACCGTGCATAACTCCCTGTCTCACTGGAACGTACCATTGCAGAACACCACACAAATATGCCCTGAACCTGTATCCCTCCATAACCTCCCTGTCTCACTGGAACGTACAATTGCAGACCACACACACAAATATGCCCTGAACCTGTACCCCTCCATAACCTCCCTGTCTCACTGGAACGTACAAATACAGAACTCCACTCAAATATGCCCTGAACCTGTACCGTGCATAACTTCCCTGTCTCACTGGAACTTACCAATGCAGAACTCCACACAAATATCCCCTGAACGTGTACCCGTCCATAACCTCCCTGTCTCACAGGAACGAACCACTGCGGAACTCCACACAAATATGCCATGAACCTGTACCCCTCCATAACCTCCCTGTCTCACTGGAACGCACAAATGCTGAACTCCACACAAATATGCCCTGAACCTGTACCCCACCATAACCTCCCTGTCTCACTGGAACGCACCAAGGCCGAACTCCACTCAAATATGCCCTGATCCTGTACCGTGCATAACCTCCCTGTCTCACTGGAACGTACAAATACAGAACTCCACACTAATATGCCCTGAACCTGTACCCCTCCATAAAATCGCTGTCTCACTGGAACGTACAATGCAGAACTCCACACAACTATGCCCTGAACCTGTATCCCTCCATAACCTACCTGTCTGACTGGAACGCACCAATGCCGAACTCCACTCAAATATGCCCTGATCCTGTACCGTGCATAACCTCGCTGTCTCACTGGAACGTGCCATTGCAGAACAGCACACAAATATGCCCTGAACCTGTACCCCTCCATAACCTCCCTGTCTCACTGGAACGCACCAAGGCCGAACTCCACTCAAATATGCCCTGATCCTGTACCGTGCATAACCTCCCTGACTAACTGGAACGTACCATTGTAGAACTCCACACAAATATGCCCTGAACCTGTACCCCTCCATAACTTCCCTGTCTCACTGGAACGTACCATTACAGACCACCACACAAAAATGCCCTGAATCTGTACCCATCCATAACCTCCCTGTCTCACTGGAACGTACCAATGCAGAACTCCACACAGATATGCCCTGAACCTGTACCCCTCCAGAACCTTCCTGTCTCATTGGAACGTTCAAATGCAGAACTCCACACAAATATGCCCTGAACATGTGCCCCTCCATAACCTCCCTGTCTCACTGGAATGCACCAATGCCGAACTCCACTCAAATATGCCCTGATCCTGTACCGTGCATAACCTCCCTGTCTCACTGGAACGTACCATTGCAGAACACCACACAAATATGCCCTGAATCTGTACCCCTCCATAACCTCCCTGTCTCACTGGAACGCACCAAGGCCGAACTCCACTCAAATATGCCCTGATCCTGTACCGTGCATAACCTGCCTGTCTCACTGGAACGTACAATTGCAGACCACACACACAAATATGCCCTGAACCTGTACCCCTCCATAACCTCCCTGTCTCACTGGAACGTACCATTACAGACCACCACACAAAAATGCCATTAATCTGTACCCACCCATAACCTCCCTGTCTCACTGGAACGTACCAATGCAGAACTCCACACAAATATGCCCTGAACCTGTACCCCTCAAGAACCTCCCTGTCTCAGTGGAACGTTCAAATGCAGAACTCCACACAAATATGCCCTGAACATGTACCCCTCCATAACCTCCCTGTCTCACTGGAATGCACCAATGCCGAACTCCACTCAAATATGCCCTGATCCTGTACCGTGCATAACCTCCCTGTCTCACTGGAACGTACCATTGCAGAACACCACACAAATATGCCCTGAACCTGTATCCCTCCATAACCTCCCAGTCTCACTGGAACGTACCAATGCCGAACTCCACTCAAATATGCCCTGATCCTGTACCGTGCATAACCTCCCTGTCACACTGGAACGTACCATTGCAGACCACACACACAAATATGCCCTGAACCTGTATCCCTCCGTAACCTACCTGTCTCACTGGAACGCACCAATGCCGAACTCCACTCAAATATGCCCTGATCCTGTACCTTGCATAACCTCCCTGTCTCACTGGAACGTACCATTGCAGAACAGCACACAAATATGCCCTGAACCTGTACCCCTCCATACACTCCCTGTCTCACTGGAACGTACCAATGCAGAACTCCACACAAATATGCCCTGAACCTGTACCCCTCCATAACCTCCCTGTCTCACTGGAACGCACCAAGGCCGAACTCACTCAAATACGCCCTGATCCTGTACCGTGCATAACCTGCCTGTCTCACTGGAACGTACAATTGCAGACCACACACACAAATATGCCCTGAACCTGAACCCTGCATAACCTCCCTGTCTCACTGGAACGTACCATTACAGACCACCACACAAAAATGCCATTAATCTGTACCCATCCATAACCTCCCTGTCTCACTGGAACGGACCAATGCAGAACTCCACACAAATATGCCCTGAACCTGTACCCCTCCAGAACCTCCCTGTCTCAGTGGAACGTTTAAATGCAGAACTCCACACAAATATGCCCTGAACATGTACCCCTCCATAACCTCCCTGTCTCACTGGAATGCACCAATGCCGAACTCCACTCAAATATGCCCTGATCCTGTACCGTGCATAACCTCCCTGTCTCACTGGAACGTACCATTGCAGAACACCACACAAATATGCCCTGAACCTGTATCCCTCCATAACCTCCCAGTCTCACTGGAACGTACCAATGCCGAACTCCACTCAAATATGCCCTGATCCTGTACCGTGCATAACCTCCCTGTCACACTGGAACGTACCATTGCAGACCACACACACAAATATGCCCTGAACCTGTATCCCTCCATTACCTCCCAGTCTCACTGGAACGTACCAATGCCGAACTCCACTCAAATATGCCCTGATCCTGTACCGTGCATAACCTCCCTGTCACACTGGAACGTACCATTGCAGACCACACACACAAATATGCCCTGAACCTGTACCCCTCCATAACCTCCCTGTCTCACTGGAACGTACAAATACAGAACTCCACTCAAATATGCCCTGATCCTGTACCGTGCATAACCTCCCTGTCTCACTGGAACGTACAAATACAGAACTCCACACAAATATGCCCTGAACCTCTACCCCTCCATAAAATCGCTGTCTCACTGGAACGTACAATGCAGAACTCCACACAACTATGCCCTGAACCTGTATCCCTCCATAACCTACCTGTCTCACTGGAACGCACCAATGCCGAACTCCACTCAAATATGCCCTGATCCTGTACCGTGCATAACCTCGCTGTCTCACTGGAACGTGCCATTGCAGAACAGCACACAAATATGCCCTGAACCTGTACCCCTCCATAACCTCCCTGTCTCACTGGAACGCACCAAGGCCGAACTCCACTCAAATATGCCCTGATCCTGTACCGTGCATAACCTCCCTGACTAACTGGAACGTACCATTGTAGAACTCCACACAAATATGCCCTGAACCTGTACCCCTCCATAACCTCCCTGTCTCACTGGAACGTACCATTACAGACCACCACACAAAAATGCCCTGAATCTGTACCCATCCATAACCTCCCTGTCTCACTGGAACGTACCAATGCAGAACTCCACACAAATATGCCCTGAACCTGTACCCATCCAGAACCTCCCTGTCTCAGTGGAACGTTCAAATGCAGAACTCCACACAAATATGCCCTGAACATGTGCCCCTCCATAACCTCCCTGTCTCACTGGAATGCACCAATGCCGAACTCCACTCAAATATGCCCTGATCCTGTACCGTGCATAACCTCCCTGTCTCACTGGAACGTACCATTGCAGAACACCACACAAATATGCCCTGAACCTGTATCCCTCCATAACCTACCTGTCTCACTGGAACGCACCAATGCCGAACTCCACTCAAATATGCCCTGATCCTGTACCGTGCATAACCTCCCTGTCTCACTGGAACGTACCATTGCAGAACAGCACACAAATATGCCCTGAACCTGTACCCCTCCATACACTCCCTGTCTCACTGGAACGTACCAATGCAGAACTCCACACAAATATGCCCTGAACCTGTACCCCTCCATAACCTCCCTGTCTCACTGGAACGCACCAAGGCCGAACTCCACTCAAATATGCCCTGATCCTGTACCGTGCATAACCTGCCTGTCTCACTGGAACGTACAATTGCAGACCACACACACAAATATGCCCTGAACCTGTACCCCTCCATAATCTCCCTGTCTCACTGGAACGTACCATTACAGACCACCACACAAAAATGCCATTAATCTGTACCCACCCATAACCTCCCTGTCTCACTGGAACGTACCAATGCAGAACTCCACACAAATATGCCCTGAACCTGTACCCCTCAAGAACCTCCCTGTCTCAGTGGAACGTTCAAATGCAGAACTCCACACAAATATGCCCTGAACATGTACCCCTCCATAACCTCCCTGTCTCACTGGAATGCACCAATGCCGAACTCCACTCAAATATGCCCTGATCCTGTACCGTGCATAACCTCCCTGTCTCACTGGAACGTACCATTGCAGAACACCACACAAATATGCCCTGAACCTGTATCCCTCCATAACCTCCCAGTCTCACTGGAACGTACCAATGCCGAACTCCACTCAAATATGCCCTGATCCTGTACCGTGCATAACCTCCCTGTCACACTGGAACGTACCATTGCAGACCACACACACAAATATGCCCTGAACCTGTATCCCTCCGTAACCTACCTGTCTCACTGGAACGCACCAATGCCGAACTCCACTCAAATATGCCCTGATCCTGTACCGTGCATAACCTCCCTGTCTCACTGGAACGTACCATTGCAGAACAGCACACAAATATGCCCTGAACCTGTACCCCTCCATACACTCCCTGTCTCACTGGAACGTACCAATGCAGAACTCCACACAAATATACCCTGAACCTGTACCCCTCCATAACCTCCCTGTCTCACTGGAACGCACCAAGGCCGAACTCCACTCAAATATGCCCTGATCCTGTACCGTGCATAACCTGCCGGTCTCACTGGAACGTACAATTGCAGACCACACACACAAATATGCCCTGAACCTGAACCCTGCATAACCTCCCTGTCTCACTGGAACGTACCATTACAGACCACCACACAAAAATGCCATTAATCTGTACCCATCCATAACCTCCCTGTCTCACTGGAACGGACCAATGCAGAACTCCACACAAATATGCCCTGAACCTGTACCCCTCCAGAACCTCCCTGTCTCAGTGGAACGTTCAAATGCAGAACTCCACACAAATATGCCCTGAACATGTACCCCTCCATAACCTCCCTGTCTCACTGGAATGCACCAATGCCGAACTCCACTCAAATATGCCCTGATCCTGTACCGTGCATAACCCCCCTGTCTCACTGGAACGTACCATTGCAGAACACCACACAAATATGCCCTGAACCTGTATCCCTCCATAACCTCCCAGTCTCACTGGAACGTACCAATGCCGAACTCCACTCAAATATGCCCTGATCCTGTACCGTGCATAACCTCCCTGTCACACTGGAACGTACCATTGCAGACCACACACACAAATATGCCCTGAACCTGTATCCCTCCATAACCTCCCAGTCTCACTGGAACGTACCAATGCCGAACTCCACTCAAATATGCCCTGATCCTGTACCGTGCATAACCTCCCTGTCACACTGGAACGTACCATTGCAGACCACACACACAAATATGCCCTGAACCTGTACCCCTCCATAACCTCCCTGTCTCACTGGAACGTACAAATACAGAACTCCACTCAAATATGCCCTGATCCTGTACCGTGCATAACCTCCCTGTCTCACTGGAACGTACAAATACAGAACTCCACACAAATATGCCCTGAACCTGTACCCCTCCATAAAATCGCTGTCTCACTGGAACGTACAATGCAGAACTCCACACAACTATGCCCTGAACCTGTATCCCTCCATAACCTACCTGTCTCACTGGAACGCACCAATGCCGAACTCCACTCAAATATGCCCTGATCCTGTACCGTGCATAACCTCGCTGTCTCACTGGAACGTGCCATTGCAGAACAGCACACAAATATGCCCTGAACCTGTACCCCTCCATAACCTCCCTGCCTCACTGGAACGCACCAAGGCCGAACTCCACTCAAATATGCCCTGATCCTGTACCGTGCATAACCTCCCTGACTAACTGGAACGTACCATTGTAGAACTCCACACAAATATGCCCTGAACCTGTACCCCTCCATAACCTACCTGTCTCACTGGAACGTACCATTACAGACCACCACACAAAAATGCCCTGAATCTGTACCCATCCATAACCTCCCTGTCTCACTGGAACGTACCAATGCAGAACTCCACACAAATATGCCCTGAACCTGTACCCCTCCAGAACCTTCCTGTCTCAGTGGAACGTTCAAATGCAGAACTCCACACAAATATGCCCTGAACATGTGCCCCTCCATAACCTCCCTGTCTCACTGGAATGCACCAATGCCGAACTCCACTCAAATATGCCCTGATCCTGTACCGTGCATAACCTCCCTGTCTCACTGGAACGTACCATTGCAGAACACCACACAAATATGCCCTGAACCTGTATCCCTCCATAACCTACCTGTCTCACTGGAACGCACCAATGCCGAACTCCACTCAAATATGCCCTGATCCTGTACCGTGCATAACCTCCCTGTCTCACTGGAACGTACCATTGCAGAACAGCACACAAATATGCCCTGAACCTGTACCCCTCCATACACTCCCTGTCTCACTGGAACGTACCAATGCAGAACTCCACACAAATATGCCCTGAACATGTACCCCTCCATAACCTCCCTGTCTCACTGGAATGCACCAATGCCGAACTCCACTCAAATATGCCCTGATCCTGTACCGTGCATAACCCCCCTGTCTCACTGGAACGTACCATTGCAGAACACCACACAAATATGCCCTGAACCTGTATCCCTCCATAACCTCCCAGTCTCACTGGAACGTACCAATGCCGAACTCCACTCAAATATGCCCTGATCCTGTACCGTGCATAACCTCCCTGTCACACTGGAACGTACCATTGCAGACCACACACACAAATATGCCCTGAACCTGTATCCCTCCATAACCTCCCAGTCTCACTGGAACGTACCAATGCCGAACTCCACTCAAATATGCCCTGATCCTGTACCGTGCATAACCTCCCTGTCACACTGGAACGTACCATTGCAGACCACACACACAAATATGCCCTGAACCTGTACCCCTCCATAACCTCCCTGTCTCACTGGAACGTACAAATACAGAACTCCACTCAAATATGCCCTGATCCTGTACCGTGCATAACCTCCCTGTCTCACTGGAACGTACAAATACAGAACTCCACACAAATATGCCCTGAACCTGTACCCCTCCATAAAATCGCTGTCTCACTGGAACGTACAATGCAGAACTCCACACAACTATGCCCTGAACCTGTATCCCTCCATAACCTACCTGTCTCACTGGAACGCACCAATGCCGAACTCCACTCAAATATGCCCTGATCCTGTACCGTGCATAACCTCGCTGTCTCACTGGAACGTGCCATTGCAGAACAGCACACAAATATGCCCTGAACCTGTACCCCTCCATAACCTCCCTGTCTCACTGGAACGCACCAAGGCCGAACTCCACTCAAATATGCCCTGATCCTGTACCGTGCATAACCTCCCTGACTAACTGGAACGTACCATTGTAGAACTCCACACAAATATGCCCTGAACCTGTACCCCTCCATAACCTCCCTGTCTCACTGGAACGTACCATTACAGACCACCACACAAAAATGCCCTGAATCTGTACCCATCCATAACCTCCCTGTCTCACTGGAACGTACCAATGCAGAACTCCACACAAATATGCCCTGAACCTGTACCCCTCCAGAACCTTCCTGTCTCAGTGGAACGTTCAAATGCAGAACTCCACACAAATATGCCCTGAACATGTGCCCCTCCATAACCTCCCTGTCTCACTGGAATGCACCAATGCCGAACTCCACTCAAATATGCCCTGATCCTGTACCGTGCATAACCTCCCTGTCTCACTGGAACGTACCATTGCAGAACACCACACAAATATGCCCTGAACCTGTATCCCTCCATAACCTACCTGTCTCACTGGAATGCACCAATGCCGAACTCCACTCAAATATGCCCTGATCCTGTACCGTGCATAACCTCCCTGTCTCACTGGAACGTACCATTGCAGAACAGCACACAAATATGCCCTGAACCTGTACCCCTCCATACACTCCCTGTCTCACTGGAACGTACCAATGCAGAACTCCACACAAATATGCCCTGAACCTGTACCCCTCCATAACCTCCCTGTCTCACTGGAACGTACCAAGGCCGAACTCCACTCAAATATGCCCTGATCCTGTACCGTGCATAACCTGCCTGTCTCACTGGAACGTACAATTGCAGACCACACACACAAATATGCCCTGAACCTGTACCCCTCCATAACCTCCCTGTCTCACTGGAACGTACCATTACAGACCACCACACAAAAATGCCATTAATCTGTACCCACCCATAACCTCCCTGTCTCACTGGAACGTACCAATGCAGAACTCCACACAAATATGCCCTGAACCTGTACCCCTCAAGAACCTCCCTGTCTCAGTGGAACGTTCAAATGCAGAACTCCACACAAATATGCCCTGAACATGTACCCCTCCATAACCTCCCTGTCTCACTGGAATGCACCAATGCCGAACTCCACTCAAATATGCCCTGATCCTGTACCGTGCATAACCTCCCTGTCTCACTGGAACGTACCATTGCAGAACACCACACAAATATGCCCTGAACCTGTATCCCTCCATAACCTCCCAGTCTCACTGGAACGTACCAATGCCGAACTCCACTCAAATATGCCCTGATCCTGTACCGTGCATAACCTCCCTGTCTCACTGGAACGTACCATTGCAGAACAGCACACAAATATGCCCTGAACCTGTACCCCTCCATACACTCCCTGTCTCACTGGAACGTACTAATGCAGAACTCCACACAAATATGCCCTGAACCTGTAACCCTCCATAACCTCCCTGTCTCACTGGAACGCACCAAGGCCGAACTCCACTCAAATATGCCCTGATCCTGTACCGTGCATAACCTGCCTGTCTCACTGGAACGTACAATTGCAGACCACACACACAAATATGCCCTGAACCTGAATCCTGCATAACCTCCCTGTCTCACTGGAACGTACCATTACAGACCACCACACAAAAATGCCATTAATCTGTACACATCCATAACCTCCCTGTCTCACTGGAACGGACCAATGCAGAACTCCACACAAATATGCCCTGAACCTGTACCCCTCCAGAACCTCCCTGTCTCAGTGGAACGTTCAAATGCAGAACTCCACACAAATATGCCCTGAACATGTACCCCTCCATAACCTCCCTGTCTCACTGGAATGCACCAATGCCGAACTCCACTCAAATATGCCCTGATCCTGTACCGTGCATAACCTCCCTGTCTCACTGGAACGTACCATTGCAGAACACCACACAAATATGCCCTGAACCTGTATCCCTCCATTACCTCCCAGTCTCACTGGAACGTACCAATGCCGAACTCCACTCAAATATGCCCTGATCCTGTACCGTGCATAACCTCCCTGTCTCACTGGAACGTACCATTGCAGAACACCACACAAATATGCCCTGAACCTGTACCCCAACATAACCTCATTGTCTCACTGGAAAGTACCAATGCAGAACTCCACACAAATATGCCCTTAACCTGTACCCCTCCATAACCTCCCTGTCTCACTGGAATGCACCAATGCCGAACTCCACTCAAATATGCCCTGATCCTGTACCGTGCATAACATCCCTGTCTCACTGGAACGTACCATTGCAGAACAGCACACAAATATGCCCTGAACCTGTACCCCTCCATACACTCCCTGTCTCACTGGAACGTACCAATGCAGAACTCCACACAAATATGCCCTCAACCTGTACCCCTCCATAACGTCCCTGCCTCACTGGAACTCACCAAGGCCGAACTCCACTCAAATATGCCCTGATCCTGTACCGTGATAACCTCCCTGTCTCACTGGAACGTACAAATACAGAACTCCACACAAATATGCCCTGAACCTGTACCCCTCCATAAAATCCCTGTCTCACTGGAACGTGCAGTGCAGAACTCCACACAACTATGCACTGAACCTGTACACCTCCATAACTTCCCTGTCACACTGGAACGTACCATTGCAGAACACCACACAAATATGCCCTGAACCTGTATCCCTCCATAACCTCCCAGTCTCACTGGAACGTACCAATGCCGAACTCCACTCAAATATGCCCTGATCCTGTACCTTGCATAACCTCCCTGTCACACTGGAACGTACCATTGCAGACCACACACACAAATATGCCCTGAACCTGTACCCCTCCATAACCTCCCTGTCTCACTGGAACGTACAAATACAGAACTCCACTCAAATATGCCCTGAACCTGAACCGTGCATAACCTCCCTGTCTCACTGGACTTACCAATGCAGAACTCCACACAAATATCCCCTGAACGTGTACCCGTCCATAACCTCCCTGTCTCACAGGAACGAACCACTGCGGAACTCCACACAAATATGCCATGAACCTGGACACCTCCATAACCTCCCTGTCTCACTGGAACGCACAAATGCTGAACTCCACACAAATATGCCCTGAACCTGTACCCCTCCATAACCTCCCAGTCTCACTGGAACGTACCAATGCAGAACTCCACACAAATATGCCCTGAACCTGTACCCCTCCAGAACCTCCCTGTCTCAGTGGAACGTTCAAATGCAGAACTCCACACAAATATGCCCTGAACATGTGCCCCTCCATAACCTCCCTGTCTCACTGGAATGCACCAATGCCGAACTCCACTCAAATATGCCCTGATCCTGTACCGTGCATAACCTCCCTGTCTCACTGGAACGTACCATTGCAGAACACCACACAAATATGCCCTGAACCTGTATCCCTCCATAACCTACCTGTCTCACTGGAACGCACCAATGCCGAACTCCACTCAAATATGCCCTGATCCTGTACCGTGCATAACCTCCCTGTCTCACTGGAACGTACCATTGCAGAACAGCACACAAATATGCCCTGAACCTGTACCCCTCCATACACTCCCTGTCTCACTGGAACGTACCAATGCAGAACTCCACACAAATATGCCCTGAACCTGTACCCCTCCATAACCTCCCTGTCTCACTGGAACGCACCAAGGCCGAACTCCACTCAAATATGCCCTGATCCTGTACCGTGCATAACCTGCCTGTCTCACTGGAACGTACCATTGTAGAACTCCACACAAATATGCCCTGAACCTGTACCCCTCCATAACCTCCCTGTCTCACTGGAACGTACCATTACAGACCACCACACAAAAATGCCATGAATCTGTACCCATCCATAACCTCCCTGTCTCACTGGAACGTACCAATGCAGAACTCCACACAAATATGCCCTGAACCTGTACCCCTCCAGAACCTCCCTGTCTCAGTGGAACGTTCAAATGCAGAACTCCACACAAATATGCCCTGAACATGTACCCCTCCATAACCTCCCTGTCTCACTGGAATGCACCAATGCCGAACTCCACTCAAATATGCCCTGCTCCTGTACCGTGCATAACCTCCCTGTCTCACTGGAACGTACCATTGCAGAACACCACACAAATATGCCCTGAACCTGTATCCCTCCATAACCTCCCTGTCTCACTGGAACGTACAATTGCAGACCACACACACAAATATGCCCTGAACCTGTACCCCTCCATAACCTCCCTGTCTCACTGGAACGTACAAATACAGAACTCCACTCAAATATGCCCTGAACCTGTACCGTGCATAACTTCCCTGTCTCACTGGAACTTACCAATGCAGAACTCCACACAAATATCCCCTGAACGTGTACCCGTCCATAACCTCCCTGTCTCACAGGAACGAACCACTGCGGAACTCCACACAAATATGCCATGAACCTGTACCCCTCCATAACCTCCCTGTCTCACTGGAACGCACAAATGCTGAACTCCACACAAATATGCCCTGAACCTGTACCCCTCCATAACCTCCCTGTCTCACTGGAACGCACCAATGCAGAGCTCCACACAAATATGCCCTTAACCTGTACCCCTCCATAACGTCCCTGTCTCACTGGAACGCACCAATGCCGAACTCCACTCAAATATGCCCTGATCCTGTACCGTGCATAACCTCCCTGTCTCACTGGAACGTACCATTGCAGAACACCACACAAATATGCCCTGAACCTGTACCCCAACATAACCTCATTGTCTCACTGGAAAGTACCAATGCAGAACTCCACACAAATATGCCCTTAACCTGTACCCCTCCATAACCTCCCTGTCTCACTGGAATGCACCAATGCCGAACTCCACTCAAATATGCCCTGATCCTGTACCGTGCATAACATCCCTGTCTCACTGGAACGTACCATTGCAGAACAGCACACAAATATGCCCTGAACCTGTACCCCTCCATACACTCCCTGTCTCACTGGAACGTACCAATGCAGAACTCCACACAAATATGCCCTCAACCTGTACCCCTCCATAACGTCCCTGCCTCACTGGAACTCACCAAGGCCGAACTCCACTCAAATATGCCCTGATCCTGTACCGTGATAACCTCCCTGTCTCACTGGAACGTACAAATACAGAACTCCACACAAATATGCCCTGAACCTGTACCCCTCCATAAAATCCCTGTCTCACTGGAACGTGCAGTGCAGAACTCCACACAACTATGCACTGAACCTGTACACCTCCATAACTTCCCTGTCACACTGGAACGTACCAACGCTGAACTCCACACAAATATGCCCTGCACCTGTACCCCTCCATAACCTCCCTGTCTCACTGGAATGCACCAATGCCGAACTCCACTCAAATATGCCCTGATCCTGTACCGTGCATAACCTCCCTGTCTCACTGGAACGTACCATTGCAGAACAGCACACAAATATGCCCTGAACCTGTACCCCTCCATAACCTCCCTGTCTCACTGGAACGCACCAAGGCCGAACTCCACTCAAATATGCCCTGATCCTGTACCGTGCATAACCTCCCTGTCTCACTGGAACGTACCATTGTAGAACTCCACACAAATATGCCCTGAACCTGTACCCCTCCATAACCTCCCTGTCTCACTGGAACGTACCATTACAGACCACCACACAAAAATGCCCTGAATCTGTACCCATCCATAACCTCCCTGTCTCACTGGAACATACCAATGCAGAACTCCACACAAATATGCCCTGAACCTGTACCCCTCCAGAACCTCCCTGTCTCAGTGGAGCGTTCAAATGCAGAACTCCACACAAATATGCCCTGAACATGTACCCCTCCATAACCTCCCTGTCTCACTGGAATGCACCAATGCCGAATTCCACTCAAATATGCCCTGATCCTGTACCGTGCATAACCTCCCTGTCTCACTGGAACGTACCATTGCAGAACACCACACAAATATGCCCTGAACCTGTATCCCTCCATAAACTCCCTGTCTCACTGGAACGTACCAATGCAGAAATCCACTCAAATATGCCCTGATCCTGTACCGTGCATAACCTCGCTGTCTCACTGGAACGTGCCATTGCAGAACAGCACACAAATATGCCCTGAACCTGTACCCCTCCATAACCTCCCTGTCTCACTGGAACGCACCAAGGCCGAACTCCACTCAAATATGCCCTGATCCTGTACCGTGCATAACCTCCCTGACTCATTGGAACGTACCATTGTAGAACTCCACACAAATATGCCCTGAACCTGTACCCCTCCATAACCTCCCTGTCTCACTGGAACGTACCATTACAGACCACCACACAAAAATGCCCTGAATCTGTACCCATCCATAACCTCCCTGTCTCACTGGAACGTACCAATGCAGAACTCCACACAAATATGCCCTGAACATGTGCCCCTCCATAACCTCCCTGTCTCACTGGAATGCACCAATGCCGAACTCCACTCAAATATGCCCTGATCCTGTACCGTGCATAACCTCCCTGTCTCACTGGAACGTACCATTGCAGAACACCACACAAATATGCCCTGAACCTGTATCCCTCCGTAACCTACCTGTCTCACTGGAACGCACCAATGCCCCACTCCACTCAAATATGCCCTGATCCTGTACCGTGCATAACCTCCCTGTCTCACTGGAACATACCATTGCAGAACAGCACACAAATATGCCCTGAACCTGTACCCCTCCATACACTCCCTGTCTCACTGGAACGTACCAATGCAGAACGCCACACAAATATGCCCTGAACCTGTACCCCTCCATAACCTCCCTGTCTCACTGGAACGCACCAAGGCCGAACTCCACTCAAATATGCCCTGATCCTGTACCGTGCATAACCTGCCTGTCTCACTGGAACGTACAATTGCAGACCACACACACAAATATGCCCTGAACCTGAACCCTGCATAACCTCCCTGTCTCACTGGAACGTACCATTACAGACCACCACACAAAAATGCCATTAATCTGTACCAATCCATAACCTCCCTGTCTCACTGGAACGGACCAATGCAGAACTCCACACAAATATGCCCTGAACCTGTACCCCTTCAGAACCTCCCTGTCTCAGTGGAACGTTCAAATGCAGAACTCCACACAAATATGCCCTGAACATGTACCCCTCCATAACCTCCCTGTCTCACTGGAATGCACCAATGCCGAACTCCACTCAAATATGCCCTGATCCTGTACCGTGCATAACCTCCCTGTCTCACTGGAACGTACCATTGCAGAACACCACACAAATATGCCCTGAACCTGTATCCCTCCATAACCTCCCAGTCTCACTGGAACGTACCAATGCCGAACTCCACTCAAATATGCACTGATCCTGTACCGTGCATAACCTCCCTGTCACACTGGAACGTACCATTGCAGACCACACACACAAATATGCCCTGAACCTGTATCCCTCCATAACCTCCCAGTCTCACTGGAACGTACCAATGCCGACCTCCACTCAAATATGCCCTGATCCTGTACCGTGCATAACCTCCCTGTCACACTGGAACGTACCATTGCAGACCACACACACAAATATGCCCTGAACCTGTACCCCTCCATAACCTCCCTGTCTCACTGGAACGTACAAATACAGAACTCCACTCAAATATGCCCTGAACCTGAACCGTGCATAACCTCACTGTCTCACTGGACTTACCAATGCAGAACTCCACACAAATATCCCCTGAACGTGTACCCGTCCATAACCTCCCTGTCTCACAGGAACGAACCACTGCGGAACTCCACACAAATATGCCATGAACCTGGACCCCTCCATAACCTCCCTGTCTCACCGGAACGCACAAATGCTGAACTCCACACAAATATGCCCTGAACCTGTACCCCTCCATAACCTCCCAGTCTCACTGGAACGTACCAATGCAGAACTCCACACAAATATGCCCTGAACCTGTACCCCTCCAGAACCTCCCTGTCTCAGTGGAACGTTCAAATGCAGAACTCCACACAAATATGCCCTGAACATGTGCCCCTCCATAACCTCCCTGTCTCTCTGGAATGCACCAATGCCGAACTCCACTCAAATATGCCCTGATCCTGTACCGTGCATAACCTCCCTGTCTCACTGGAACGTACCATTGCAGAACACCACATAAATATGCCCTGAACCTGTATCCCTCCATAACCTACCTGTCTCACTGGAACGCACCAATGCCGAACTCCACTCAAATATGCCCTGATCCTGTACCGTGCATAACCTCCCTGTCTCACTGGAACGTACCATTGCAGAACAGCACACAAATATGCCCTGAACCTGTACCCCTCCATACACTCCCTGTCTCACTGGAACGTACCAATGCAGAACTCCACACAAATATGCCCTGAACCTGTACCCCTCCATAACCTCCCTGTCTCACTGGAACGCACCAAGGCCGAACTCCACTCAAATATGCCCTGATCCTGTACCGTGCACAACCTGCCTGTCTCACTGGAACGTACCATTGTAGAACTCCACACAAATATGCCCTGAACCTGTACCCCTCCATAACCTCCCTGTCTCACTGGAACGTACCATTACAGACCACCACACAAAAATGCCATGAATCTGTACCCATCCATAACCTCCCTGTCTCACTGGAACGTACCAATGCAGAACTCCACACAAATATGCCCTGAACCTGTACCCCTCCAGAACCTCCCTGTCTCAGTGGAACGTTCAAATGCAGAACTCCACACAAATATGCCCTGAACATGTACCCCTCCATAACCTCCCTGTCTCACTGGAATGCACCAATGCCGAACTCCACTCAAATATGCCCTGCTCCTGTACCGTGCATAACCTCCCTGTCTCACTGGAACGTACCATTGCAGAACACCACACAAATATGCCCTGAACCTGTATCCCTCCATAACCTCCCTGTCTCACTGGAACGTACAATTGCAGACCACACACACAAATATGCCCTGAACCTGTACCCCTCCATAACCTCCCTGTCTCACTGGAACGTACAAATACAGAACTCCACTCAAATATGCCCTGAACCTGTACCGTGCATAACTTCCCTGTCTCACTGGAACTTACCAATGCAGAACTCCACACAAATATCCCCTGAACGTGTACCCGTCCATAACCTCCCTGTCTCACAGGAACGAACCACTGCGGAACTCCACACAAATATGCCATGAACCTGTACCCCTCCATAACCTCCCTGTCTCACTGGAACGCACAAATGCTGAACTCCACACAAATATGCCCTGAATCTGTACCCCTCCATAACCTCCCTGTCTCACTGGAACGCACCAATGCAGAGCTCCACACAAATATGCCCTTAACCTGTACCCCTCCATAACGTCC
Organism: Hemitrygon akajei; assembly: GCF_048418815.1. NCBI lineage: Eukaryota > Metazoa > Chordata > Chondrichthyes > Myliobatiformes > Dasyatidae > Hemitrygon > Hemitrygon akajei. The sequence goes on along the minus strand of NW_027331971.1, from coordinate 1,794,916 downwards.
CTGTCTCACTGGAACGCACCAATGCCGAACTCCACTCAAATATGCCCTGATCCTGTACCGTGCATAAACTCCCTGTCTCACTGGAACGTACCATTGCAGAACACCACACAAATATGCCCTGAACCTGTACCCCAACATAACCTCATTGTCTCACTGGAAAGTACCAATGCAGAACTCCACACAAATATGCCCTTAACCTGTACCCCTCCATAACCTCCCTGTCTCACTGGAATGCACCAATGCCGAACTCCACTCAAATATGCCCTGATCCTGTACCGTGCATAACATCCCTGTCTCACTGGAACGTACCATTGCAGAACAGCACACAAATATGCCCTGAACCTGTACCCCTCCATACACTCCCTGTCTCACTGGAACGTACCAATGCAGAACTCCACACAAATATGCCCTCAACCTGTACCCCTCCATAACGTCCCTGCCTCACTGGAACTCACCAAGGCCGAACTCCACTCAAATATGCCCTGATCCTGTACCGTGATAACCTCCCTGTCTCACTGGAACGTACAAATACAGAACTCCACACAAATATGCCCTGAACCTGTACCCCTCCATAAAATCCCTGTCTCACTGGAACGTGCAGTGCAGAACTCCACACAACTATGCACTGAACCTGTACACCTCCATAACTTCCCTGTCACACTGGAACGTACCAACGCTGAACTCCACACAAATATGCCCTGCACCTGTACCCCTCCATAACCTCCCTGTCTCACTGGAATGCACCAATGCCGAACTCCACTCAAATATGCCCTGATCCTGTACCGTGCATAACCTCCCTGTCTCACTGGAACGTACCATTGCAGAACAGCACACAAATATGCCCTGAACCTGTACCCCTCCATAACCTCCCTGTCTCACTGGAACGCACCAAGGCCGAACTCCACTCAAATATGCCCTGATCCTGTACCGTGCATAACCTCCCTGTCTCACTGGAACGTACCATTGTAGAACTCCACACAAATATGCCCTGAACCTGTACCCCTCCATAACCTCCCTGTCTCACTGGAACGTACCATTACAGACCACCACACAAAAATGCCCTGAATCTGTACCCATCCATAACCTCCCTGTCTCACTGGAACATACCAATGCAGAACTCCACACAAATATGCCCTGAACCTGTACCCCTCCAGAACCTCCCTGTCTCAGTGGAGCGTTCAAATGCAGAACTCCACACAAATATGCCCTGAACATGTACCCCTCCATAACCTCCCTGTCTCACTGGAATGCACCAATGCCGAACTCCACTCAAATATGCCCTGATCCTGTACCGTGCATAACCTCCCTGTCTCACTGGAACGTACCATTGCAGAACACCACACAAATATGCCCTGAACCTGTATCCCTCCATAACCTCCCAGTCTCACTGGAACGTACCAATGCCGAACTCCACTCAAATATGCCCTGATCCTGTACCGTGCATAACCTCCCTGTCACACTGGAACGTACAATTGCAGACCACACACACAAATATGCCCTGAAACTGAACCGTGCATAACCTCCCTGTCTCACTGGACTTACCAATGCAGAACTCCACACAAATATCCCCTGAACGTGTACCCGTCCATAACCTCCCTGTCTCACAGGAACGAACCACTGCGGAACTCCACACAAATATGCCATGAACCTGGACCCCTCCATAACCTCCCTGTCTCACTGGAACGCAAAAATGCTGAACTCCACACAAATATGCCCTGAACCTGTACCCCTCCATAACCTCCCTGTCTCACTGGAACTTACCAATGCAGAACTCCACACAAATATGCCCTGAACCTGTACCCCTCCAGAACCTCCCTGTCTCAGTGGAACGTACCATTGCAGAACAGCACACAAATATGCCCTGAACCTGTACCCCTCCATAACCTCCCTGTCTCACTGGAACGCACCAAGGCCGAACTCCACTCAAATATGCCCTGATCCTGTACCGTGCATAACCTCCCTGTCTCACTGGAACGTACCATTGTAGAACTCCACACAAATATGCCCTGAACCTGTACCCCTCCATAACCTCCCTGTCTCACTGGAACGTACCATTACAGACCACCACACAAAAATGCCCTGAATCTGTACCCATCCATAACCTCCCTGTCTCACTGGAACATACCAATGCAGAACTCCACACAAATATGCCCTGAACCTGTACCCCTCCAGAACCTCCCTGTCTCAGTGGAGCGTTCAAATGCAGAACTCCACACAAATATGCCCTGAACATGTACCCCTCCATAACCTCCCTGTCTCACTGGAATGCACCAATGCCGAACTCCACTCAAATATGCCCTGATCCTGTACCGTGCATAACCTCCCTGTCTCACTGGAACGTACCATTGCAGAACACCACACAAATATGCCCTGAACCTGTATCCCTCCATAACCTCCCAGTCTCACTGGAACGTACCAATGCCGAACTCCACTCAAATATGCCCTGATCCTGTACCGTGCATAACCTCCCTGTCACACTGGAACGTACAATTGCAGACCACACACACAAATATGCTCTGAAACTGAACCGTGCATAACCTCCCTGTCTCACTGGACTTACCAATGCAGAACTCCACACAAATATCCCCTGAACGTGTACCCGTCCATAACCTCCCTGTCTCACAGGAACGAACCACTGCGGAACTCCACACAAATATGCCATGAACCTGGACCCCTCCATAACCTCCCTGTCTCACTGGAACGCAAAAATGCTGAACTCCACACAAATATGCCCTGAACCTGTACCCCTCCATAACCTCCCTGTCTCACTGGAACTTACCAATGCAGAACTCCACACAAATATGCCCTGAACCTGTACCCCTCCAGAACCTCCCTGTCTCAGTGGAACGTTCAAATGCAGAACTCCACACAAATATGCCCTGAACATGTGCCCCTCCATAACCTCCCTGTCTCACTGGAATGCACCAATGCCGAACTCCACTCAAATATGCCCTGATCCTGTACCGTGCATAAACTCCCTGTCCCACTGAAACGTACCATTGCAGAACACCACACAAATATGCCCTGAACCTGTATCCCTCCATAACCTACCTGTCTCACTGGAACGCACCAATGCCGAACTCCACTCAAATATGCCCTGATCCTATACCCCTCCATAACCTCCCTGTCTCACTGGAACGCACCAAGGCCGAACTCCACTCAAATATGCCCTGATCCTGTACCGTGCATAACCTGCCTGTCTCACTGGAACGTACCATTGTAGAACTCCACACAAATATGCCCTGAACCTGTACCCCTCCATAACCTCCCTGTCTCACTGGAACGTACCATTACAGACCACCACACAAAAATGCCATGAATCTGTACCCATCCATAACCTCCCTGTCTCACTGGAACGTACCAATGCAGAACTCCACACAAATATGCCCTGAACCTGTACCCCTCCAGAACCTCCCTGTCTCAGTGGAACGTTCAAATGCAGAACTCCACACAAATATGCCCTGAACATGTACCCCTCCATAACCTCCCTGTCTCACTGGAATGCACCAATGCCGAACTCCACTCAAATATGCCCTGATCCTGTACCGTGCATAACCTCCCTGTCTCACTGGAACGTACCATTGCAGAACACCACACAAATATGCCCTGAACCTGTATCCCTCCATAACCTCCCTGTCTCACTGGAACGTACCAATGCAGAACTCCACACAAATATGCCCTTAACCTGTACCCCTTCATAACCTCCCTGTCTCACTGGAACGCACCAATGCCGAACTCCACTCAAATATGCCCTGATCCTGTACCGTGCATAACCTCCCTGTCACACTGTAACGTACAATTGCAGACCACACACACAAATATGCCCTGAACCTGTACCCCTCCATAAACTCCCTGTCTCACTGGAACGTACAAATACAGAACTCCACTCAAATATGCCCTGAACCTGTACCGTGCATAACTTCCCTGTCTCACTGGAACTTCCCAATGCAGAACTCCACACAAATATCCCCTGAACGTGTACCCGTCCATAACCTCCCTGTCTCACAGGAACGAACCACAGCGGAACTCCACACAAATATGCCATGAACCTGTACCCCTCCATAACCTCCCTGTCTCACTGGAACGCACAAATGCTGAACTCCACACAAATATGCCCTGAACCTGTACCCCTCCTTAACCTCCCTGTCTCACTGGAACGCACCAATGCAGAGCTCCACACAAATATGCCCTTACCCTGTACCCCTCCATAACCTCCCTGTCTCACTGGAACGCACCAATGCCGAACTCCACTCAAATATGCCCTGATCCTGTACCGTGCATAACCTCCCTGTCTCACTGGAACGTACCATTGCAGAACACCACACAAATATGCCCTGAACCTGTACCCCAACATAACCTCATTGTCTCACTGGAAAGTACCAATGCAGAACTCCACACAAATATGCCCTTAACCTGTACCCCTCCATAACCTCCCTGTCTCACTGGAATGCACCAATGCCGAACTCCACTCAAATATGCCCTGATCCTGTACCGTGCATAACATCCCTGTCTCACTGGAACGTACCATTGCAGAACAGCACACAAATATGCCCTGAACCTGTACCCCTCCATACACTCCCTGTCTCACTGGAACGTACCAATGCAGAACTCCACACAAATATGCCCTCAACCTGTACCCCTCCATAACGTCCCTGCCTCACTGGAACTCACCAAGGCCGAACTCCACTCAAATATGCCCTGATCCTGTACCGTGATAACCTCCCTGTCTCACTGGAACGTACAAATACAGAACTCCACACAAATATGCCCTGAACCTGTACCCCTCCATAAAATCCCTGTCTCACTGGAACGTGCAGTGCAGAACTCCACACAACTATGCCCTGAACCTGTACACCTCCATAACTTCCCTGTCACACTGGAACGTACCAACGCTGAACTCCACACAAATATGCCCTGCACCTGTACCCCTCCATAACCTCCCTGTCTCACTGGAATGCACCAATGCCGAACGCCACTCAAATATGCCCTGATCCTGTACCGTGCATAACCTCCCTGTCTCACTGGAACGTACCATTGCAGAACAGCACACAAATATGCCCTGAACCTGTACCCCTCCATAACTTCCCTGTCTCACTGGAACGCACCAAGGCCGAACTCCACTCAAATATGCCCTGATCCTGTACCGTGCATAACCTCCCTGTCTCACTGGAACGTACCATTGTAGAACTCCACACAAATATGCCCTGAACCTGTACCCCTCCATAACCTCCCTGTCTCACTGGAACGCACAAATGCTGAACTCCACACAAATATGCCCTGAACCTGTACCCCTCCTTAACCTCCCTGTCTCACTGGAACGCACCAATGCAGAGCTCCACACAAATATGCCCTTACCCTGTACCCCTCCATAACCTCCCTGTCTCACTGGAACGCACCAATGCCGAACTCCACTCAAATATGCCCTGATCCTGTACCGTGCATAACCTCCCTGTCTCACTGGAACGTACCATTGCAGAACACCACACAAATATGCCCTGAACCTGTACCCCAACATAACCTCATTGTCTCACTGGAAAGTACCAATGCAGAACTCCACACAAATATGCCCTTAACCTGTACCCCTCCATAACCTCCCTGTCTCACTGGAATGCACCAATGCCGAACTCCACTCAAATATGCCCTGATCCTGTACCGTGCATAACATCCCTGTCTCACTGGAACGTACCATTGCAGAACAGCACACAAATATGCCCTGAACCTGTACCCCTCCATACACTCCCTGTCTCACTGGAACGTACCAATGCAGAACTCCACACAAATATGCCCTCAACCTGTACCCCTCCATAACGTCCCTGCCTCACTGGAACTCACCAAGGCCGAACTCCACTCAAATATGCCCTGATCCTGTACCGTGATAACCTCCCTGTCTCACTGGAACGTACAAATACAGAACTCCACACAAATATGCCCTGAACCTGTACCCCTCCATAAAATCCCTGTCTCACTGGAACGTGCAGTGCAGAACTCCACACAACTATGCCCTGAACCTGTACACCTCCATAACTTCCCTGTCACACTGGAACGTACCAACGCTGAACTCCACACAAATATGCCCTGCACCTGTACCCCTCCATAACCTCCCTGTCTCACTGGAATGCACCAATGCCGAACGCCACTCAAATATGCCCTGATCCTGTACCGTGCATAACCTCCCTGTCTCACTGGAACGTACCATTGCAGAACAGCACACAAATATGCCCTGAACCTGTACCCCTCCATAACTTCCCTGTCTCACTGGAACGCACCAAGGCCGAACTCCACTCAAATATGCCCTGATCCTGTACCGTGCATAACCTCCCTGTCTCACTGGAACGTACCATTGTAGAACTCCACACAAATATGCCCTGAACCTGTACCCCTCCATAACCTCCCAGTCTCACTGGAACGTAACATTACAGACCACCACACAAAAATGCCCTGAATCTGTACCCATCCATAACCTCCCTGTCTCACTGGAACATACCAATGCAGAACTCCACACAAATATGCCCTGAACCTGTACCCCTCCAGAACCTCCCTGTCTCAGTGGAGCGTTCAAATGCAGAACTCCACACAAATATATCCTGAACATGTACCCCTCCATAACCTCCCTGTCTCACTGGAATGCACCAATGCCGAATTCCACTCAAATATGCCCTGATCCTGTACCGTGCATAACCTCCCTGTCTCACTGGAACGTACCATTGCAGAACACCACACAAATATGCCCTGAACCTGTATTCCTCCATAAACTCCCTGTCTCACTGGAACGTACCAATGCAGAACTCCACACAAATATGCCCTGAACCTGTACCCCGCCATAACGTCCCTGTCTCACTGGAACGCACCAATGCCGAACTCCACTCAAATATGCCCTGATCCTGTACCGTGCATAACCTCCCTGTCACACTGGAACGTACCATTGCAGACCACACACACAAATATGCCCTGAACCTGTACCCCTCCATAACCTCCCTGTCTCACTGGAACGTACAAATACAGAACTCCACTCAAATATGCCCTGATCCTGTACCGTGCATAACCTGCCTGTCTCACTGGAACGTACCATTGTAGAACTCCACACAAATATGCCCTGAACCTGTACCCATCCATAACCTCCCTGTCTCACTGGAACGTACCAATGCAGAACTCCACACAAATATGCCCTGAACCTGTACCCCTCCAGAACCTCCCTGTCTCAGTGGAACGTTCAAATGCAGAACTCCACACAAATATGCCCTGAACATGTACCCCTCAATAACCTCCCTGTCTCACTGGAATGCACCAATGCCGAACTCCACTCAAATATGCCCTGATCCTGTACCGTGCATAACCTCCCTGTCTCACTGGAACGTACCATTGCAGAACACCACACAAATATGCCCTGAACCTGTATCCCTCCATAACCTCCCTGTCTCACTGGAACGTACCAATGCAGAACTCCACACAAATATGCCCTGAACCTGTACCCCTCCATAACCTCCCTGTCTCACTGGAACGCACCAATGCCGAACTCCACTCAAATATGCCCTGAACCTGTACCCCTCCATAACCTCCCTGTCTCACTGGAACGCACAAATGCTGAACTCCACACAAATATGCCCTGAACCTGTACCCCTCCATAACCTCCCTGTCTCACTGGAACGCACCATTGCAGAGCTCCACACAAATATGCCCTTAACCTGTACCCCTCCATAACGTCCCTGTCTCACTGGAACGCACCAATGCCGAACTCCACTCAAATATGCCCTGATCCTGTACCGTGCATAACCTCCCTGTCTCACTGGAAATTACCAATGCAGAACTCCACACAAATATGCCCTGAACCTGTACCCCTCCATAAAATCCCTGTCTCACTGGAACGTGCAGTGCAGAACTCCACACAACTATGCCCTGAACCTGTACACCTCCATAACTTCCCTGTCACACTGGAACGTACCAACGCTGAACTCCACACAAATATGCCCTGCACCTGTACCCCTCCATAACCTCCCTGTCTCACTGGAATGCACCAATGCCGAACGCCACTCAAATATGCCCTGATCCTGTACCGTGCATAACCTCCCTGTCTCACTGGAACGTACCATTGCAGAACAGCACACAAATATGCCCTGAACCTGTACCCCTCCATAACTTCCCTGTCTCACTGGAACGCACCAAGGCCGAACTCCACTCAAATATGCCCTGATCCTGTACCGTGCATAACCTCCCTGTCTCACTGGAACGTACCATTGTAGAACTCCACACAAATATGCCCTGAACCTGTACCCCTCCATAACCTCCCAGTCTCACTGGAACGTAACATTACAGACCACCACACAAAAATGCCCTGAATCTGTACCCATCCATAACCTCCCTGTCTCACTGGAACATACCAATGCAGAACTCCACACAAATATGCCCTGAACCTGTACCCCTCCAGAACCTCCCTGTCTCAGTGGAGCGTTCAAATGCAGAACTCCACACAAATATATCCTGAACATGTACCCCTCCATAACCTCCCTGTCTCACTGGAATGCACCAATGCCGAATTCCACTCAAATATGCCCTGATCCTGTACCGTGCATAACCTCCCTGTCTCACTGGAACGTACCATTGCCGAACACCACACAAATATGCCCTGAACCTGTACCCCGCCATAACGTCCCTGTCTCACTGGAACGCACCAATGCCGAACTCCACTCAAATATGCCCTGATCCTGTACCGTGCATAACCTCCCTGTCACACTGGAACGTACCATTGCAGACCACACACACAAATATGCCCTGAACCTGTACCCCTCCATAACCTCCCTGTCTCACTGGAACGTACAAATACAGAACTCCACTCAAATATGCCCTGATCCTGTACCGTGCATAACCTGCCTGTCTCACTGGAACGTACCATTGTAGAACTCCACACAAATATGCCCTGAACCTGTACCCATCCATAACCTCCCTGTCTCACTGGAACGTACCAATGCAGAACTCCACACAAATATGCCCTGAACCTGTACCCCTCCAGAACCTCCCTGTCTCAGTGGAACGTTCAAATGCAGAACTCCACACAAATATGCCCTGAACATGTACCCCTCAATAACCTCCCTGTCTCACTGGAATGCACCAATGCCGAACTCCACTCAAATATGCCCTGATCCTGTACCGTGCATAACCTCCCTGTCTCACTGGAACGTACCATTGCAGAACACCACACAAATATGCCCTGAACCTGTATCCCTCCATAACCTCCCTGTCTCACTGGAACGTACCAATGCAGAACTCCACACAAATATGCCCTGAACCTGTACCCCTCCATAACCTCCCTGTCTCACTGGAACGCACCAATGCCGAACTCCACTCAAATATGCCCTGAACCTGTACCCCTCCATAACCTCCCTGTCTCACTGGAACGCACAAATGCTGAACTCCACACAAATATGCCCTGAACCTGTACCCCTCCATAACCTCCCTGTCTCACTGGAACGCACCATTGCAGAGCTCCACACAAATATGCCCTTAACCTGTACCCCTCCATAACGTCCCTGTCTCACTGGAACGCACCAATGCCGAACTCCACTCAAATATGCCCTGATCCTGTACCGTGCATAACCTCCCTGTCTCACTGGAACGTACCATTGCAGAACACCACACAAATATGCCCTGAACCTGTACCCCAACATAACCTCATTGTCTCACTGGAAAGTACCAATGCAGAACTCCACACAAATATGCCCTTAACCTGTACACCTCCATAACGTCCCTGTCTCACTGGAATGCACCAATGCCGAACTCCACTCAAATATGCCCTGATCCTGTACCGTGCATAACATCCCTGTCTCACTGGAACGTACCATTGCAGAACAGCACACAAATATGCCCTGAACCTGTACCCCTCCATACACTCCCTGTCTCACTGGAACGTACCAATGCAGAACTCCACACAAATATGCCCTCAACCTGTACCCCTCCATAACGTCCCTGTCTCACTGGAACTCACCAAGGCCGAACTCCACTCAAATATGCCCTGATCCTGTACCGTGATAACCTCCCTGTCTCACTGGAACGTACAAATACAGAACTCCACACAAATATGCCCTGAACCTGTACCCCTCCATAAAATCCCTGTCTCACTGGAACGTGCAATGCAGAACTCCACAGAACTATGCCCTGAACCTGTACACCTCCATAACTTCCCTGTCACACTGGAACGTACCAACGCTGAACTCCACACAAATATGCCCTGCACCTGTACCCCTCCATGACCTCCCTGTCTCACTGGAATTCACCAATGCCGAACTCCACTCAAATATGCCCTGATCCTGTACCTTGCATAACCTCCCTGTCTCACTGGAACGTACCATTGCAGAACAGCACACAAATATGCCCTGAACCTGTACCCCTCCATAACCTCCCTGTCTCACTGGAACGCACCAAGGCCGAACTCCACTCAAATATGCCCTGATCCTGTACCCCTCCAGAACCTCCCTGTCTCAGTGGAGCGTTCAAATGCAGAACTCCACACAAATATGCCCTGAACATGTACCCCTCCATATCCTCACTGTCTCACTGGAATGCACCAATGCCGAATTCCACTCAAATATGCCCTGATCCTGTACCGTGCATAACCTCCCTGTCTCACTGGAACGTACCATTGCAGAACACCACACAAATATGCCCTGAACCTGTATCCCTCCATAAACTCCCTGTCTCACTGGAACGTACCAATGCAGAACTCCACACAAATATGCCCTGAACCTGTACCCCGCCATAACGTCCCTGTCTCACTGGAACGTACAAATACAGAACTCCACTCAAATATGCCCTGAACCTGTACCGTGCATAACCTCCCTGTCTCACTGGAACTTACCAATGCAGAACTCCACACAAATATCCCCTGAACGTGTACCCGTCCATAACCTCCCTGTCTCACAGGAACGAACCACTGCGGAACTCCACATAAATATGCCATGAACCTGTACCCCTCCATAACCTCCCTGTCTCACTGGAACGCACAAATGCTGAACTCCACACAAATATGCCCTGAACCTGTACCCCTCCATAACCTCACTGTCTCACTGGAACGTACCAATGCAGAGCTCCACACAAATATGCCCTTAACCTGTACCCCTCCATAACCACCCTGTCTCACTGGAACGCACCAATGCCGAACTCCACTCAAATATGCCCTGATCCTGTACCGTGCATAACCTCCTTGTCTCACTGGAACATACCATTGCATAAAACCACACAAATATGCCCTGAAGCTGTATCCCTCCATAACCTCCCTGTCTCACTGGAACGTACCATTGCAGAACACCACACAAATATGCCCTGAACCTGTACCCCTCCATAAAATCCCTGTCTCACTGGAACGTACAATGCAGAACTCCACACAACTATGCCCTGAACCTGTACACCTCCATAACTTCCCTGTCACACTGGAACGTACCAATGCACAACTCCACACAAATATGCCCTGCACCTGTACCCGTCCATAACCTCCCTGTCTCACAGGAAAGTACCAATGCAAAACTCCACACAAAAATGCCCTGAACCTGAACCGCTCCATAACCTACCTGTCTGACTGGAAGGTACCAATGCAGAACTCCACACAAATATGCTCTGAACCTGTACGCCTCCATAACCTCCCAGACTCGTTGCAACGTAACAATGAAGAACTGCACACAAATATGCCATGAACCTGTACCCTCCATAACCTCCCCGTCTCACTGGAACGTACCAATGCAGAATTCCACACGAATTTGCCCTGAACCTGTACCCCTCCATAACCTCCCTGTCTCACTGGAACGTACCAATGCAGAACTACACTCAAATATGCCCTGAACCTGTACCGTGCATAACCTCCCTGTCTCACTGGAACGTACCAATGCAGAACTCCACAATAATATGCCCTGAACGTGTACCCGTCCATAACCTCCCTGTCTCACTGGAACGTCCCACTGCAGAACTCCACACAAATATGCAATTAAACTGTACCCTCCATAACCTCCCTGTCTCAATGGAACGTACCAATGCAGAACTCCACACAAATATGCCCTGAACATGTACCCTCCATAACCTTCCTGTCTCACTGGAACGTACCAATGCAGAACTCCACACAAATATGCCCTGAACCTGTACCCGTCCATAACCTCCCTGTCTCACTGGAACGTACCACTGCTGAACTCCACACAAATATACACTGAACCTGTACCCTCCTAAACCTCCCTGTCTCACTGGAACGTCCCACTGCAGAACTCCACACAAATATGCCATGAACCTGTACCCGTCCATAACCTCCCTGTCTCACTGGAACGTACCAGTACAGAACTGCACACAAATATGCCCTGAACCTGTACCCTCTATAACCTCCCTGTCTCACTGGAACATACCAATGCAGAACTCCACTCAAATATGCCCTGATCCTGCACCGTGCATAACCTCCCTGTCTCACTGGAACGTACCATTGCAGAACAGCACACAAATATGCCCTGAACCTGTACCCCTCCATAACCTTCCTGTCTCACTGGAACGTACTAATGCAGAACTCCACACAAATATGCCCTGAACCTGTACCCCTCCATAACTTCCCTGTCTCACTGGAACGTACCATTGCAGAACACCACACAAATATGCCCTGAACCTGTACCCGTCCATAACCTCCCTGTCCCACCAGAACGTCCCACTGCAGAACTCCACACAACTAGGCCCTGAACCTGTACCCCTACATAACTTCCCTGTCCCACTGGAATGTACCCATGCAGAACTCCACACAAATATGCCCTGAACCTGTACCCGTCCATAACCTCCCTGTCCCACCGGAACGTCCCACTGCAGAACTCCACACAAATATGCCATGAACCTGTACCCTCCATAAACTCCCTGTCTAACAGGGAAATACCATTGCAGAACTCCACACAAATATGCCCTGAACCTGTACCCCTCCATACCTTTGTGTGTCATTGCAACGTACCAATGCAGAACTCCACACAAATATGCCCTGAACATGTACCCTCCATAACCTCCCTGTCTCACTGGAACGCACCAATGCCGAACTCAACTCAAATATGCCCTGATTCTGTACCGTGCATAACCTCCCTGTCTCACTGGAACGTACCATTGCAGAACACCACACAAATATGCCCTGAACCTGTACCCCTCCATAACCTCCCTGTCTCACTGGAACGCACCAAGGCCGAACTACACTCAAATATGCCCTGATCCTGTACCGTGCATATCCTGCCTGTCTCACTGGAATTTACCATTGTAGAACTCCACACAAATATGCCCTGAACCTGTACCCCTCCATAACCTCCCTGTCTCACTGGAACGTACCATTACAGACCACCACACAAAAATGCCATGAATCTGTACCCATCCATAACCTCCCTGTCTCACTGGAACGTACCAATGCAGAACTCCACACAAATATGCCCTGAACCTGTACACCTCCAGAACCTCCCTGTCTCAGTGGAACGTTCAAATGCAGAACTCCACACAAATATGCCCTGAACATGTACCCCTCCATAACCTCCCTGTCTCACTGGAATGCACCAATGCCGAACTCCACTCAAATATGCCCTGATCCTGTACCGTGCATAACCTCCCTGTCTCACTGGAACGTACCATTGCAGAACACCACACAAATATGCCCTGAACCTGTATCCCTCCATAACCTCCCTGTCTCACTGGAACGTACCAATGCAGAACTCCACACAAATATGCCATGAACCTGTACCCTCCATAACCTCCCCGTCTCACTGGAACGTACCAATGCTGAATTCCACACGAATTTGCCCTGAACCTGTACCCCTCCATAACCTCCCTGTCTCACTGGAACGTACCAATGCAGAACTACACTCAAATATGCCCTGAACCTGTACCGTGCATAACCTCCCTGTCTCACTGGAGCGTACCAATGCAGAACTCCACAATAATATGCCCTGAACGTGTACCCGTCCATAATCTCCCTGTCTCACTGACACGTACCATTGCAGAACACCACACAAAAAATGCCCTGAATCTGTACCCCTCCATAACCTCCCTGTCTCACTGAAACGTACCATTGCAGAACATCACACAAATATGCCCTGAACCTGTACCCCTCCATAAAATCCCTGTCTCACTGGAACGTTCAATGCAGAACTCCACACAACTATGCCCTGAACCTGTACACCTCCATAACTTCCCTGTCACACTGGAACGTACCAATGCAGAACTCCACACAAATATGCCCTGCACCTGTACCCGTCCATAACCTCCCTGTCTCACAGGAAAGTACCAATGCAGAACTCCACACAAAAATGCCCTGAACCTGAACCGCTCCATAACCTACCTGTCTGACTGGAAGGTACCAATGCAGAACTCCACACAAATATGCTCTGAACCTGTACGCCTCCATAACCTCCCAGACTCGTTGCAACGTAACAATGAAGAACTGCACACAAATATGCCATGAACCTGTACCCTCCATAACCTCCCCGTCTCACTGGAACGTACCAATGCAGAATTCCACACGAATTTGCCCTGAACCTGTACCCCTCCATAACCTCCCTGTCTCACTGGAACGTACCAATGCAGAACTACACTCAAATATGCCCTGAACCTGTACCGTGCATAACCTCCCTGTCTCACTGGAACGTACCAATGCAGAACTCCACAATAATATGCCCTGAACGTGTACCCGTCCATAACCTCCCTGTCTCACTGGAACGTCCCACTGCAGAACTCCACACAAATATGCAATTAAACTGTACCCTCCATAACCTCCCTGTCTCAATGGAACGTACCAATGCAGAACTCCACACAAATATGCCCTGAACATGTACCCTCCATAACCTTCCTGTCTCACTGGAACGTACCAATGCAGAACTCCACACAAATATGCCCTGAACCTGTACCCGTCCATAACCTCCCTGTCTCACTGGAACGTACCACTGCTGAACTCCACACAAATATACACTGAACCTGTACCCTCCTAAACCTCCCTGTCTCACTGGAACGTCCCACTGCAGAACTCCACACAAATATGCCATGAACCTGTACCCGTCCATAACCTCCCTGTCTCACTGGAACGTACCAGTACAGAACTGCACACAAATATGCCCTGAACCTGTACCCTCTATAACCTCCCTGTCTCACTGGAACATACCAATGCAGAACTCCACTCAAATATGCCCTGATCCTGCACCGTGCATAACCTCCCTGTCTCACTGGAACGTACCATTGCAGAACAGCACACAAATATGCCCTGAACCTGTACCCCTCCATAACCTTCCTGTCTCACTGGAACGTACTAATGCAGAACTCCACACAAATATGCCCTGAACCTGTACCCCTCCATAAATTCCCTGTCTCACTGGAACGTACCATTGCAGAACACCACACAAATATGCCCTGAACCTGTACCCGTCCATAACCTCCCTGTCCCACCAGAACGTCCCACTGCAGAACTCCACACAACTAGGCCCTGAACCTGTACCCCTACATAACTTCCCGGTCCCACTGGAATGTACCCATGCAGAACTCCACACAAATATGCCCTGAACCTGTACCCGTCCATAACCTCCCTGTCCCACCGGAACGTCCCACTGCAGAACTCCACACAAATATGCCATGAACCTGTACCCTCCATAAACTCCCTGTCTCACAGGGAAATACCATTGCAGAACTCCACACAAATATGCCCTGAACCTGTACCCCTCCATACCTTTGTGTGTCATTGCAACGTACCAATGCAGAACTCCACACAAATATACCCTGAACCTGTACCCTCCATAACCTCCCTGTGTCAATGGAAAGTACCAATGCAGAACTCCACACAAATATGCCCTGAACATGTACCCTCCATAACCTCCCTGTCTCACTGGAACGCACCAATGCCGAACTCAACTCAAATATGCCCTGATTCTGTACCGTGCATAACCTCCCTGTCTCACTGGAACGTACCATTGCAGAACACCACACAAATATGCCCTGAACCTGTACCCCTCCATAACCTCCCTGTCTCACTGGAACGCACCAAGGCCGAACTACACTCAAATATGCCCTGATCCTGTACCGTGCATATCCTGCCTGTCTCACTGGAATTTACCATTGTAGAACTCCACACAAATATGCCCTGAACCTGTACCCCTCCATAACCTCCCTGTCTCACTGGAACGTACCATTACAGACCACCACACAAAAATGCCATGAATCTGTACCCATCCATAACCTCCCTGTCTCACTGGAACGTACCAATGCAGAACTCCACACAAATATGCCCTGAACCTGTACACCTCCAGAACCTCCCTGTCTCAGTGGAACGTTCAAATGCAGAACTCCACACAAATATGCCCTGAACATGTACCCCTCCATAACCTCCCTGTCTCACTGGAATGCACCAATGCCGAACTCCACTCAAATATGCCCTGATCCTGTACCGTGCATATCCTCCCTGTCTCACTGGAACGTACCATTGCAGAACACCACACAAATATGCCCTGAACCTGTATCCCTCCATAACCTCCCTGTCTCACTGGAACGTACCAATGCAGAACTCCACACAAATATGCCATGAACCTGTACCCTCCATAACCTCCCCGTCTCACTGGAACGTACCAATGCTGAATTCCACACGAATTTGCCCTGAACCTGTACCCCTCCATAACCTCCCTGTCTCACTGGAACGTACCAATGCAGAACTACACTCAAATATGCCCTGAACCTGTACCGTGCATAACCTCCCTGTCTCACTGGAGCGTACCAATGCAGAACTCCACAATAATATGCCCTGAACGTGTACCCGTCCATAACCTCCCTGTCTCACTGGAACGTCCCACTGCAGAACTCCACACAACTAGGCCCTGAACCTGTACCCCTACATAACTTCCCTGTCCCACTGGAATGTACCCATGCAGAACTCCACACAAATATGCCCTGAACCTGTACCCGTCCATAACCTCCCTGTCCCACCGGAACGTCCCACTGCAGAACTCCACACAAATATGCCATGAACCTGTACCCTCCATAAACTCACTGTCTCACAGGGAAATACCATTGCAGAACTCCACACAAATATGCCCTGAACCTGTACCCCTCAATACCTTTGTGTCTCATTGCAACGTACCAATGCAGAACTCCACACAAATATACCCTGAACCTGTACCCTCCATAACCTCCCTGTGTCAATGGAAAGTACCAATGCAGAACTCCACACAAATATGCCCTGAACATGTACCCTCCATAACCTCCCTGTCTCACTGGAACGCACCAATGCCGAACTCAACTCAAATATGCCCTGATTCTGTACCGTGCATAACCTCCCTGTCTCACTGGAACGTACCATTGCAGAACACCACACAAATATGCCCTGAACCTGTACCCCTCCATAACCTCCCTGTCTCACTGGAACGCACCAAGGCCGAACTCCACTCAAATATGCCCTGATCCTGTACCGTGCATAACCTGCCTGTCTCACTGGAACTTACCATTGTAGAACTCCACACAAATATGCCCTGAACCTGTACACCTCCATAACGTCCCTGTCTCACTGGAACGTACCATGACAGACCACCACACAAAAATGCCATGAATCTGTACCCATCCATAACCTCCCTGTCTCACTGGAACGTACCAATGCAGAACTCCACACAAATATGCCCTGAACCTGTACCCCTCCAGAACCTCCCTGTCTCAGTGGAACGTTCAAATGAAGAACTCCACACAAATATGCCCTGAACCTGTACCCCTCCATAACCTCCCTGTCTCACTGGAACGTACAAATACAGAACTCCACTCAAATATGCCCTGATCCTGTACCGTGCATAACCTCCCTGTCTCACTGGAACTTACCAATGCAGAACTCCACACAAATATCCCCTGAACGTGTACCCGTCCATAACCTCCCTGTCTCACAGGAACGAACCACTGCGGAAATCCACACAAATATGCCATGAACCTGGACCCCTCCATAACCTCCCTGTCTCACTGGAACGCACAAATGCTGAACTCCACACAAATATGCCCTGAACCTGTACCCCTCCATAACCTCCCTGTCTCACTGGAACGTACCAATGCAGAACTCCACACAAATATGCCCTGAACCTGTACCCCTCCAGAACCTCCCTGTCTCAGTGGAACGTTCAAATGCAGAACTCCACACAAATATGCCCTGAACATGTGCCCCTCCATAACCTCCCTGTCTCACTGGAATGCACCAATGCCGAACTCCACTCAAATATGCCCTGATCCTGTACCGTGCATAAACTCCCTGTCTCACTGAAACGTACCATTGCAGAACACCACACAAATATGCCCTGAACCTGTATCCCTCCATAACCTACCTGTCTCACTGGAACGCACCAATGCCGAACTCCACTCAAATATGCCCTGATCCTGTACCGTGCATAACCTCCCTGTCTCACTGGAACGTACCATTGCAGAACAGCACACAAATATGCCCTGAACCTGTACCCCTCCATACACTCCCTGTCTCACTGGAACGTACCAATGCAGAACTCCACACAAATATGCCCTGATCCTGTACCCCTCCATAACCTCCCTGTCTCACTGGAACGCACCAAGGCCGAACTCCACTCAAATATGCCCTGATCCTGTACCGTGCATAACCTGCCTGTCTCACTGGAACGTACCATTGTAGAACTCCACACAAATATGCCCTGAACCTGTACCCCACCATAACATCCCTGTCTCACTGGAACGTACCATTACAGACCACCACACAAAAATGCCATGAATCTGTACCCATCCATAACCTCCCTGTCTCACTGGAACGTACCAATGCAGAACTCCACACAAATATGCCCTGAACCTGTACCCCTCCAGAACCTCCCTGTCTCAGTGGAACGTTCAAATGCAGAACTCCACACAAATATGCCCTGAACATGTACCCCTCCATAACCTCCCTGTCTCACTGGAATGCACCAATGCCGAACTCCACTCAAATATGCCCTGATCCTGTACCGTGCATAACCTCCCTGTCTCACTGGAACGTACCATTGCAGAACACCACACAAATATGCCCTGAACCTGTATCCCTCCATAACCTCCCTGTCTCACTGGAACGTACCAATGCAGAACTCCACACAAATATGCCCTGAACCTGTACCCCTCCATAACCTCCCTGTCTCACTGGAACGCACCAATGCCGAACTCCACTCAAATATGCCCTGATCCTGTACCGTGCATAACCTCCCTGTCACACTGTAACGTACAATTGCAGACCACACACACAAATATGCCCTGAACCTGTACCCCTCCATAAACTCCCTGTCTCACTGGAACGTACAAATACAGAACTCCACTCAAATATGCCCTGAACCTGTACCGTGCATAACTTCCCTGTCTCACTGGAACTTCCCAATGCAGAACTCCACACAAATATCCCCTGAACGTGTACCCGTCCATAACCTCCCTGTCTCACAGGAACGAACCACTGCGGAACTCCACACAAATATGCCATGAACCTGTACCCCTCCATAACCTCCCTGTCTCACTGGAACGCACAAATGCAGAACTCCACACAAATATGCCCTGAACCTGTACCCCTCCATACCTTTGTGTGTCATTGCAACGTACCAATGCAGAACTCCACACAAATATACCCTGAACCTGTACCCTCCATAACCTCCCTGTGTCAATGGAAAGTACCAATGCAGAACTCCACACAAATATGCCCTGAACATGTACCCTCCATAACCTCCCTGTCTCACTGGAACGCACCAATGCCGAACTCAACTCAAATATGCCCTGATTCTGTACCGTGCATAACCTCCCTGTCTCACTGGAACGTACCATTGCAGAACACCACACAAATATGCCCTGAACCTGTACCCCTCCATAACCTCCCTGTCTCACTGGAACGCACCAAGGCCGAACTACACTCAAATATGCCCTGATCCTGTACCGTGCATATCCTGCCTGTCTCACTGGAATTTACCATTGTAGAACTCCACACAAATATGCCCTGAACCTGTACCCCTCCATAACCTCCCTGTCTCACTGGAACGTACCATTACAGACCACCACACAAAAATGCCATGAATCTGTACCCATCCATAACCTCCCTGTCTCACTGGAACGTACCAATGCAGAACTCCACACAAATATGCCCTGAACCTGTACACCTCCAGAACCTCCCTGTCTCAGTGGAACGTTCAAATGCAGAACTCCACACAAATATGCCCTGAACATGTACCCCTCCATAACCTCCCTGTCTCACTGGAATGCACCAATGCCGAACTCCACTCAAATATGCCCTGATCCTGTACCGTGCATATCCTCCCTGTCTCACTGGAACGTACCATTGCAGAACACCACACAAATATGCCCTGAACCTGTATCCCTCCATAACCTCCCTGTCTCACTGGAACGTACCAATGCAGAACTCCACACAAATATGCCATGAACCTGTACCCTCCATAACCTCCCCGTCTCACTGAAACGTACCAATGCTGAATTCCACACGAATTTGCCCTGAACCTGTACCCCTCCATAACCTCCCTGTCTCACTGGAACGTACCAATGCAGAACTACACTCAAATATGCCCTGAACCTGTACCGTGCATAACCTCCCTGTCTCACTGGAGCGTACCAATGCAGAACTCCACAATAATATGCCCTGAACGTGTACCCGTCCATAACCTCCCTGTCTCACTGGAACGTCCCACTGCAGAACTCCACACAACTAGGCCCTGAACCTGTACCCCTACATAACTTCCCTGTCCCACTGGAATGTACCCATGCAGAACTCCACACAAATATGCCCTGAACCTGTACCCGTCCATAACCTCCCTGTCCCACCGGAACGTCCCACTGCAGAACTCCACACAAATATGCCATGAACCTGTACCCTCCATAAACTCACTGTCTCACAGGGAAATACCATTGCAGAACTCCACACAAATATGCCCTGAACCTGTACCCCTCAATACCTTTGTGTCTCATTGCAACGTACCAATGCAGAACTCCACACAAATATACCCTGAACCTGTACCCTCCATAACCTCCCTGTGTCAATGGAAAGTACCAATGCAGAACTCCACACAAATATGCCCTGAACATGTACCCTCCATAACCTCCCTGTCTCACTGGAACGCACCAATGCCGAACTCAACTCAAATATGCCCTGATTCTGTACCGTGCATAACCTCCCTGTCTCACTGGAACGTACCATTGCAGAACACCACACAAATATGCCCTGAACCTGTACCCCTCCATAACCTCCCTGTCTCACTGGAACGCACCAAGGCCGAACTCCACTCAAATATGCCCTGATCCTGTACCGTGCATAACCTGCCTGTCTCACTGGAACTTACCATTGTAGAACTCCACACAAATATGCCCTGAACCTGTACACCTCCATAACGTCCCTGTCTCACTGGAACGTACCATGACAGACCACCACACAAAAATGCCATGAATCTGTACCCATCCATAACCTCCCTGTCTCACTGGAACGTACCAATGCAGAACTCCACACAAATATGCCCTGAACCTGTACCCCTCCAGAACCTCCCTGTCTCAGTGGAACGTTCAAATGAAGAACTCCACACAAATATGCCCTGAACCTGTACCCCTCCATAACCTCCCTGTCTCACAGGAACGAACCACTGCGGAACTCCACACAAATATGCCATGAACCTGGACCCCTCCATAACCTCCCTGTCTCACTGGAACGCACAAATGCTGAACTCCACACAAATATCCCCTGAACGTGTACCCGTCCATAACCTCCCTGTCTCACAGGAACGAACCACTGCGGAACTCCACACAAATATGCCATGAACCTGGACCCCTCCATAACCTCCCTGTCTCACTGGAACGCACAAATGCTGAACTCCACACAAATATGCCCTGAACCTGTACCCCTCCATAACCTCCCTGTCTCACTGGAACGTACCAATGCAGAACTCCACACAAATATGCCCTGAACCTGTACCCCTCCAGAACCTCCCTGTCTCAGTGGAACGTTCAAATGCAGAACTCCACACAAATATGCCCTGAACATGTGCCCCTCCATAACCTCCCTGTCTCACTGGAATGCACCAATGCCGAACTCCACTCAAATATGCCCTGATCCTGTACCGTGCATAAACTCCCTGTCTCACTGAAACGTACCATTGCAGAACACCACACAAATATGCCCTGAACCTGTATCCCTCCATAACCTACCTGTCTCACTGGAACGCACCAATGCCGAACTCCACTCAAATATGCCCTGATCCTGTACCGTGCATAACCTCCCTGTCTCACTGGAACGTACCATTGCAGAACAGCACACAAATATGCCCTGAACCTGTACCCCTCCATACACTCCCTGTCTCACTGGAACGTACCAATGCAGAACTCCACACAAATATGCCCTGATCCTGTACCCCTCCATAACCTCCCTGTCTCACTGGAACGCACCAAGGCCGAACTCCACTCAAATATGCCCTGATCCTGTACCGTGCATAACCTGCCTGTCTCACTGGAACGTACCATTGTAGAACTCCACACAAATATGCCCTGAACCTGTACCCCACCATAACATCCCTGTCTCACTGGAACGTACCATTACAGACCACCACACAAAAATGCCATGAATCTGTACCCATCCATAACCTCCCTGTCTCACTGGAACGTACCAATGCAGAACTCCACACAAATATGCCCTGAACCTGTACCCCTCCAGAACCTCCCTGTCTCAGTGGAACGTTCAAATGCAGAACTCCACACAAATATGCCCTGAACATGTACCCCTCCATAACCTCCCTGTCTCACTGGAATGCACCAATGCCAAACTCCACTCAAATATGCCCTGATCCTGTACCGTGCATAACCTCCCTGTCTCACTGGAACGTACCATTGCAGAACACCACACAAATATGCCCTGAACCTGTATCCCTCCATAACCTCCCTGTCTCACTGGAACGTACCAATGCAGAACTCCACACAAATATGCCCTGAACCTGTACCCCTCCATAACCTCCCTGTCTCACTGGAACGCACCAATGCCGAACTCCACTCAAATATGCCCTGATCCTGTACCGTGCATAACCTCCCTGTCACACTGTAACGTACAATTGCAGACCACACACACAAATATGCCCTGAACCTGTACCCCTCCATAAAATCCCTGTCTCACTGGAACGTGCAGTGCAGAACTCCACACAACTATGCCCTGAACCTGTACACCTCCATAACTTCCCTGTCACACTGGAACGTACCAACGCTGAACTCCACACAAATATGCCCTGCACCTGTACCCCTCCATAACCTCCCTGTCTCACTGGAATGCACCAATGCCGAACTCCACTCAAATATGCTCTGATCCTGTACCGTGCATAACCTCCCTGTCTCACTGGAACGTACCATTGCAGAACACCACACAAATATGCCCTGAACCTGTATCCCTCCATAACCTCCCTGTCTCACTGGAACGTACCAATGCAGAACTCCACACAAATATGCCATTAACCTGTACCCTCCATAACCTCCCCGTCTCACTGGAACGTACCAATGCTGAATTCCACACGAATTTGCCCTGAACCTGTACCCCTCCATAACCTCCCTGTCTCACTGGAACGTACCA
The DNA here is from genome assembly GCF_048418815.1 of Hemitrygon akajei. Classification (NCBI taxonomy): domain Eukaryota; kingdom Metazoa; phylum Chordata; class Chondrichthyes; order Myliobatiformes; family Dasyatidae; genus Hemitrygon; species Hemitrygon akajei. The sequence continues at coordinate 1,771,359 of NW_027331971.1, read as the reverse complement.
ATGCAGAACTACACTCAAATATGCCCTGAACCTGTACCGTGCATAACCTCCCTGTCTCACTGGAGCGTACCAATGCAGAACTCCACAATAATATGCCCTGAACGTGTACCCGTCCATAACCTCCCTGTCTCACTGGAACGTACCATTGCAGAACACCACACAAAAAATGCCCTGAATCTGTACCCCTCCATAACCTCCCTGTCTCACTGAAACGTACCATTGCAGAACACCACACAAATATGCCCTGAACCTGTACCCCTCCATAAAATCCCTGTCTCACTGGAACGTACAATGCAGAACTCCACACAACTATGCCCTGAACCTGTACACCTCCATAACTTCCCTGTCACACTGGAACGTACCAATGCAGAACTCCACACAAATATGCCCTGCACCTGTACCCGTCCATAACCTCCCTGTCTCACAGGAAAGTACCAATGCAGAACTCCACACAAAAATGCCCTGAACCTGAACCGCTCCATAACCTACCTGTCTGACTGGAAGGTACCAATGCAGAACTCCACACAAATATGCTCTGAACCTGTACGCCTCCATAACCTCCCAGACTCGTTGCAACGTAACAATGAAGAACTGCACACAAATATGCCATGAACCTGTACCCTCCATAACCTCCCCGTCTCACTGGAACGTACCAATGCAGAATTCCACACGAATTTGCCCTGAACCTGTACCCCTCCATAACCTCCCTGTCTCACTGGAACGTACCAATGCAGAACTACACTCAAATATGCCCTGAACCTGTACCGTGCATAACCTCCCTGTCTCACTGGAACGTACCAATGCAGAACTCCACAATAATATGCCCTGAACGTGTACCCGTCCATAACCTCCCTGTCTCACTGGAACGTCCCACTGCAGAACTCCACACAAATATGCAATTAAACTGTACCCTCCATAACCTCCCTGTCTCAATGGAACGTACCAATGCAGAACTCCACACAAATATGCCCTGAACATGTACCCTCCATAACCTTCCTGTCTCACTTGAACGTACCAATGCAGAACTCCACACAAATATGCCCTGAACCTGTACCCGTCCATAACCTCCCTGTCTCACTGGAACGTACCACTGCTGAACTCCACACAAATATACACTGAACCTGTACCCTCCTAAACCTCCCTGTCTCACTGGAACGTCCCACTGCAGAACTCCACACAAATATGCCATGAACCTGTACCCGTCCATAACCTCCCTGTCTCACTGGAACGTACCAGTACAGAACTGCACACAAATATGCCCTGAACCTGTACCCTCTATAACCTCCCTGTCTCACTGGAACATACCAATGCAGAACTCCACTCAAATATGCCCTGATCCTGCACCGTGCATAACCTCCCTGTCTCACTGGAACGTACCATTGCAGAACAGCACACAAATATGCCCTGAACCTGTACCCCTCCATAACCTTCCTGTCTCACTGGAACGTACTAATGCAGAACTCCACACAAATATGCCCTGAACCTGTACCCCTCCATAACTTCCCTGTCTCACTGGAACGTACCATTGCAGAACACCACACAAATATGCCCTGAACCTGTACCCGTCCATAACCTCCCTGTCCCACCAGAACGTCCCACTGCAGAACTCCACACAACTAGGCCCTGAACCTGTACCCCTACATAACTTCCCTGTCCCACTGGAATGTACCCATGCAGAACTCCACACAAATATGCCCTGAACCTGTACCCGTCCATAACCTCCCTGTCCCACCGGAACGTCCCACTGCAGAACTCCACACAAATATGCCATGAACCTGTACCCTCCATAAACTCCCTGTCTCACAGGGAAATACCATTGCAGAACTCCACACAAATATGCCCTGAACCTGTACCCCTCCATACCTTTGTGTGTCATTGCAACGTACCAATGCAGAACTCCACACAAATATACCCTGAACCTGTACCCTCCATAACCTCCCTGTGTCAATGGAAAGTACCAATGCAGAACTCCACACAAATATGCCCTGAACATGTACCCTCCATAACCTCCCTGTCTCACTGGAACGCACCAATGCCGAACTCAACTCAAATATGCCCTGATTCTGTACCGTGCATAACCTCCCTGTCTCACTGGAACGTACCATTGCAGAACACCACACAAATATGCCCTGAACCTGTACCCCTCCATAACCTCCCTGTCTCACTGGAACGCACCAAGGCCGAACTCCACACAAATATGCCCTGAACCTGTACACCTCCAGAACCTCCCTGTGTCAATGGAAAGTACCAATGCAGAACTCCACACAAATATGCCCTGAACATGTACCGTGCATATCCTGCCTGTCTCACTGGAATTTACCATTGTAGAACTCCACACAAATATGCCCTGAACCTGTACCCCTCCATAACCTCCCTGTCTCACTGGAACGTACCATTACAGACCACCACACAAAAATGCCATGAATCTGTACCCATCCATAACCTCCCTGTCTCACTGGAACGTACCAATGCAGAACTCCACACAAATATGCCCTGAACCTGTACACCTCCAGAACCTCCCTGTCTCAGTGGAACGTTCAAATGCAGAACTCCACACAAATATGCCCTGAACATGTACCCCTCCATAACCTCCCTGTCTCACTGGAATGCACCAATGCCGAACTCCACTCAAATATGCCCTGATCCTGTACCGTGCATATCCTCCCTGTCTCACTGGAACGTACCATTGCAGAACACCACACAAATATGCCCTGAACCTGTATCCCTCCATAACCTCCCTGTCTCACTGGAACGTACCAATGCAGAACTCCACACAAATATGCCATGAACCTGTACCCTCCATAACCTCCCCGTCTCACTGGAACGTACCAATGCTGAATTCCACACGAATTTGCCCTGAACCTGTACCCCTCCATAACCTCCCTGTCTCACTGGAACGTACCAATGCAGAACTACACTCAAATATGCCCTGAACCTGTACCGTGCATAACCTCCCTGTCTCACTGGAGCGTACCAATGCAGAACTCCACAATAATATGCCCTGAACGTGTACCCGTCCATAACCTCCCTGTCTCACTGGAACGTCCCACTGCAGAACTCCACACAACTAGGCCCTGAACCTGTACCCCTACATAACTTCCCTGTCCCACTGGAATGTACCCATGCAGAACTCCACACAAATATGCCCTGAACCTGTACCCGTCCATAACCTCCCTGTCCCACCGGAACGTCCCACTGCAGAACTCCACACAAATATGCCATGAACCTGTACCCTCCATAAACTCACTGTCTCACAGGGAAATACCATTGCAGAACTCCACACAAATATGCCCTGAACCTGTACCCCTCCATACCTTTGTGTCTCATTGCAACGTACCAATGCAGAACTCCACACAAATATACCCTGAACCTGTACCCTCCATAACCTCCCTGTGTCAATGGAAAGTACCAATGCAGAACTCCACACAAATATGCCCTGAACATGTACCCTCCATAACCTCCCTGTCTCACTGGAACGCACCAATGCCGAACTCAACTCAAATATGCCCTGATTCTGTACCGTGCATAACCTCCCTGTCTCACTGGAACGTACCATTGCAGAACACCACACAAATATGCCCTGAACCTGTACCCCTCCATAACCTCCCTGTCTCACTGGAACGCACCAAGGCCGAACTCCACTCAAATATGCCCTGATCCTGTACCGTGCATAACCTGCCTGTCTCACTGGAACTTACCATTGTAGAACTCCACACAAATATGCCCTGAACCTGTACACCTCCATAACGTCCCTGTCTCACTGGAACGTACCATGACAGACCACCACACAAAAATGCCATGAATCTGTACCCATCCATAACCTCCCTGTCTCACTGGAACGTACCAATGCAGAACTCCACACAAATATGCCCTGAACCTGTACCCCTCCAGAACCTCCCTGTCTCAGTGGAACGTTCAAATGAAGAACTCCACACAAATATGCCCTGAACCTGTACCCCTCCATAACCTCCCTGTCTCACTGGAACGTACAAATACAGAACTCCACTCAAATATGCCCTGATCCTGTACCGTGCATAACCTCCCTGTCTCACTGGAACTTACCAATGCAGAACTCCACACAAATATCCCCTGAACGTGTACCCGGCCATAACCTCCCTGTCTCACTGGAACATACCAATGCAGAACTCCACACAAATATGCCCTGAACCTGTACCCTTCCAGAACCTCCCTGTCTCAGTGGAGCGTTCAAATGCAGAACTCCACACAAATATGCCCTGAACATGTACCCCTCCATAACCTCCCTGTCTCACTGGAATGCACCAATGCCGAACTCCACTCAAATATGCCCTGATCCTGTACCGTGCATAACCTCCCTGTCTCACTGGAACGTACCATTGCAGAACACCACACAAATATGCCCTGAACCTGTATCCCTCCATAACCTCCCAGTCTCACTGGAACGTACCAATGCCGAACTCCACTCAAATATGCCCTGATCCTGTACCGTGCATAACCTCCCTGTCACACTGGAACGTACAATTGCAGACCACACACACAAATATGCCCTGAAACTGAACCGTGCATAACCTCCCTGTCTCACTGGACTTACCAATGCAGAACCCCACACAAATATCCCCTGAACGTGTACCCGTCCATAACCTCCCTGTCTCACAGGAACGAACCACTGCGGAACTCCACACAAATATGCCATGAGCCTGGACCCCTCCATAACCTCCCTGTCTCACTGGAACGCACAAATGCTGAACTCCACACAAATATGCCCTGAACCTGTACCCCTCCATAACCTCCCTGTCTCACTGGAACGTACCAATGCAGAACTCCACACAAATATGCCCTGAACCTGTACCCCTCCAGAACCTCCCTGTCTCAGTGGAACGTTCAAATGCAGAACTCCACACAAATATGCCCTGAACATGTGCCCCTCCATAACCTCCCTGTCTCACTGGAATGCACCAATGCCGAACTCCACTCAAATATGCCCTGATCCTGTACCGTGCATAAACTCCCTGTCTCACTGAAACGTACCATTGCAGAACACCACACAAATATGCCCTGAACCTGCATCCCTCCATAACCTACCTGTCTCACTGGAACGCACCAATGCCGAACTCCACTCAAATATGCCCTGATCCTGTACCGTGCATAACCTCCCTGTCTCACTGGAACGTACCATTGCAGAACAGCACACAAATATGCCCTGAACCTGTACCCCTCCATACACTCCCTGTCTCACTGGAACGTACCAATGCAGAACTCCACACAAATATGCCCTGATCCTGTACCCCTCCATAACCTCCCTGTCTCACTGGAACGCACCAAGGCCGAACTCCACTCAAATATGCCCTGATCCTGTACCGTGCATAACCTGCCTGTCTCACTGGAACGTACCATTGTAGAACTCCACACAAATATGCCCTGAACCTGTACCCCTCCATAATCTCCCTGTCTCACTGGAACGTACCATTACAGACCACCACACAAAAATGCCACGAATCTGTACCCATCCATAACCTCCCTGTCTCACTGGAACGTACCAATGCAGAACTCCACACAAATATGCCCTGAACCTGTACCCCTCCAGAACCTCCCTGTCTCAGTGGAACGTTCAAATGCAGAACTCCACACAAATATGCCCTGAACATGTACCCCTCCATAACCTCCCTGTCTCACTGGAATGCACCAATGCCGAACTCCACTCAAATATGCCCTGATCCTGTACCGTGCATAACATCCCTGTCTCACTGGAACGTACCATTGCAGAACACCACACAAATATGCCCTGAACCTGTATCCCTCCATAACCTCCCTGTCTCACTGGAACGTACCAATGCAGAACTCCACACAAATATGCCCTGAACCTGTACCCCTCCATAACCTCCCTGTCTCACTGGAACGCACCAATGCCGAACTCCACTCAAATATGCCCTGATCCTGTACCGTGCATAACCTCCCTGTCACACAGTAACGTACAATTGCAGGCCACACACACAAATATGCCCTGAACCTGTACCCCTCCATAAACTCCCTGTCTCACTGGAACGTACAAATACAGAACTCCACTCAAATATGCCCTGAACATGTACCGTGCATAACTTCCCTGTCTCACTGGAACTTCCCAATGCAGAACTCCACACAAATATCCCCTGAACGTGTACCCGTCCATAACCTCCCTGTCTCACAGGAACGAACCACTGCGGAACTCCACACAAATATGCCATGAACCTGTACCCCTCCATAACCTCCCTGTCTCACTGGAACGCACAAATGCTGAACTCCACACAAATATGCCCTGAACCTGTACCCCTCCATAACCTCCCTGTCTCACTGGAACGCACCAATGCAGAGCTCCACACAAATATGCCCTTAACCTGTACCCCTCCATAACCTCCCTGTCTCACTGGAACGCACCAATGCCGAACTCCACTCAAATATGCCCTGATCCTGTACCGTGCATAACCTCCCTGTCTCACTGGAACGTACCATTGCAGAACACCACACAAATATGCCCTGAACCTGTACCCCAACATAACCTCATTGTCTCACTGGAAAGTACCAATGCAGAACTCCACACAAATATGCCCTTAACCTGTACCCCTCCATAACCTCCCTGTCTCACTGGAATGCACCAATGCCGAACTCCACTCAAATATGCCCTGATCCTGTACCGTGCATAACATCCCTGTCTCACTGGAACGTACCATTGCAGAACAGCACACAAATATGCCCTGAACCTGTACCCCTCCATACACTCCCTGTCTCACTGGAACGTACCAATGCAGAACTCCACACAAATATGCCCTCAACCTGTACCCCTCCATAACGTCCCTGCCTCACTGGAACTCACCAAGGCCGAACTCCACTCAAATATGCCCTGATCCTGTACCGTGATAACCTCCCTGTCTCACTGGAACGTACAAATACAGAACCCCACACAAATATGCCCTGAACCTGTACCCCTCCATAAAATCCCTGTCTCACTGGAACGTGCAGTGCAGAACTCCACACAACTATGCCCTGAACCTGTACACCTCCATAACTTCCCTGTCACACTGGAACGTACCAACGCTGAACTCCACACAAATATGCCCTGCACCTGTACCCCTCCATAACCTCCCTGTCTCACTGGAATGCACCAATGCCGAACTCCACTCAAATATGCCCTGATCCTGTACCGTGCATAACCTCCCTGTCTCACTGGAACGTACCATTGCAGAACAGCACACAAATATGCCCTGAACCTGTACCCCTCCATAACCTCCCTGTCTCACTGGAACGCACCAAGGCCGAACTCCACTCAAATATGCCCTGATCCTGTACCGTGCATAACCTCCCTGTCTCACTGGAACGTACCATTGTAGAACTCCACACAAATATGCCCTGAACCTGTACCCCTCCATAACCTCCCTGTCTCACTGGAACGTACCATTACAGACCACCACACAAATATGCCCTGAACCTGTACCCCTCCAGAACCTCCCTGTCTCAGTGGAGCGTTCAAATGCAGAACTCCACACAAATATGTCCTGAACATGTACCCCTCCATAACCTCCCTGTCTCACTGGAATGCACCAATGCCGAATTCCACTCAAATATGCCCTGATCCTGTACCGTGCATAACCTCCCTGTCTCACTGGAACGTACCATTGCAGAACACCACACAAATATGCCCTGAACCTGTATCCCTCCATAAACTCCCTGTCTCACTGGAACGTACCAATGCAGAACTCCACACAAATATGCCCTGAACCTGTACCCCGCCATAACGTCCCTGTCTCACTGGAACGCACCAATGCCGAACTCCACTCAAATATGCCCTGATCCTGTACCGTGCATAACCTCCCTGTCACACTGGAACGTACCATTGCAGACCACACACACAAATATGCCCTGAACCTGTACCCCTCCATAACCTCCCTGTCTCACTGGAACGTACAAATACAGAACTCCACTCAAATATGCCCTGATCCTGTACCGTGCATAACCTGCCTGTCTCACTGGAACGTACCATTGTAGAACTCCACACAAATATGCCCTGAACCTGTACCCATCCATACCCTCCCTGTCTCACTGGAACGTACCAATGCAGAACTCCACACAAATATGCCCTGAACCTGTACCCCTCCAGAACCTCCCTGTCTCAGTGGAACGTTCAAATGCAGAACTCCACACAAATATGCCCTGAACATGTACCCCTCCATAACCTCCCTGTCTCACTGGAATGCACCAATGCCGAACTCCACTCAAATATGCCCTGATCCTGTACCGTGCATAACCTCCCTGTCTCACTGGAACGTACCATTGCAGAACACCACACAAATATGCCCTGAACCTGTATCCCTCCATAACCTCCCTGTCTCACTGGAACGTACCAATGCAGAACTCCACACAAATATGCCCTGAACCTGTACCCCTCCATAACCTCCCTGTCTCACTGGAACGCACCAATGCCGAACTCCACTCAAATATGCCCTGATCCTGTACCGTGCATAACCTCCCTGTCACACTGGAACGTACAATTGCAGACCACACACACAAATATGCCCTGAACCTGTACCCCTCCATAACCTCCCTGTCTCACTGGAACGCACAAATGCTGAACTCCACACAAATATGCCCTGAACCTGTACCCCTCCATAACCTCCCTGTCTCACTGGAACGCACCATTGCAGAGCTCCACACAAATATGCCCTTAACCTGTACCCCTCCATAACGTCCCTGTCTCACTGGAACGCACCAATGCCGAACTCCACTCAAATATGCCCTGATCCTGTACCGTGCATAACCTCCCTGTCTCACTGGAACGTACCATTGCAGAACACCACACAAATATGCCCTGAACCTGTACCCCAACATAACCTCATTGTCTCACTGGAAAGTACCAATGCAGAACTCCACACAAATATGCCCTTAACCTGTACCCCTCCATAAACTCCCTGTCTCACTGGAACGTACAAATACAGAACTCCACTCAAATATGCCCTGAACATGTACCGTGCATAACTTCCCTGTCTCACTGGAACTTCCCAATGCAGAACTCCACACAAATATCCCCTGAACGTGTACCCGTCCATAACCTCCCTGTCTCACAGGAACGAACCACTGCGGAACTCCACACAAATATGCCATGAACCTGTACCCCTCCATAACCTCCCTGTCTCACTGGAACGCACAAATGCTGAACTCCACACAAATATGCCCTGAACCTGTACCCCTCCATAACCTCCCTGTCTCACTGGAACGCACCAATGCAGAGCTCCACACAAATATGCCCTTAACCTGTACCCCTCCATAACCTCCCTGTCTCACTGGAACGCACCAATGCCGAACTCCACTCAAATATGCCCTGATCCTGTACCGTGCATAACCTCCCTGTCTCACTGGAACGTACCATTGCAGAACACCACACAAATATGCCCTGAACCTGTACCCCAACATAACCTCATTGTCTCACTGGAAAGTACCAATGCAGAACTCCACACAAATATGCCCTTAACCTGTACCCCTCCATAACCTCCCTGTCTCACTGGAATGCACCAATGCCGAACTCCACTCAAATATGCCCTGATCCTGTACCGTGCATAACATCCCTGTCTCACTGGAACGTACCATTGCAGAACAGCACACAAATATGCCCTGAACCTGTACCCCTCCATACACTCCCTGTCTCACTGGAACGTACCAATGCAGAACTCCACACAAATATGCCCTCAACCTGTACCCCTCCATAACGTCCCTGCCTCACTGGAACTCACCAAGGCCGAACTCCACTCAAATATGCCCTGATCCTGTATCGTGATAACCTCCCTGTCTCACTGGAACGTACAAATACAGAACTCCACACAAATATGCCCTGAACCTGTACCCCTCCATAAAATCCCTGTCTCACTGGAACGTGCAGTGCAGAACTCCACACAACTATGCCCTGAACCTGTACACCTCCATAACTTCCCTGTCACACTGGAACGTACCAACGCTGAACTCCACACAAATATGCCCTGCACCTGTACCCCTCCATAACCTCCCTGTCTCACTGGAATGCACCAATGCCGAACTCCACTCAAATATGCCCTGATCCTGTACCGTGCATAACCTCCCTGTCTCACTGGAACGTACCATTGCAGAACAGCACACAAATATGCCCTGAACCTGTACCCCTCCATAACCTCCCTGTCTCACTGGAACGCACCAAGGCCGAACTCCACTCAAATATGCCCTGATCCTGTACCGTGCATAACCTCCCTGTCTCACTGGAACGTACCATTGTAGAACTCCACACAAATATGCCCTGAACCTGTACCCCTCCATAACCTCCCTGTCTCACTGGAACGTACCATTACAGACCACCACACAAAAATGCCCTGAATCTGTACCCATCCATAACCTCCCTGTCTCACTGGAACATACCAATGCAGAACTCCACACAAATATGCCCTGAACCTGTACCCCTCCAGAACCTCCCTGTCTCAGTGGAGCGTTCAAATGCAGAACTCCACACAAATATGTCCTGAACATGTACCCCTCCATAACCTCCCTGTCCAACTGGAATGCACCAATGCCGAATTCCACTCAAATATGCCCTGATCCTGTACCGTGCATAACCTCCCTGTCTCACTGGAACGTACCATTGCAGAACACCACACAAATATGCCCTGAACCTGTATCCCTCCATAAACTCCCTGTCTCACTGGAACGTACCAATGCAGAACTCCACACAAATATGCCCTGAACCTGTACCCCGCCATAACGTCCCTGTCTCACTGGAACGCACCAATGCCGAACTCCACTCAAATATGCCCTGATCCTGTACCGTGCATAACCTCCCTGTCACACTGGAACGTACCATTGCAGACCACACACACAAATATGCCCTGAACCTGTACCCCTCCATAACCTCCCTGTCTCACTGGAACGTACAAATACAGAACTCCACTCAAATATGCCCTGATCCTGTACCGTGCATAACCTGCCTGTCTCACTGGAACGTACCATTGTAGAACTCCACACAAATATGCCCTGAACCTGTACCCATCCATACCCTCCCTGTCTCACTGGAACGTACCAATGCAGAACTCCACACAAATATGCCCTGAACCTGTACCCCTCCAGAACCTCCCTGTCTCAGTGGAACGTTCAAATGCAGAACTCCACACAAATATGCCCTGAACATGTACCCCTCCATAACCTCCCTGTCTCACTGGAATGCACCAATGCCGAACTCCACTCAAATATGCCCTGATCCTGTACCGTGCATAACCTCCCTGTCACACTGGAACGTACAATTGCAGACCACACACACAAATATGCCCTGAACCTGTACCCCTCCATAACCTCCCTGTCTCACTGGAACGCACAAATGCTGAACTCCACACAAATATGCCCTGAACCTGTACCCCTCCATAACCTCCCTGTCTCACTGGAACGCACCATTGCAGAGCTCCACACAAATATGCCCTTAACCTGTACCCCTCCATAACGTCCCTGTCTCACTGGAACGCACCAATGCCGAACTCCACTCAAATATGCCCTGATCCTGTACCGTGCATAACCTCCCTGTCTCACTGGAACGTACCATTGCAGAACACCACACAAATATGCCCTGAACCTGTACCCCAACATAACCTCATTGTCTCACTGGAAAGTACCAATGCAGAACTCCACACAAATATGCCCTTAACCTGTACACCTCCATAACGTCCCTGTCTCACTGGAATGCACCAATGCCGAACTCCACTCAAATATGCCCTGATCCTGTACCGTGCATAACATCCCTGTCTCACTGGAACGTACCATTGCAGAACAGCACACAAATATGCCCTGAACCTGTACCCCTCCATACACTCCCTGTCTCACTGGAACGTACCAATGCAGAACTCCACACAAATATGCCCTCAACCTGTACCCCTCCATAACGTCCCTGTCTCACTGGAACTCACCAAGGCCGAACTCCACTCAAATATGCCCTGATCCTGTACCGTGATAACCTCCCTGTCTCACTGGAACGTACAAATACAGAACTCCACACAAATATGCCCTGAACCTGTACCCCTCCATAAAATCCCTGTCTCACTGGAACGTGCAATGCAGAACTCCACACAACTATGCCCTGAACCTGTACACCTCCATAACTTCCCTGTCACACTGGAACGTACCAACGCTGAACTCCACACAAATATGCCCTGCACCTGTACCCCTCCATAACCTCCCTGTCTCACTGGAATTCACCAATGCCGAACTCCACTCAAATATGCCCTGATCCTGTACCTTGCATAACCTCCCTGTCTCACTGGAACGTACCATTGCAGAACAGCACACAAATATGCCCTGAACCTGTACCCCTCCATAACCTCCCTGTCTCACTGGAACGCACCAAGGCCGAACTCCACTCAAATATGCCCTGATCCTGTACCGTGCATAAACTCCCTGTCTCACTGGAACGTACCATTGTAGAACTCCACACAAATATGCCCTGAACCTGTACCCCTCCATAACCTCCCTGCCTCACTGGAACGTACCATTACAGACCACCACACAAAAATGCCCTGAATCTGTACCCATCCATAACCTCCCTGTCTCACTGGAACATACCAATGCAGATCTCCACACAAATATGCCCTGAACCTGTACCCCTCCAGAACCTCCCTGTCTCAGTGGAGCGTTCAAATGCAGAACTCCACACAAATATGCCCTGAACATGTACCCCTCCATATCCTGACTGTCTCACTGGAATGCACCAATGCCGAATTCCACTCAAATATGCCCTGATCCTGTACCGTGCATAACCTCCCTGTCTCACTGGAACGTACCATTGCAGAACACCACACAAATATGCCCTGAACCTGTATCCCTCCATAAACTCCCTGTCTCACTGGAACGTACCAATGCAGAACTCCACACAAATATGCCCTGAACCTGTACCTCGCCATAACATCCCTGTCTCACTGGAACGTACAAATACAGAACTCCACTCAAATATGCCCTGAACCTGTACCCCTCCATAACCTCCCTGTCTCACTGGAACGTACAAATACAGAACTCCACTCAAATATGCCCTGAACCTGTACCGTGCATAACCTCCCTGTCTCACTGGAACATACCAATGCAGAACTCCACACAAATATGCCCTGAACCTGTACCCTTCCAGAACCTCCCTGTCTCAGTGGAGCGTTCAAATGCAGAACTCCACACAAATATGCCCTGAACATGTACCCCTCCATAACCTCCCTGTCTCACTGGAATGCACCAATGCCGAACTCCACTCAAATATGCCCTGATCCTGTACCGTGCATAACCTCCCTGTCTCACTGGAACGTACCATTGCAGAACACCACACAAATATGCCCTGAACCTGTATCCCTCCATAACCTCCCAGTCTCACTGGAACGTACCAATGCCGAACTCCACTCAAATATGCCCTGATCCTGTACCGTGCATAACCTCCCTGTCACACTGGAACGTACAATTGCAGACCACACACACAAATATGCCCTGAAACTGAACCGTGCATAACCTCCCTGTCTCACTGGACTTACCAATGCAGAACCCCACACAAATATCCCCTGAACGTGTACCCGTCCATAACCTCCCTGTCTCACAGGAACGAACCACTGCGGAACTCCACACAAATATGCCATGAGCCTGGACCCCTCCATAACCTCCCTGTCTCACTGGAACGCACAAATGCTGAACTCCACACAAATATGCCCTGAACCTGTACCCCTCCATAACCTCCCTGTCTCACTGGAACGTACCAATGCAGAACTCCACACAAATATGCCCTGAACCTGTACCCCTCCAGAACCTCCCTGTCTCAGTGGAACGTTCAAATGCAGAACTCCACACAAATATGCCCTGAACATGTGCCCCTCCATAACCTCCCTGTCTCACTGGAATGCACCAATGCCGAACTCCACTCAAATATGCCCTGATCCTGTACCGTGCATAAACTCCCTGTCTCACTGAAACGTACCATTGCAGAACACCACACAAATATGCCCTGAACCTGCATCCCTCCATAACCTACCTGTCTCACTGGAACGCACCAATGCCGAACTCCACTCAAATATGCCCTGATCCTGTACCGTGCATAACCTCCCTGTCTCACTGGAACGTACCATTGCAGAACAGCACACAAATATGCCCTGAACCTGTACCCCTCCATACACTCCCTGTCTCACTGGAACGTACCAATGCAGAACTCCACACAAATATGCCCTGATCCTGTACCCCTCCATAACCTCCCTGTCTCACTGGAACGCACCAAGGCCGAACTCCACTCAAATATGCCCTGATCCTGTACCGTGCATAACCTGCCTGTCTCACTGGAACGTACCATTGTAGAACTCCACACAAATATGCCCTGAACCTGTACCCCTCCATAATCTCCCTGTCTCACTGGAACGTACCATTACAGACCACCACACAAAAATGCCACGAATCTGTACCCATCCATAACCTCCCTGTCTCACTGGAACGTACCAATGCAGAACTCCACACAAATATGCCCTGAACCTGTACCCCTCCAGAACCTCCCTGTCTCAGTGGAACGTTCAAATGCAGAACTCCACACAAATATGCCCTGAACATGTACCCCTCCATAACCTCCCTGTCTCACTGGAATGCACCAATGCCGAACTCCACTCAAATATGCCCTGATCCTGTACCGTGCATAACATCCCTGTCTCACTGGAACGTACCATTGCAGAACACCACACAAATATGCCCTGAACCTGTATCCCTCCATAACCTCCCTGTCTCACTGGAACGTACCAATGCAGAACTCCACACAAATATGCCCTGAACCTGTACCCCTCCATAACCTCCCTGTCTCACTGGAACGCACCAATGCCGAACTCCACTCAAATATGCCCTGATCCTGTACCGTGCATAACCTCCCTGTCACACAGTAACGTACAATTGCAGACCACACACACAAATATGCCCTGAACCTGTACCCCTCCATAAACTCCCTGTCTCACTGGAACGTACAAATACAGAACTCCACTCAAATATGCCCTGAACATGTACCGTGCATAACTTCCCTGTCTCACTGGAACTTCCCAATGCAGAACTCCACACAAATATCCCCTGAACGTGTACCCGTCCATAACCTCCCTGTCTCACAGGAACGAACCACTGCGGAACTCCACACAAATATGCCATGAACCTGTACCCCTCCATAACCTCCCTGTCTCACTGGAACGCACAAATGCTGAACTCCACACAAATATGCCCTGAACCTGTACCCCTCCATAACCTCCCTGTCTCACTGGAACGCACCAATGCAGAGCTCCACACAAATATGCCCTTAACCTGTACCCCTCCATAACCTCCCTGTCTCACTGGAACGCACCAATGCCGAACTCCACTCAAATATGCCCTGATCCTGTACCGTGCATAACCTCCCTGTCTCACTGGAACGTACCATTGCAGAACACCACACAAATATGCCCTGAACCTGTACCCCAACATAACCTCATTGTCTCACTGGAAAGTACCAATGCAGAACTCCACACAAATATGCCCTTAACCTGTACCCCTCCATAACCTCCCTGTCTCACTGGAATGCACCAATGCCGAACTCCACTCAAATATGCCCTGATCCTGTACCGTGCATAACATCCCTGTCTCACTGGAACGTACCATTGCAGAACAGCACACAAATATGCCCTGAACCTGTACCCCTCCATACACTCCCTGTCTCACTGGAACGTACCAATGCAGAACTCCACACAAATATGCCCTCAACCTGTACCCCTCCATAACGTCCCTGCCTCACTGGAACTCACCAAGGCCGAACTCCACTCAAATATGCCCTGATCCTGTACCGTGATAACCTCCCTGTCTCACTGGAACGTACAAATACAGAACTCCACACAAATATGCCCTGAACCTGTACCCCTCCATAAAATCCCTGTCTCACTGGAACGTGCAGTGCAGAACTCCACACAACTATGCCCTGAACCTGTACACCTCCATAACTTCCCTGTCACACTGGAACGTACCAACGCTGAACTCCACACAAATATGCCCTGCACCTGTACCCCTCCATAACCTCCCTGTCTCACTGGAATGCACCAATGCCGAACTCCACTCAAATATGCCCTGATCCTGTACCGTGCATAACCTCCCTGTCTCACTGGAACGTACCATTGCAGAACAGCACACAAATATGCCCTGAACCTGTACCCCTCCATAACCTCCCTGTCTCACTGGAACGCACCAAGGCCGAACTCCACTCAAATATGCCCTGATCCTGTACCGTGCATAACCTCCCTGTCTCACTGGAACGTACCATTGTAGAACTCCACACAAATATGCCCTGAACCTGTACCCCTCCATAACCTCCCTGTCTCACTGGAACGTACCATTACAGACCACCACACAAATATGCCCTGAACCTGTACCCCTCCAGAACCTCCCTGTCTCAGTGGAGCGTTCAAATGCAGAACTCCACACAAATATGTCCTGAACATGTACCCCTCCATAACCTCCCTGTCTCACTGGAATGCACCAATGCCGAATTCCACTCAAATATGCCCTGATCCTGTACCGTGCATAACCTCCCTGTCTCACTGGAACGTACCATTGCAGAACACCACACAAATATGCCCTGAACCTGTATCCCTCCATAAACTCCCTGTCTCACTGGAACGTACCAATGCAGAACTCCACACAAATATGCCCTGAACCTGTACCCCGCCATAACGTCCCTGTCTCACTGGAACGCACCAATGCCGAACTCCACTCAAATATGCCCTGATCCTGTACCGTGCATAACCTCCCTGTCACACTGGAACGTACCATTGCAGACCACACACACAAATATGCCCTGAACCTGTACCCCTCCATAACCTCCCTGTCTCACTGGAACGTACAAATACAGAACTCCACTCAAATATGCCCTGATCCTGTACCGTGCATAACCTGCCTGTCTCACTGGAACGTACCATTGTAGAACTCCACACAAATATGCCCTGAACCTGTACCCATCCATACCCTCCCTGTCTCACTGGAACGTACCAATGCAGAACTCCACACAAATATGCCCTGAACCTGTACCCCTCCAGAACCTCCCTGTCTCAGTGGAACGTTCAAATGCAGAACTCCACACAAATATGCCCTGAACATGTACCCCTCCATAACCTCCCTGTCTCACTGGAATGCACCAATGCCGAACTCCACTCAAATATGCCCTGATCCTGTACCGTGCATAACCTCCCTGTCTCACTGGAACGTACCATTGCAGAACACCACACAAATATGCCCTGAACCTGTATCCCTCCATAACCTCCCTGTCTCACTGGAACGTACCAATGCAGAACTCCACACAAATATGCCCTGAACCTGTACCCCTCCATAACCTCCCTGTCTCACTGGAACGCACCAATGCCGAACTCCACTCAAATATGCCCTGATCCTGTACCGTGCATAACCTCCCTGTCACACTGGAACGTACAATTGCAGACCACACACACAAATATGCCCTGAACCTGTACCCCTCCATAACCTCCCTGTCTCACTGGAACGCACAAATGCTGAACTCCACACAAATATGCCCTGAACCTGTACCCCTCCATAACCTCCCTGTCTCACTGGAACGCACCATTGCAGAGCTCCACACAAATATGCCCTTAACCTGTACCCCTCCATAACGTCCCTGTCTCACTGGAACGCACCAATGCCGAACTCCACTCAAATATGCCCTGATCCTGTACCGTGCATAACCTCCCTGTCTCACTGGAACGTACCATTGCAGAACACCACACAAATATGCCCTGAACCTGTACCCCAACATAACCTCATTGTCTCACTGGAAAGTACCAATGCAGAACTCCACACAAATATGCCCTTAACCTGTACCCCTCCATAAACTCCCTGTCTCACTGGAACGTACAAATACAGAACTCCACTCAAATATGCCCTGAACATGTACCGTGCATAACTTCCCTGTCTCACTGGAACTTCCCAATGCAGAACTCCACACAAATATCCCCTGAACGTGTACCCGTCCATAACCTCCCTGTCTCACAGGAACGAACCACTGCGGAACTCCACACAAATATGCCATGAACCTGTACCCCTCCATAACTTCCCTGTCTCACTGGAACGCACAAATGCTGAACTCCACACAAATATGCCCTGAACCTGTACCCCTCCATAACCTCCCTGTCTCACTGGAACGCACCAATGCAGAGCTCCACACAAATATGCCCTTAACCTGTACCCCTCCATAACCTCCCTGTCTCACTGGAACGCACCAATGCCGAACTCCACTCAAATATGCCCTGATCCTGTACCGTGCATAACCTCCCTGTCTCACTGGAACGTACCATTGCAGAACACCACACAAATATGCCCTGAACCTGTACCCCAACATAACCTCATTGTCTCACTGGAAAGTACCAATGCAGAACTCCACACAAATATGCCCTTAACCTGTACCCCTCCATAACCTCCCTGTCTCACTGGAATGCACCAATGCCGAACTCCACTCAAATATGCCCTGATCCTGTACCGTGCATAACATCCCTGTCTCACTGGAACGTACCATTGCAGAACAGCACACAAATATGCCCTGAACCTGTACCCCTCCATACACTCCCTGTCTCACTGGAACGTACCAATGCAGAACTCCACACAAATATGCCCTCAACCTGTACCCCTCCATAACGTCCCTGCCTCACTGGAACTCACCAAGGCCGAACTCCACTCAAATATGCCCTGATCCTGTATCGTGATAACCTCCCTGTCTCACTGGAACGTACAAATACAGAACTCCACACAAATATGCCCTGAACCTGTACCCCTCCATAAAATCCCTGTCTCACTGGAACGTGCAGTGCAGAACTCCACACAACTATGCCCTGAACCTGTACACCTCCATAACTTCCCTGTCACACTGGAACGTACCAACGCTGAACTCCACACAAATATGCCCTGCACCTGTACCCCTCCATAACCTCCCTGTCTCACTGGAATGCACCAATGCCGAACTCCACTCAAATATGCCCTGATCCTGTACCGTGCATAACCTCCCTGTCTCACTGGAACGTACCATTGCAGAACAGCACACAAATATGCCCTGAACCTGTACCCCTCCATAACCTCCCTGTCTCACTGGAACGCACCAAGGCCGAACTCCACTCAAATATGCCCTGATCCTGTACCGTGCATAACCTCCCTGTCTCACTGGAACGTACCATTGTAGAACTCCACACAAATATGCCCTGAACCTGTACCCCTCCATAACCTCCCTGTCTCACTGGAACGTACCATTACAGACCACCACACAAAAATGCCCTGAATCTGTACCCATCCATAACCTCCCTGTCTCACTGGAACATACCAATGCAGAACTCCACACAAATATGCCCTGAACCTGTACCCCTCCAGAACCTCCCTGTCTCAGTGGAGCGTTCAAATGCAGAACTCCACACAAATATGTCCTGAACATGTACCCCTCCATAACCTCCCTGTCCAACTGGAATGCACCAATGCCGAATTCCACTCAAATATGCCCTGATCCTGTACCGTGCATAACCTCCCTGTCTCACTGGAACGTACCATTGCAGAACTCCACACAAATATGCCCTGCACCTGTACCCCTCCATAACCTCCCTGTCTCACTGGAATTCACCAATGCCGAACTCCACTCAAATATGCCCTGATCCTGTACCTTGCATAACCTCCCTGTCTCACTGGAACGTACCATTGCAGAACAGCACACAAATATGCCCTGAACCTGTACCCCTCCATAACCTCCCTGTCTCACTGGAACGCACCAAGGCCGAACTCCACTCAAATATGCCCTGATCCTGTACCGTGCATAAACTCCCTGTCTCACTGGAACGTACCATTGTAGAACTCCACACAAATATGCCCTGAACCTGTACCCCTCCATAACCTCCCTGCCTCACTGGAACGTACCATTACAGACCACCACACAAAAATGCCCTGAATCTGTACCCATCCATAACCTCCCTGTCTCACTGGAACATACCAATGCAGATCTCCACACAAATATGCCCTGAACCTGTACCCCTCCAGAACCTCCCTGTCTCAGTGGAGCGTTCAAATGCAGAACTCCACACAAATATGCCCTGAACATGTACCCCTCCATATCCTGACTGTCTCACTGGAATGCACCAATGCCGAATTCCACTCAAATATGCCCTGATCCTGTACCGTGCATAACCTCCCTGTCTCACTGGAACGTACCATTGCAGAACACCACACAAATATGCCCTGAACCTGTATCCCTCCATAAACTCCCTGTCTCACTGGAACGTACCAATGCAGAACTCCACACAAATATGCCCTGAACCTGTACCTCGCCATAACATCCCTGTCTCACTGGAACGTACAAATACAGAACTCCACTCAAATATGCCCTGAACCTGTACCCCTCCATAACCTCCCTGTCTCACTGGAACGTACAAATACAGAACTCCACTCAAATATGCCCTGAACCTGTACCGTGCATAACCTCCCTGTCTCACTGGAACATACCAATGCAGAACTCCACACAAATATGCCCTGAACCTGTACCCTTCCAGAACCTCCCTGTCTCAGTGGAGCGTTCAAATGCAGAACTCCACACAAATATGCCCTGAACATGTACCCCTCCATAACCTCCCTGTCTCACTGGAATGCACCAATGCCGAACTCCACTCAAATATGCCCTGATCCTGTACCGTGCATAACCTCCCTGTCTCACTGGAACGTACCATTGCAGAACACCACACAAATATGCCCTGAACCTGTATCCCTCCATAACCTCCCAGTCTCACTGGAACGTACCAATGCCGAACTCCACTCAAATATGCCCTGATCCTGTACCGTGCATAACCTCCCTGTCACACTGGAACGTACAATTGCAGACCACACACACAAATATGCCCTGAAACTGAACCGTGCATAACCTCCCTGTCTCACTGGACTTACCAATGCAGAACCCCACACAAATATCCCCTGAACGTGTACCCGTCCATAACCTCCCTGTCTCACAGGAACGAACCACTGCGGAACTCCACACAAATATGCCATGAGCCTGGACCCCTCCATAACCTCCCTGTCTCACTGGAACGCACAAATGCTGAACTCCACACAAATATGCCCTGAACCTGTACCCCTCCATAACCTCCCTGTCTCACTGGAACGTACCAATGCAGAACTCCACACAAATATGCCCTGAACCTGTACCCCTCCAGAACCTCCCTGTCTCAGTGGAACGTTCAAATGCAGAACTCCACACAAATATGCCCTGAACATGTGCCCCTCCATAACCTCCCTGTCTCACTGGAATGCACCAATGCCGAACTCCACTCAAATATGCCCTGATCCTGTACCGTGCATAAACTCCCTGTCTCACTGAAACGTACCATTGCAGAACACCACACAAATATGCCCTGAACCTGCATCCCTCCATAACCTACCTGTCTCACTGGAACGCACCAATGCCGAACTCCACTCAAATATGCCCTGATCCTGTACCGTGCATAACCTCCCTGTCTCACTGGAACGTACCATTGCAGAACAGCACACAAATATGCCCTGAACCTGTACCCCTCCATACACTCCCTGTCTCACTGGAACGTACCAATGCAGAACTCCACACAAATATGCCCTGATCCTGTACCCCTCCATAACCTCCCTGTCTCACTGGAACGCACCAAGGCCGAACTCCACTCAAATATGCCCTGATCCTGTACCGTGCATAACCTGCCTGTCTCACTGGAACGTACCATTGTAGAACTCCACACAAATATGCCCTGAACCTGTACCCCTCCATAATCTCCCTGTCTCACTGGAACGTACCATTACAGACCACCACACAAAAATGCCACGAATCTGTACCCATCCATAACCTCCCTGTCTCACTGGAACGTACCAATGCAGAACTCCACACAAATATGCCCTGAACCTGTACCCCTCCAGAACCTCCCTGTCTCAGTGGAACGTTCAAATGCAGAACTCCACACAAATATGCCCTGAACATGTACCCCTCCATAACCTCCCTGTCTCACTGGAATGCACCAATGCCGAACTCCACTCAAATATGCCCTGATCCTGTACCGTGCATAACATCCCTGTCTCACTGGAACGTACCATTGCAGAACACCACACAAATATGCCCTGAACCTGTATCCCTCCATAACCTCCCTGTCTCACTGGAACGTACCAATGCAGAACTCCACACAAATATGCCCTGAACCTGTACCCCTCCATAACCTCCCTGTCTCACTGGAACGCACCAATGCCGAACTCCACTCAAATATGCCCTGATCCTGTACCGTGCATAACCTCCCTGTCACACAGTAACGTACAATTGCAGACCACACACACAAATATGCCCTGAACCTGTACCCCTCCATAAACTCCCTGTCTCACTGGAACGTACAAATACAGAACTCCACTCAAATATGCCCTGAACATGTACCGTGCATAACTTCCCTGTCTCACTGGAACTTCCCAATGCAGAACTCCACACAAATATCCCCTGAACGTGTACCCGTCCATAACCTCCCTGTCTCACAGGAACGAACCACTGCGGAACTCCACACAAATATGCCATGAACCTGTACCCCTCCATAACCTCCCTGTCTCACTGGAACGCACAAATGCTGAACTCCACACAAATATGCCCTGAACCTGTACCCCTCCATAACCTCCCTGTCTCACTGGAACGCACCAATGCAGAGCTCCACACAAATATGCCCTTAACCTGTACCCCTCCATAACCTCCCTGTCTCACTGGAACGC
This sequence comes from Hemitrygon akajei, assembly GCF_048418815.1. Classification (NCBI taxonomy): domain Eukaryota; kingdom Metazoa; phylum Chordata; class Chondrichthyes; order Myliobatiformes; family Dasyatidae; genus Hemitrygon; species Hemitrygon akajei. The sequence goes on along the minus strand of NW_027331971.1, from coordinate 1,748,616 downwards.
ACCAATGCCGAACTCCACTCAAATATGCCCTGATCCTGTACCGTGCATAACCTCCCTGTCTCACTGGAACGTACCATTGCAGAACACCACACAAATATGCCCTGAACCTGTACCCCAACATAACCTCATTGTCTCACTGGAAAGTACCAATGCAGAACTCCACACAAATATGCCCTTAACCTGTACCCCTCCATAACCTCCCTGTCTCACTGGAATGCACCAATGCCGAACTCCACTCAAATATGCCCTGATCCTGTACCGTGCATAACATCCCTGTCTCACTGGAACGTACCATTGCAGAACAGCACACAAATATGCCCTGAACCTGTACCCCTCCATACACTCCCTGTCTCACTGGAACGTACCAATGCAGAACTCCACACAAATATGCCCTCAACCTGTACCCCTCCATAACGTCCCTGCCTCACTGGAACTCACCAAGGCCGAACTCCACTCAAATATGCCCTGATCCTGTACCGTGATAACCTCCCTGTCTCACTGGAACGTACAAATACAGAACTCCACACAAATATGCCCTGAACCTGTACCCCTCCATAAAATCCCTGTCTCACTGGAACGTGCAGTGCAGAACTCCACACAACTATGCCCTGAACCTGTACACCTCCATAACTTCCCTGTCACACTGGAACGTACCAACGCTGAACTCCACACAAATATGCCCTGCACCTGTACCCCTCCATAACCTCCCTGTCTCACTGGAATGCACCAATGCCGAACTCCACTCAAATATGCCCTGATCCTGTACCGTGCATAACCTCCCTGTCTCACTGGAACGTACCATTGCAGAACAGCACACAAATATGCCCTGAACCTGTACCCCTCCATAACCTCCCTGTCTCACTGGAACGCACCAAGGCCGAACTCCACTCAAATATGCCCTGATCCTGTACCGTGCATAACCTCCCTGTCTCACTGGAACGTACCATTGTAGAACTCCACACAAATATGCCCTGAACCTGTACCCCTCCATAACCTCCCTGTCTCACTGGAACGTACCATTACAGACCACCACACAAATATGCCCTGAACCTGTACCCCTCCAGAACCTCCCTGTCTCAGTGGAGCGTTCAAATGCAGAACTCCACACAAATATGTCCTGAACATGTACCCCTCCATAACCTCCCTGTCTCACTGGAATGCACCAATGCCGAATTCCACTCAAATATGCCCTGATCCTGTACCGTGCATAACCTCCCTGTCTCACTGGAACGTACCATTGCAGAACACCACACAAATATGCCCTGAACCTGTATCCCTCCATAAACTCCCTGTCTCACTGGAACGTACCAATGCAGAACTCCACACAAATATGCCCTGAACCTGTACCCCGCCATAACGTCCCTGTCTCACTGGAACGCACCAATGCCGAACTCCACTCAAATATGCCCTGATCCTGTACCGTGCATAACCTCCCTGTCACACTGGAACGTACCATTGCAGACCACACACACAAATATGCCCTGAACCTGTACCCCTCCATAACCTCCCTGTCTCACTGGAACGTACAAATACAGAACTCCACTCAAATATGCCCTGATCCTGTACCGTGCATAACCTGCCTGTCTCACTGGAACGTACCATTGTAGAACTCCACACAAATATGCCCTGAACCTGTACCCATCCATACCCTCCCTGTCTCACTGGAACGTACCAATGCAGAACTCCACACAAATATGCCCTGAACCTGTACCCCTCCAGAACCTCCCTGTCTCAGTGGAACGTTCAAATGCAGAACTCCACACAAATATGCCCTGAACATGTACCCCTCCATAACCTCCCTGTCTCACTGGAATGCACCAATGCCGAACTCCACTCAAATATGCCCTGATCCTGTACCGTGCATAACCTCCCTGTCTCACTGGAACGTACCATTGCAGAACACCACACAAATATGCCCTGAACCTGTATCCCTCCATAACCTCCCTGTCTCACTGGAACGTACCAATGCAGAACTCCACACAAATATGCCCTGAACCTGTACCCCTCCATAACCTCCCTGTCTCACTGGAACGCACCAATGCCGAACTCCACTCAAATATGCCCTGATCCTGTACCGTGCATAACCTCCCTGTCACACTGGAACGTACAATTGCAGACCACACACACAAATATGCCCTGAACCTGTACCCCTCCATAACCTCCCTGTCTCACTGGAACGCACAAATGCTGAACTCCACACAAATATGCCCTGAACCTGTACCCCTCCATAACCTCCCTGTCTCACTGGAACGCACCATTGCAGAGCTCCACACAAATATGCCCTTAACCTGTACCCCTCCATAACGTCCCTGTCTCACTGGAACGCACCAATGCCGAACTCCACTCAAATATGCCCTGATCCTGTACCGTGCATAACCTCCCTGTCTCACTGGAACGTACCATTGCAGAACACCACACAAATATGCCCTGAACCTGTACCCCAACATAACCTCATTGTCTCACTGGAAAGTACCAATGCAGAACTCCACACAAATATGCCCTTAACCTGTACCCCTCCATAAACTCCCTGTCTCACTGGAACGTACAAATACAGAACTCCACTCAAATATGCCCTGAACATGTACCGTGCATAACTTCCCTGTCTCACTGGAACTTCCCAATGCAGAACTCCACACAAATATCCCCTGAACGTGTACCCGTCCATAACCTCCCTGTCTCACAGGAACGAACCACTGCGGAACTCCACACAAATATGCCATGAACCTGTACCCCTCCATAACTTCCCTGTCTCACTGGAACGCACAAATGCTGAACTCCACACAAATATGCCCTGAACCTGTACCCCTCCATAACCTCCCTGTCTCACTGGAACGCACCAATGCAGAGCTCCACACAAATATGCCCTTAACCTGTACCCCTCCATAACCTCCCTGTCTCACTGGAACGCACCAATGCCGAACTCCACTCAAATATGCCCTGATCCTGTACCGTGCATAACCTCCCTGTCTCACTGGAACGTACCATTGCAGAACACCACACAAATATGCCCTGAACCTGTACCCCAACATAACCTCATTGTCTCACTGGAAAGTACCAATGCAGAACTCCACACAAATATGCCCTTAACCTGTACCCCTCCATAACCTCCCTGTCTCACTGGAATGCACCAATGCCGAACTCCACTCAAATATGCCCTGATCCTGTACCGTGCATAACATCCCTGTCTCACTGGAACGTACCATTGCAGAACAGCACACAAATATGCCCTGAACCTGTACCCCTCCATACACTCCCTGTCTCACTGGAACGTACCAATGCAGAACTCCACACAAATATGCCCTCAACCTGTACCCCTCCATAACGTCCCTGCCTCACTGGAACTCACCAAGGCCGAACTCCACTCAAATATGCCCTGATCCTGTATCGTGATAACCTCCCTGTCTCACTGGAACGTACAAATACAGAACTCCACACAAATATGCCCTGAACCTGTACCCCTCCATAAAATCCCTGTCTCACTGGAACGTGCAGTGCAGAACTCCACACAACTATGCCCTGAACCTGTACACCTCCATAACTTCCCTGTCACACTGGAACGTACCAACGCTGAACTCCACACAAATATGCCCTGCACCTGTACCCCTCCATAACCTCCCTGTCTCACTGGAATGCACCAATGCCGAACTCCACTCAAATATGCCCTGATCCTGTACCGTGCATAACCTCCCTGTCTCACTGGAACGTACCATTGCAGAACAGCACACAAATATGCCCTGAACCTGTACCCCTCCATAACCTCCCTGTCTCACTGGAACGCACCAAGGCCGAACTCCACTCAAATATGCCCTGATCCTGTACCGTGCATAACCTCCCTGTCTCACTGGAACGTACCATTGTAGAACTCCACACAAATATGCCCTGAACCTGTACCCCTCCATAACCTCCCTGTCTCACTGGAACGTACCATTACAGACCACCACACAAAAATGCCCTGAATCTGTACCCATCCATAACCTCCCTGTCTCACTGGAACATACCAATGCAGAACTCCACACAAATATGCCCTGAACCTGTACCCCTCCAGAACCTCCCTGTCTCAGTGGAGCGTTCAAATGCAGAACTCCACACAAATATGTCCTGAACATGTACCCCTCCATAACCTCCCTGTCCAACTGGAATGCACCAATGCCGAATTCCACTCAAATATGCCCTGATCCTGTACCGTGCATAACCTCCCTGTCTCACTGGAACGTACCATTGCAGAACACCACACAAATATGCCCTGAACCTGTATCCCTCCATAAACTCCCTGTCTCACTGGAACGTACCAATGCAGAACTCCACACAAATATGCCCTGAACCTGTACCCCGCCATAACGTCCCTGTCTCACTGGAACGCACCAATGCCGAACTCCACTCAAATATGCCCTGATCCTGTACCGTGCATAACCTCCCTGTCACACTGGAACGTACCATTGCAGACCACACACACAAATATGCCCTGAACCTGTACCCCTCCATAACCTCCCTGTCTCACTGGAACGTACAAATACAGAACTCCACTCAAATATGCCCTGATCCTGTACCGTGCATAACCTGCCTGTCTCACTGGAACGTACCATTGTAGAACTCCACACAAATATGCCCTGAACCTGTACCCATCCATACCCTCCCTGTCTCACTGGAACGTACCAATGCAGAACTCCACACAAATATGCCCTGAACCTGTACCCCTCCAGAACCTCCCTGTCTCAGTGGAACGTTCAAATGCAGAACTCCACACAAATATGCCCTGAACATGTACCCCTCCATAACCTCCCTGTCTCACTGGAATGCACCAATGCCGAACTCCACTCAAATATGCCCTGATCCTGTACCGTGCATAACCTCCCTGTCACACTGGAACGTACAATTGCAGACCACACACACAAATATGCCCTGAACCTGTACCCCTCCATAACCTCCCTGTCTCACTGGAACGCACAAATGCTGAACTCCACACAAATATGCCCTGAACCTGTACCCCTCCATAACCTCCCTGTCTCACTGGAACGCACCATTGCAGAGCTCCACACAAATATGCCCTTAACCTGTACCCCTCCATAACGTCCCTGTCTCACTGGAACGCACCAATGCCGAACTCCACTCAAATATGCCCTGATCCTGTACCGTGCATAACCTCCCTGTCTCACTGGAACGTACCATTGCAGAACACCACACAAATATGCCCTGAACCTGTACCCCAACATAACCTCATTGTCTCACTGGAAAGTACCAATGCAGAACTCCACACAAATATGCCCTTAACCTGTACACCTCCATAACGTCCCTGTCTCACTGGAATGCACCAATGCCGAACTCCACTCAAATATGCCCTGATCCTGTACCGTGCATAACATCCCTGTCTCACTGGAACGTACCATTGCAGAACAGCACACAAATATGCCCTGAACCTGTACCCCTCCATACACTCCCTGTCTCACTGGAACGTACCAATGCAGAACTCCACACAAATATGCCCTCAACCTGTACCCCTCCATAACGTCCCTGTCTCACTGGAACTCACCAAGGCCGAACTCCACTCAAATATGCCCTGATCCTGTACCGTGATAACCTCCCTGTCTCACTGGAACGTACAAATACAGAACTCCACACAAATATGCCCTGAACCTGTACCCCTCCATAAAATCCCTGTCTCACTGGAACGTGCAATGCAGAACTCCACACAACTATGCCCTGAACCTGTACACCTCCATAACTTCCCTGTCACACTGGAACGTACCAACGCTGAACTCCACACAAATATGCCCTGCACCTGTACCCCTCCATAACCTCCCTGTCTCACTGGAATTCACCAATGCCGAACTCCACTCAAATATGCCCTGATCCTGTACCTTGCATAACCTCCCTGTCTCACTGGAACGTACCATTGCAGAACAGCACACAAATATGCCCTGAACCTGTACCCCTCCATAACCTCCCTGTCTCACTGGAACGCACCAAGGCCGAACTCCACTCAAATATGCCCTGATCCTGTACCGTGCATAAACTCCCTGTCTCACTGGAACGTACCATTGTAGAACTCCACACAAATATGCCCTGAACCTGTACCCCTCCATAACCTCCCTGCCTCACTGGAACGTACCATTACAGACCACCACACAAAAATGCCCTGAATCTGTACCCATCCATAACCTCCCTGTCTCACTGGAACATACCAATGCAGATCTCCACACAAATATGCCCTGAACCTGTACCCCTCCAGAACCTCCCTGTCTCAGTGGAGCGTTCAAATGCAGAACTCCACACAAATATGCCCTGAACATGTACCCCTCCATATCCTGACTGTCTCACTGGAATGCACCAATGCCGAATTCCACTCAAATATGCCCTGATCCTGTACCGTGCATAACCTCCCTGTCTCACTGGAACGTACCATTGCAGAACACCACACAAATATGCCCTGAACCTGTATCCCTCCATAAACTCCCTGTCTCACTGGAACGTACCAATGCAGAACTCCACACAAATATGCCCTGAACCTGTACCTCGCCATAACATCCCTGTCTCACTGGAACGTACAAATACAGAACTCCACTCAAATATGCCCTGAACCTGTACCCCTCCATAACCTCCCTGTCTCACTGGAACGTACAAATACAGAACTCCACTCAAATATGCCCTGAACCTGTACCGTGCATAACCTCCCTGTCTCACTGGAACTTACCAATGCAGAACACCACACAAATATCCCCTGAACGTGTACCCGTCCATAACCTCCCTGTCTCACAGGAACGAACCACTGCGGAACTCCACATAAATATGCCATGAACCTGTACCCCTCCATAACCTCCCTGTCTCACTGGAACGCACAAATGCTGAACTCCACACAAATATGCCCTGAACCTGTACCCCTCCATAACCTCACTGTCTCACTGGAACGTACCAATGCAGAGCTCCACACAAATATGCCCTTAACCTGTACCCCTCCATAACCTCCCTGTCTCACTGGAACGCACCAATGCCGAACTCCACTCAAATATGCCCTGATCCTGTACCGTGCATAACCTCCTTGTCTCACTGGAACATACCATTGCATAAAACCACACAAATATGCCCTGAAGCTGTATCCCTCCATAACCTCCCTGTCTCACTGGAACGTACCATTGCAGAACACCACACAAAAAATGCCCTGAATCTGTACCCCTCCATAACCTCCCTGTCTCACTGAAACGTACCATTGCAGAACACCACACAAATATGCCCTGAACCTGTACCCCTCCATAAAATCCCTGTCTCACTGGAACGTACAATGCAGAACTCCACACAACTATGCCCTGAACCTGTACACCTCCATAACTTCCCTGTCACACTGGAACGTACCAATGCAGAACTCCACACAAATATGCCCTGCACCTGTACCCGTCCATAACCTCCCTGTCTCACAGGAAAGTACCAATGCAGAACTCCACACAAAAATGCCCTGAACCTGAACCGCTCCATAACCTACCTGTCTGACTGGAAGGTACCAATGCAGAACTCCACACAAATATGCTCTGAACCTGTACGCCTCCATAACCTCCCAGACTCGTTGCAACGTAACAATGAAGAACTGCACACAAATATGCCATGAACCTGTACCCTCCATAACCTCCCCGTCTCACTGGAACGTACCAATGCAGAATTCCACACGAATTTGCCCTGAACCTGTACCCCTCCATAACCTCCCTGTCTCACTGGAACGTACCAATGCAGAACTACACTCAAATATGCCCTGAACCTGTACCGTGCATAACCTCCCTGTCTCACTGGAATGTACCAATGCAGAACTCCACAATAATATGCCCTGAACGTGTACCCGTCCATAACCTCCCTGTCTCACTGGAACGTCCCACTGCAGAACTCCACACAAATATGCAATTAAACTGTACCCTCCATAACCTCCCTGTCTCAATGGAACGTACCAATGCAGAACTCCACACAAATATGCCCTGAACATGTACCCTCCATAACCTTCCTGTTTCACTGGAACGTACCAATGCAGAACTCCACACAAATATGCCCTGAACCTGTACCCGTCCATAACCTCCCTGTCTCACTGGAACGTACCACTGCTGAACTCCACACAAATATACACTGAACCTGTACCCTCCTAAACCTCCCTGTCTCACTGGAACGTCCCACTGCAGAACTCCACACAAATATGCCATGAACCTGTACCCGTCCATAACCTCCTTGTCTCACTGGAACGTACCAGTACAGAACTGCACACAAATATGCCCTGAACCTGTACCCTCTATAACCTCCCTGTCTCACTGGAACATACCAATGCAGAACTCCACTCAAATATGCCCTGATCCTGCACCGCGCATAACCTCCCTGTCTCACTGGAACGTACCATTGCAGAACAGCACACAAATATGCCCTGAACCTGTACCCCTCCATACCTTTGTGTCTCATTGCAACGTACCAATGCAGAACTCCACACAAATATGCCCTGATCCTGTACCCCTCCATAACCTCCCTGTCTCACTGGAACGCACCAAGGCCGAACTCCACTCAAATATGCCCTGAACCTGTACCCGTCCATAACCTCCCTGTCCCACCTGAACGTCCCACTGCAGAACTCCACACAAATATGCCATGAACCTGTACCCTCCATAAACTCCCTGTCTCACAGGGAAATACCATTGCAGAACTCCACACAAATATGCCCTGAACCTGTACCCCTCCATACCTTTGTGTGTCATTGCAACGTACCAATGCAGAACTCCACACAAATATACCCTGAACCTGTACCCTCCATAACCTCCCTGTGTCAATGGAAAGTACCAATGCAGAACTCCACACAAATATGCCCTGAACATGTACCCTCCATAACCTCCCTGTCTCACTGGAACGCACCAATGCCGAACTCAACTCAAATATGCCCTGATTCTGTACCGTGCATAACCTCCCTGTCTCACTGGAACGTACCATTGCAGAACACCACACAAATATGCCCTGAACCTGTACCCCTCCATAACCTCCCTGTCTCACTGGAACGCACCAAGGCCGAACTCCACTCAAATATGCCCTGATCCTGTACCGTGCATATCCTGCCTGTCTCACTGGAATTTACCATTGTAGAACTCCACACAAATATGCCCTGAACCTGTACCCCTCCATAACCTCCCTGTCTCACTGGAACGTACCATTGCAGAACACCACACAAATATGCCCTGAACCTGTATCCCTCCATAACCTCCCTGTCTCACTGGAACGTACCAATGCAGAACTCCACACAAATATGCCATGAACCTGTACCCTCCATAACCTCCCCGTCTCACTGGAACGTACCAATGCTGAATTCCACACGAATTTGCCCTGAACCTGTACCCCTCCATAACCTCCCTGTCTCACTGGAACGTACCAATGCAGAACTCCACACAAATATGCCCTGAACCTGTACCCGTCCATAACCTCCCTGTCCCACCGGAACGTCCCACTGCAGAACTCCACACAAATATGCCATGAACCTGTACCCTCCATAAACTCACTGTCTCACAGGGAAATACCATTGCAGAACTCCACACAAATATGCCCTGAACCTGTACCCCTCCATACCTTTGTGTCTCATTGCAACGTACCAATGCAGAACTCCACACAAATATGCCCTGATCCTGTACCCCTCCATAACCTCCCTGTCTCACTGGAACGCACCAAGGCCGAACTCCACTCAAATATGCCCTGATCCTGTACCGTGCATAACCTGCCTGTCTCACTGGAACGTACCATTGTAGAACTCCACACAAATATGCCCTGAACCTGTACCCCTCCATAACTTCCCTGTCTCACTGGAACGTACCATTGCAGAACACCACACAAATATGCCCTGAACCTGTACCCGTCCATAACCTCCCTGTCCCACCAGAACGTCCCACTGCAGAACTCCACACAACTAGGCCCTGAACCTGTACCCCTACATAACTTCCCTGTCCCACTGGAATGTACCCATGCAGAACTCCACACAAATATGCCCTGAACCTGTACCCGTCCATAACCTCCCTGTCCCACCGGAACGTCCCACTGCAGAACTCCACACAAATATGCCATGAACCTGTACCCTCCATAAACTCCCTGTCTCACAGGGAAATACCATTGCAGAACTCCACACAAATATGCCCTGAACCTGTACCCCTCCATACCTTTGTGTGTCATTGCAACGTACCAATGCAGAACTCCACACAAATATACCCTGAACCTGTACCCTCCATAACCTCCCTGTGTCAATGGAAAGTACCAATGCAGAACTCCACACAAATATGCCCTGAACATGTACCCTCCATAACCTCCCTGTCTCACTGGAACGCACCAATGCCGAACTCAACTCAAATATGCCCTGATTCTGTACCGTGCATAACCTCCCTGTCTCACTGGAACGTACCATTGCAGAACACCACACAAATATGCCCTGAACCTGTACCCCTCCATAACCTCCCTGTCTCACTGGAACGCACCAAGGCCGAACTCCACTCAAATATGCCCTGATCCTGTACCGTGCATATCCTGCCTGTCTCACTTGAATTTACCATTGTAGAACTCCACACAAATATGCCCTGAACCTGTACCCCTCCATAACCTCCCTGTCTCACTGGAACGTACCATTGCAGAACACCACACAAATATGCCCTGAACCTGTATCCCTCCATAACCTCCCTGTCTCACTGGAACGTACCAATGCAGAACTCCACACAAATATGCCATGAACCTGTACCCTCCATAACCTCCCCGTCTCACTGGAACGTACCAATGCTGAATTCCACACGAATTTGCCCTGAACCTGTACCCCTCCATAACCTCCCTGTCTCACTGGAACGTACCAATGCAGAACTCCACACAAATATGCCCTGAACCTGTACCCGTCCATAACCTCCCTGTCCCACCGGAACGTCCCACTGCAGAACTCCACACAAATATGCCATGAACCTGTACCCTCCATAAACTCACTGTCTCACAGGGAAATACCATTGCAGAACTCCACACAAATATGCCCTGAACCTGTACCCCTCCATACCTTTGTGTCTCATTGCAACGTACCAATGCAGAACTCCACACAAATATGCCCTGATCCTGTACCCCTCCATAACCTCCCTGTCTCACTGGAACGCACCAAGGCCGAACTCCACTCAAATATGCCCTGATCCTGTACCGTGCATAACCTGCCTGTCTCACTGGAACGTACCATTGTAGAACTCCACACAAATATGCCCTGAACCTGTACCCCTCCATAACCTCCCTGTCTCACTGGAACGTACCATTACAGACCACCACACAAAAATGCCATGAATCTGTACCCATCCATAACCTCCCTGTCTCACTGGAACGTACCAATGCAGAACTCCACACAAATATGCCCTGAACCTGTACCCCTCCAGAACCTCCCTGTCTCAGTGGAACGTTCAAATGCAGAACTCCACACAAATATGCCCTGAACATGTACCCCTCCATAACCTCCCTGTCTCACTGGAATGCACCAATGCCGAACTCCACTCAAATATGCCCTGATCCTGTACCGTGCATAACCTCCCTGTCTCACTGGAACGTACCATTGCAGAACACCACACAAATATGCCCTGAACCTGTATCCCTCCATAACCTCCCTGTCTCACTGGAACGTACCAATGCAGAACTCCACACAAATATGCCCTGAACCTGTACCCCTCCATAACCTCCCTGTCTCACTGGAACGCACCAATGCCGAACTCCACTCAAATATGCCCTGATCCTGTACCGTGCATAACCTCCCTGTCACACTGTAACGTACAATTGCAGACCACACACACAAATATGCCCTGAACCTGTACCCCTCCATAAACTCCCTGTCTCACTGGAACGTACAAATACAGAACTCCACTCAAATATGCCCTGAACCTGTACCGTGCATAACTTCCCTGTCTCACTGGAACTTCCCAATGCAGAACTCCACACAAATATCCCCTGAACGTGTACCCGTCCATAACCTCCCTGTCTCACAGGAACGAACCACTGCGGAACTCCACACAAATATGCCATGAACCTGTACCCCTCCATAACCTCCCTGTCTCACTGGAACGCACAAATGCTGAACTCCACACAAATATGCCCTGAACCTGTACCCCTCCATAACCTCCCTGTCTCACTGGAACGCACCAATGCAGAGCTCCACACAAATATGCCCTTAACCTGTACCCCTCCATAACCTCCCTGTCTCACTGGAACGCACCAATGCCGAACTCCACTCAAATATGCCCTGATCCTGTACCGTGCATAACCTCCCTGTCTCACTGGAACGTACCATTGCAGAACACCACACAAATATGCCCTGAACCTGTACCCCAACATAACCTCATTGTCTCACTGGAAAGTACCAATGCAGAACTCCACACAAATATGCCCTTAACCTGTACCCCTCCATAACCTCCCTGTCTCACTGGAATGCACCAATGCCGAACTCCACTCAAATATGCCCTGATCCTGTACCGTGCATAACATCCCTGTCTCACTGGAACGTACCATTGCAGAACAGCACACAAATATGCCCTGAACCTGTACCCCTCCATACACTCCCTGTCTCACTGGAACGTACCAATGCAGAACTCCACACAAATATGCCCTCAACCTGTACCCCTCCATAACGTCCCTGCCTCACTGGAACTCACCAAGGCCGAACTCCACTCAAATATGCCCTGATCCTGTACCGTGATAACCTCCCTGTCTCACTGGAACGTACAAATACAGAACTCCACACAAATATGCCCTGAACCTGTACCCCTCCATAAAATCCCTGTCTCACTGGAACGTGCAGTGCAGAACTCCACACAACTATGCCCTGAACCTGTACACCTCCATAACTTCCCTGTCACACTGGAACGTACCAACGCTGAACTCCACACAAATATGCCCTGCACCTGTACCCCTCCATAACCTCCCTGTCTCACTGGAATGCACCAATGCCGAACTCCACTCAAATATGCCCTGATCCTGTACCGTGCATAACCTCCCTGTCTCACTGGAACGCACCAAGGCCGAACTCCACTCAAATATGCCCTGATCCTGTACCGTGCATAACCTCCCTGTCTCACTGGAACGTACCATTGTAGAACTCCACACAAATATGCCCTGAACCTGTACCCCTCCATAACCTCCCTGTCTCACTGGAACGTACCATTACAGACCACCACACAAATATGCCCTGAACCTGTACCCATCCATACCCTCCCTGTCTCACTGGAACGTTCAAATGCAGAACTCCACACAAATATGCCCTGAACATGTACCCCTCCATAACCTCCCTGTCTCACTGGAATGCACCAATGCCGAACTCCACTCAAATATGCCCTGATCCTGTACCGTGCATAACCTCCCTGTCTCACTGGAACGTACCATTGCAGAACACCACACAAATATGCCCTGAACCTGTATCCCTCCATAACCTCCCTGTCTCACTGGAACGTACCAATGCAGAACTCCACACAAATATGCCCTGAACCTGTACCCCTCCATAACCTCCCTGTCTCACTGGAACGCACCAATGCCGAACTCCACTCAAATATGCCCTGATCCTGTACCGTGCATAACCTCCCTGTCACACTGGAACGTACAATTGCAGACCACACACACAAATATGCCCTGAACCTGTACCCCTCCATAACCTCCCTGTCTCACTGGAACGCACAAATGCTGAACTCCACACAAATATGCCCTGAACCTGTACCCCTCCATAACCTCCCTGTCTCACTGGAACGCACCATTGCAGAGCTCCACACAAATATGCCCTTAACCTGTACCCCTCCATAACGTCCCTGTCTCACTGGAACGCACCAATGCCGAACTCCACTCAAATATGCCCTGATCCTGTACCGTGCATAACCTCCCTGTCTCACTGGAACGTACCATTGCAGAACACCACACAAATATGCCCTGAACCTGTACCCCAACATAACCTCATTGTCTCACTGGAAAGTACCAATGCAGAACTCCACACAAATATGCCCTTAACCTGTACACCTCCATAACGTCCCTGTCTCACTGGAATGCACCAATGCCGAACTCCACTCAAATATGCCCTGATCCTGTACCGTGCATAACATCCCTGTCTCACTGGAACGTACCATTGCAGAACAGCACACAAATATGCCCTGAACCTGTACCCCTCCATACACTCCCTGTCTCACTGGAACGTACCAATGCAGAACTCCACACAAATATGCCCTCAACCTGTACCCCTCCATAACGTCCCTGTCTCACTGGAACTCACCAAGGCCGAACTCCACTCAAATATGCCCTGATCCTGTACCGTGATAACCTCCCTGTCTCACTGGAACGTACAAATACAGAACTCCACACAAATATGCCCTGAACCTGTACCCCTCCATAAAATCCCTGTCTCACTGGAACGTGCAATGCAGAACTCCACACAACTATGCCCTGAACCTGTACACCTCCATAACTTCCCTGTCACACTGGAACGTACCAACGCTGAACTCCACACAAATATGCCCTGCACCTGTACCCCTCCATAACCTCCCTGTCTCACTGGAATTCACCAATGCCGAACTCCACTCAAATATGCCCTGATCCTGTACCTTGCATAACCTCCCTGTCTCACTGGAACGTACCATTGCAGAACAGCACACCAAATATGCCCTGAACCTGTACCCCTCCATAACCTCCCTGTCTCACTGGAACGCACCAAGGCCGAACTCCACTCAAATATGCCCTGATCCTGTACCGTGCATAAACTCCCTGTCTCACTGGAACGTACCATTGTAGAACTCCACACAAATATGCCCTGAACCTGTACCCCTCCATAACCTCCCTGTCTCACTGGAACGTACCATTACAGACCACCACACAAAAATGCCCTGAATCTGTACCCATCCATAACCTCCCTGTCTCACTGGAACATACCAATGCAGATCTCCACACAAATATGCCCTGAACCTGTACCCCAACAGAACCTCCCTGTCTCAGTGGAGCGTTCAAATGCAGAACTCCACACAAATATGCCCTGAACATGTACCCCTCCATATCCTCACTGTCTCACTGGAATGCACCAATGCCGAATTCCACTCAAATATGCCCTGATCCTGTACCGTGCATAACCTCCCTGTCTCACTGGAACGTACCATTGCAGAACACCACACAAATATGCCCTGAACGTGTACCCGTCCATAACCTCCCTGTCTCACAGGAACGAACCACTGCGGAACTCCACATAAATATGCCATGAACCTGTACCCCTCCATAACCTCCCTGTCTCACTGGAACGCACAAATGCTGAACTCCACACAAATATGCCCTGAACCTGTACCCCTCCATAACCTCACTGTCTCACTGGAACGTACCAATGCAGAGCTCCACACAAATATGCCCTTAACCTGTACCCCTCCATAACCTCCCTGTCTCACTGGAACGCACCAATGCCGAACTCCACTCAAATATGCCCTGATCCTGTACCGTGCATAACCTCCTTGTCTCACTGGAACATACCATTGCATAAAACCACACAAATATGCCCTGAAGCTGTATCCCTCCATAACCTTCCTGTCTCACTGGAACGTACCATTGCAGAACACCACACAAAAAATGCCCTGAATCTGTACCCCTCCATAACCTCCCTGTCTCACTGAAACGTACCATTGCAGAACACCACACAAATATGCCCTGAACCTGTACCCCTCCATATAATCCCTGTCTCACTGGAACGTACAATGCAGAACTCCACACAACTATGCCCTGAACCTGTACACCTCCATAACTTCCCTGTCACACTGGAACGTACCAATGCAGAACTCCACACAAATATGCCCTGCACCTGTACCCGTCCATAACCTCCCTGTCTCACAGGAAAGTACCAATGCAGAACTCCACACAAAAATGCCCTGAACCTGAACCGCTCCATAACCTACCTGTCTGACTGGAAGGTACCAATGCAGAACTCCACACAAATATGCTCTGAACCTGTACGCCTCCATAACCTCCCAGACTCGTTGCAACGTAACAATGAAGAACTGCACACAAATATGCCATGAACCTGTACCCTCCATAACCTCCCCGTCTCACTGGAACGTACCAATGCAGAATTCCACACGAATTTGCCCTGAACCTGTACCCCTCCATAACCTCCCTGTCTCACTGGAACGTACCAATGCAGAACTACACTCAAATATGCCCTGAACCTGTACCGTGCATAACCTCCCTGTCTCACTGGAACGTACCAATGCAGAACTCCACAATAATATGCCCTGAACGTGTACCCGTCCATAACCTCCCTGTCTCACTGGAACGTCCCACTGCAGAACTCCACACAAATATGCAATTAAACTGTACCCTCCATAACCTCCCTGTCTCAATGGAACGTACCAATGCAGAACTCCACACAAATATGCCCTGAACATGTACCCTCCATAACCTTCCTGTCTCACTGGAACGTACCAATGCAGAACTCCACACAAATATGCCCTGAACCTGTACCCGTCCATAACCTCCCTGTCTCACTGGAACGTACCACTGCTGAACTCCACACAAATATACACTGAACCTGTACCCTCCTAAACCTCCCTGTCTCACTGGAACGTCCCACTGCAGAACTCCACACAAATATGCCATGAACCTGTACCCGTCCATAACCTCCCTGTCTCACTGGAACGTACCAGTACAGAACTGCACACAAATATGCCCTGAACCTGTACCCTCTATAACCTCCCTGTCTCACTGGAACATACCAATGCAGAACTCCACTCAAATATGCCCTGATCCTGCACCGTGCATAACCTCCCTGTCTCACTGGAACGTACCATTGCAGAACAGCACACAAATATGCCCTGAACCTGTACCCCTCCATAACCTTCCTGTCTCACTGGAACGTACTAATGCAGAACTCCACACAAATATGCCCTGAACCTGTACCCCTCCATAACTTCCCTGTCTCACTGGAACGTACCATTGCAGAACACCACACAAATATGCCCTGAACCTGTACCCGTCCATAACCTCCCTGTCCCACCAGAACGTCCCACTGCAGAACTCCACACAACTAGGCCCTGAACCTGTACCCCTACATAACTTCCCTGTCCCACTGGAATGTACCCATGCAGAACTCCACACAAATATGCCCTGAACCTGTACCCGTCCATAACCTCCCTGTCCCACCGGAACGTCCCACTGCAGAACTCCACACAAATATGCCATGAACCTGTACCCTCCATAACCTCCCTGTGTCAATGGAAAGTACCAATGCAGAACTCCACACAAATATGCCCTGAACATGTACCCTCCATAACCTCCCTGTCTCACTGGAACGCACCAATGCCGAACTCAACTCAAATATGCCCTGATTCTGTACCGTGCATAACCTCCCTGTCTAACTGGAACGTACCATTGCAGAACACCACACAAATATGCCCTGAACCTGTACCCCTCCATAACCTCCCTGTCTCACTGGAACGCACCAAGGCCGAACTCCACTCAAATATGCCCTGATCCTGTACCGTGCATAACCTCCCTGTCTCACTGGAACGTACCATTGTAGAACTCCACACAAATATGCCCTGAACCTGTACCCCTCCATAACCTCCCTGTCTCACTGGAACGTACCATTACAGACCACCACACAAATATGCCCTGAACCTGTACCCATCCATACCCTCCCTGTCTCACTGGAACGTTCAAATGCAGAACTCCACACAAATATGCCCTGAACATGTACCCCTCCATAACCTCCCTGTCTCACTGGAATGCACCAATGCCGAACTCCACTCAAATATGCCCTGATCCTGTACCGTGCATAACCTCCCTGTCTCACTGGAACGTACCATTGCAGAACACCACACAAATATGCCCTGAACCTGTATCCCTCCATAACCTCCCTGTCTCACTGGAACGTACCAATGCAGAACTGCACACAAATATGCCCTGAACCTGTACCCCTCCATAACCTCCCTGTCTCACTGGAACGCACCAATGCCGAACTCCACTCAAATATGCCCTGATCCTGTACCGTGCATAACCTCCCTGTCACACTGGAACGTACAATTGCAGACCACACACACAAATATGCCCTGAACCTGTACCCCTCCATAACCTCCCTGTCTCACTGGAACGCACAAATGCTGAACTCCACACAAATATGCCCTGAACCTGTACCCCTCCATAACCTCCCTGTCTCACTGGAACGCACCATTGCAGAGCTCCACACAAATATGCCCTTAACCTGTACCCCTCCATAACGTCCCTGTCTCACTGGAACGCACCAATGCCGATCTCCACTCAAATATGCCCTGATCCTGTACCGTGCATAACCTCCCTGTCTCACTGGAACGTACCATTGCAGAACACCACACAAATATGCCCTGAACCTGTACCCCAACATAACCTCATTGTCTCACTGGAAAGTACCAATGCAGAACTCCACACAAATATGCCCTTAACCTGTACACCTCCATAACGTCCCTGTCTCACTGGAATGCACCAATGCCGAACTCCACTCAAATATGCCCTGATCCTGTACCGTGCATAACATCCCTGTCTCACTGGAACGTACCATTGCAGAACAGCACACAAATATGCCCTGAACCTGTACCCCTCCATACACTCCCTGTCTCACTGGAACGTACCAATGCAGAACTCCACACAAATATGCCCTCAACCTGTACCCCTCCATAACGTCCCTGTCTCACTGGAACTCACCAAGGCCGAACTCCACTCAAATATGCCCTGATCCTGTACCGTGATAACCTCCCTGTCTCACTGGAACGTACAAATACAGAACTCCACACAAATATGCCCTGAACCTGTACCCCTCCATAAAATCCCTGTCTCACTGGAACGTGCAATGCAGAACTCCACACAACTATGCCCTGAACCTGTACACCTCCATAACTTCCCTGTCACACTGGAACGTACCAACGCTGAACTCCACACAAATATGCCCTGCACCTGTACCCCTCCATAACCTCCCTGTCTCACTGGAATTCACCAATGCCGAACTCCACTCAAATATGCCCTGATCCTGTACCTTGCATAACCTCCCTGTCTCACTGGAACGTACCATTGCAGAACAGCACACCAAATATGCCCTGAACCTGTACCCCTCCATAACCTCCCTGTCTCACTGGAACGCACCAAGGCCGAACTCCACTCAAATATGCCCTGATCCTGTACCGTGCATAAACTCCCTGTCTCACTGGAACGTACCATTGTAGAACTCCACACAAATATGCCCTGAACCTGTACCCCTCCATAACCTCCCTGTCTCACTGGAACGTACCATTACAGACCACCACACAAAAATGCCCTGAATCTGTACCCATCCATAACCTCCCTGTCTCACTGGAACATACCAATGCAGATCTCCACACAAATATGCCCTGAACCTGTACCCCTCCAGAACCTCCCTGTCTCAGTGGAGCGTTCAAATGCAGAACTCCACACAAATATGCCCTGAACATGTACCCCTCCATATCCTCACTGTCTCACTGGAATGCACCAATGCCGAATTCCACTCAAATATGCCCTGATCCTGTACCGTGCATAACCTCCCTGTCTCACTGGAACGTACCATTGCAGAACACCACACAAATATGCCCTGAACCTGTATCCCTCCATAAACTCCCTGTCTCACTGGAACGTACCAATGCAGAAATCCACACAAATATGCCCTGAACCTGTACCCCGCCATAACGTCCCTGTCTCACTGGAACGTACAAATACAGAACTCCACTCAAATATGCCCTGAACCTGTACCCCTCCATAACCTCCCTGTCTCACTGGAACGTACAAATACAGAACTCCACTCAAATATGCCCTGAACCTGTACCGTGCATAACCTCCCTGTCTCACTGGAATTTACCAATGCAGAACTCCACACAAATATCCCCTGAACGTGTACCCGTCCATAACCTCCCTGTCTCACAGGAACGAACCACTGCGGAACTCCACATAAATATGCCATGAACCTGTACCCCTCCATAACCTCCCTGTCTCACTGGAACGCACAAATGCTGAACTCCACACAAATATGCCCTGAACCTGTACCCCTCCATAACCTCACTGTCTCACTGGAACGTACCAATGCAGAGCTCCACACAAATATGCCCTTAACCTGTACCCCTCCATAACCTCCCTGTCTCACTGGAACGCACCAATGCCGAACTCCACTCAAATATGCCCTGATCCTGTACCGTGCATAACCTCCTTGTCTCACTGGAACATACCATTGCATAAAACCACACAAATATGCCCTGAAGCTGTATCCCTCCATAACCTCCCTGTCTCACTGGAACGTACCATTGCAGAACACCACACAAAAAATGCCCTGAATCTGTACCCCTCCATAACCTCCCTGTCTCACTGAAACGTACCATTGCAGAACACCACACAAATATGCCCTCAACCTGTACCCCTCCATAAAATCCCTGTCTCACTGGAACGTACAATGCAGAACTCCACACAACTATGCCCTGAACCTGTACACCTCCATAACTTCCCTGTCACACTGGAACGTACCAATGCAGAACTCCACACAAATATGCCCTGCACCTGTACCCGTCCATAACCTCCCTGTCTCACAGGAAGGTACCAATGCAGAACTCCACACAAAAATGCCCTGAACCTGAACCGCTCCATAACCTACCTGTCTGACTGGAAGGTACCAATGCAGAACTCCACACAAATATGCTCTGAACCTGTACGCCTCCATAACCTCCCAGACTCGTTGCAACGTAACAATGAAGAACTGCACACAAATATGCCATGAACCTGTACCCTCCATAACCTCCCCGTCTCACTGGAACGTACCAATGCAGAATTCCACACGAATTTGCCCTGAACCTGTACCCCTCCATAACCTCCCTGTCTCACTGGAACGTACCAATGCAGTACTACACTCAAATATGCCCTGAACCTGTACCGTGCATAACCTCCCTATCTCACTGGAACGTACCAATGCAGAACTCCACAATAATATGCCCTGAACGTGTACCCGTCCATAACCTCCCTGTCTCACTGGAACGTCCCACTGCAGAACTCCACACAAATATGCAATTAAACTGTACCCTCCATAACCTCCCTGTCTCAATGGAACGTACCAATGCAGAACTCCACACAAATATGCCCTGAACATGTACCCTCCATAACCTTCCTGTCTCACTGGAACGTACCAATGCAGAACTCCACACAAATATGCCCTGAACCTGTACCCGTCCATAACCTCCCTGTCTCACTGGAACGTACCACTGCTGAACTCCACACAAATATACACTGAACCTGTACCCTCCTAAACCTCCCTGTCTCACTGGAACGTCCCACTGCAGAACTCCACACAAATATGCCATGAACCTGTACCCGTCCATAACCTCCCTGTCTCACTGGAACGTACCAGTACAGAACTGCACACAAATATGCCCTGAACCTGTACCCTCTATAACCTCCCTGTCTCACTGGAACATACCAATGCAGAACTCCACTCAAATATGCCCTGATCCTGCACCGTGCATAACCTCCCTGTCTCACTGGAACGTACCATTGCAGAACAGCACACAAATATGCCCTGAACCTGTACCCCTCCATAACCTTCCTGTCTCACTGGAACGTACTAATGCAGAACTCCACACAAATATGCCCTGAACCTGTACCCCTCCATAACTTCCCTGTCTCACTGGAACGTACCATTGCAGAACACCACACAAATATGCCCTGAACCTGTACCCGTCCATAACCTCCCTGTCCCACCAGAACGTCCCACTGCAGAACTCCACACAACTAGGCCCTGAACCTGTACCCCTACATAACTTCCCTGTCCCACTGGAATGTACCCATGCAGAACTCCACACAAATATGCCCTGAACCTGTACCCGTCCATAACCTCCCTGTCCCACCGGAACGTCCCACTGCAGAACTCCACACAAATATGCCATGAACCTGTACCCTCCATAAACTCCCTGTCTCACAGGGAAATACCATTGCAGAACTCCACACAAATATGCCCTGAACCTGTACCCCTCCATACCTTTGTGTGTCATTGCAACGTACCAATGCAGAACTCCACACAAATATACCCTGAACCTGTACCCTCCATAACCTCCCTGTGTCAATGGAAAGTACCAATGCAGAACTCCACACAAATATGCCCTGAACATGTACCCTCCATAACCTCCCTGTCTCACTGGAACGCACCAATGCCGAACTCAACTCAAATATGCCCTGATTCTGTACCGTGCATAACCTCCCTGTCTAACTGGAACGTACCATTGCAGAACACCACACAAATATGCCCTGAACCTGTACCCCTCCATAACCTCCCTGTCTCACTGGAACGCACCAAGGCCGAACTCCACTCAAATATGCCCTGATCCTGTACCGTGCATATCCTGCCTGTCTCACTGGAATTTACCATTGTAGAACTCCACACAAATATGCCCTGAACCTGTACCCCTCCATAACCTCCCTGTCTCACTGGAACGTACCATTGCAGAACACCACACAAATATGCCCTGAACCTGTATCCCTCCATAACCTCCCTGTCTCACTGGAACGTACCAATGCAGAACTCCACACAAATATGCCATGAACCTGTACCCTCCATAACCTCCCCGTCTCACTGGAACGTACCAATGCTGAATTCCACACGAATTTGCCCTGAACCTGTACCCCTCCATAACCTCCCTGTCTCACTGGAACGTACCAATGCAGAACTCCACACAAATATGCCCTGAACCTGTACCCGTCCATAACCTCCCTGTCCCACCGGAACGTCCCACTGCAGAACTCCACACAAATATGCCATGAACCTGTACCCTCCATAAACTCACTGTCTCACAGGGAAATACCATTGCAGAACTCCACACAAATATGCCCTGAACCTGTACCCCTCCATACCTTTGTGTCTCATTGCAACGTACCAATGCAGAACTCCACACAAATATGCCCTGATCCTGTACCCCTCCATAACCTCCCTGTCTCACTGGAACGCACCAAGGCCGAACTCCACTCAAATATGCCCTGATCCTGTACCGTGCATAACCTGCCTGTCTCACTGGAACGTACCATTGTAGAACTCCACACAAATATGCCCTGAACCTGTACCCCTCCATAACCTCCCTGTCTCACTGGAACGTACCATTACAGACCACCACACAAAAATGCCATGAATCTGTACCCATCCATAACCTCCCTGTCTCACTGGAACGTACCAATGCAGAACTCCACACAAATATGCCCTGAACCTGTACCCCTCCAGAACCTCCCTGTCTCAGTGGAACGTTGAAATGCAGAACTCCACACAAATATGCCCTGAACATGTACCCCTCAATAACCTCCCTGTCTCACTGGAATGCACCAATGCCGAACTCCACTCAAATATGCCCTGATCCTGTACCGTGCATAACCTCCCTGTCTCACTGGAACGTACCATTGCAGAACACCACACAAATATGCCCTGAACCTGTATCCCTCCATAACCTCCCTGTCTCACTGGAACGTACCAATGCCGAACTCCACACAAATATGCCCTGAACCTGTACCCCTCCATAACCTCCCTGTCTCACTGGAACGCACCAATGCCGAACTCCACTCAAATATGCCCTGATCCTGTACCGTGCATAACCTCCCTGTCACACTGTAACGTACAATTGCAGACCACACACACAAATATGCCCTGAACCTGTACCCCTCCATAAACTCCCTGTCTCACTGGAACGTACAAATACAGAACTCCACTCAAATATGCCCTGAACCTGTACCGTGCATAACTTCCCTGTCTCACTGGAACTTCCCAATGCAGAACTCCACACAAATATCCCCTGAACGTGTACCCGTCCATAACCTCCCTGTCTCACAGGAACGAACCACTGCGGAACTCCACACAAATATGCCATGAACCTGTACCCCTCCATAACCTCCCTGTCTCACTGGAACGCACAAATGCTGAACTCCACACAAATATGCCCTGAACCTGTACCCCTCCATAACCTCCCTGTCTCACTGGAACGCACCAATGCAGAGCTCCACACAAATATGCCCTTAACCTGTACCCCTCCATAACCTCCCTGTCTCACTGGAACGCACCAATGCCGAACTCCACTCAAATATGCCCTGATCCTGTACCGTGCATAACCTCCCTGTCTCACTGGAACGTACCATTGCAGAACACCACACAAATATGCCCTGAACCTGTACCCCAACATAACCTCATTGTCTCACTGGAAAGTACCAATGCAGAACTCCACACAAATATGCCCTTAACCTGTACCCCTCCATAACCTCCCTGTCTCACTGGAATGCACCAATGCCGAACTCCACTCAAATATGCCCTGATCCTGTACCGTGCATAACATCCCTGTCTCACTGGAACGTACCATTGCAGAACAGCACACAAATATGCCCTGAACCTGTACCCCTCCATACACTCCCTGTCTCACTGGAACGTACCAATGCAGAACTCCACACAAATATGCCCTCAACCTGTACCCCTCCATAACGTCCCTGCCTCACTGGAACTCACCAAGGCCGAACTCCACTCAAATATGCCCTGATCCTGTACCGTGATAACCTCCCTGTCTCACTGGAACGTACAAATACAGAACTCCACACAAATATGCCCTGAACCTGTACCCCTCCATAAAATCCCTGTCTCACTGGAACGTGCAGTGCAGAACTCCACACAACTATGCCCTGAACCTGTACACCTCCATAACTTCCCTGTCACACTGGAACGTACCAACGCTGAACTCCACACAAATATGCCCTGCACCTGTACCCCTCCATAACCTCCCTGTCTCACTGGAATGCACCAATGCCGAACTCCACTCAAATATGCCCTGATCCTGTACCGTGCATAACCTCCCTGTCTCACTGGAATGCACCAATGCCGAACTCCACTCAAATATGCCCTGATCCTGTACCGTGCATAACCTCCCTGTCTCACTGGAACGCACCAAGGCCGAATTCCACTCAAATATGCCCTGATCCTGTACCGTGCATAACCTCCCTGTCTCACTGGAACGTACCATTGCAGAACACCACACAAATATGCCCTGAACCTGAATCCCTCCATAAACTCCCTGTCTCACTGGAACGTACCAATGCAGAACTCCACACAAATATGCCCTGAACCTGTACCCCGCCATAACGTCCCTGTCTCACTGGAACGCACCAATGCCGAACTCCACTCAAATATGCCCTGATCCTGTACCGTGCATAACCTCCCTGTCACACTGGAACGTACCATTGCAGACCACACACACAAATATGCCCTGAACCTGTACCCCTCCATAACCTCCCTGTCTCACTGGAACGTACAAATACAGAACTCCACTCAAATATGCCCTGATCCTGTACCGTGCATAACCTGCCTGTCTCACTGGAACGTACCATTGTAGAACTCCACACAAATATGCCCTGAACCTGTACCCATCCATAACCTCCCTGTCTCACTGGAACGTACCAATGCAGAACTCCACACAAATATGCCCTGAACCTGTACCCCTCCAGAACCTCCCTGTCTCAGTGGAACGTTCAAATGCAGAACTCCACACAAATATGCCCTGAACATGTACCCCTCCATAACCTCCCTGTCTCACTGGAATGCACCAATGCCGAACTCCACTCAAATATGCCCTGATCCTGTACCGTGCATAACCTCCCTGTCTCACTGGAACGTACCATTGCAGAACACCACACAAATATGCCCTGAACCTGTATCCCTCCATAACCTCCCTG
Source organism: Hemitrygon akajei (assembly GCF_048418815.1). Lineage (NCBI taxonomy): Eukaryota > Metazoa > Chordata > Chondrichthyes > Myliobatiformes > Dasyatidae > Hemitrygon > Hemitrygon akajei. The sequence goes on along the minus strand of NW_027331971.1, from coordinate 1,722,915 downwards.
TCTCACTGGAACGTACCAATGCAGAACTCCACACAAATATGCCCTGAACCTGTACCCCTCCATAACCTCCCTGTCTCACTGGAATGCACCAATGCCGAACTCCACTCAAATATGCCCTGATCCTGTACCGTGCATAACCTCCCTGTCACACTGGAACGTACAATTGCAGACCACACACACAAATATGCCCTGAACCTGTACCCCTCCATAACCTCCCTGTCTCACTGGAACGCACAAATGCTGAACTCCACACAAATATGCCCTGAACCTGTACCCCTCCATAACCTCACTGTCTCACTGGAACGTACCAATGCAGAGCTCCACACAAATATGCCCTTAACCTGTACCCCTCCATAACCTCCCTGTCTCACTGGAACGCACCAATGCCGAACTCCACTCAAATATGCCCTGATCCTGTACCGTGCATAACCTCCTTGTCTCACTGGAACATACCATTGCATAAAACCACACAAATATGCCCTGAAGCTGTATCCCTCCATAACCTCCCTGTCTCACTGGAACGTACCATTGCAGAACACCACACAAAAAATGCCCTGAATCTGTACCCCTCCATAACCTCCCTGTCTCACTGAAACGTACCATTGCAGAACACCACACAAATATGCCCTGAACCTGTACCCCTCCATAAAATCCCTGTCTCACTGGAACGTACAATGCAGAACTCCACACAACTATGCCCTGAACCTGTACACCTCCATAACTTCCCTGTCACACTGGAACGTACCAATGCAGAACTCCACACAAATATGCCCTGCACCTGTACCCGTCCATAACCTCCCTGTCTCACAGGAAAGTACCAATGCAGAACTCCACACAAAAATGCCCTGAACCTGAACCGCTCCATAACCTACCTGTCTGACTGGAAGGTACCAATGCAGAACTCCACACAAATATGCTCTGAACCTGTACGCCTCCATAACCTCCCAGACTCGTTGCAACGTAACAATGAAGAACTGCACACAAATATGCCATGAACCTGTACCCTCCATAACCTCCCCGTCTCACTGGAACGTACCAATGCAGAATTCCACACGAATTTGCCCTGAACCTGTACCCCTCCATAACATCCCTGTCTCACTGGAACGTACCAATGCAGAACTACACTCAAATATGCCCTGAACCTGTACCGTGCATAACCTCCCTGTCTCACTGGAACGTACCAATGCAGAACTCCACAATAATATGCCCTGAACGTGTACCCGTCCATAACCTCCCTGTCTCACTGGAACGTCCCACTGCAGAACTCCACACAAATATGCAATTAAACTGTACCCTCCATAACCTCCCTGTCTCAATGGAACGTACCAATGCAGAACTCCACACAAATATGCCCTGAACATGTACCCTCCATAACCTTCCTGTCTCACTGGAACGTACCAATGCAGAACTCCACACAAATATGCCCTGAACCTGTACCCGTCCATAACCTCCCTGTCTCACTGGAACGTACCACTGCTGAACTCCACACAAATATACACTGAACCTGTACCCTCCTAAACCTCCCTGTCTCACTGGAACGTCCCACTGCAGAACTCCACACAAATATGCCATGAACCTGTACCCGTCCATAACCTCCCTGTCTCACTGGAACGTACCAGTACAGAACTGCACACAAATATGCCCTGAACCTGTACCCTCTATAACCTCCCTGTCTCACTGGAACATACCAATGCAGAACTCCACTCAAATATGCCCTGATCCTGCACCGTGCATAACCTCCCTGTCTCACTGGAACGTACCATTGCAGAACAGCACACAAATATGCCCTGAACCTGTACCCCTCCATAACCTTCCTGTCTCACTGGAACGTACTAATGCAGAACTCCACACAAATATGCCCTGAACCTGTACCCCTCCATAACTTCCCTGTCTCACTGGAACGTACCATTGCAGAACACCACACAAATATGCCCTGAACCTGTACCCGTCCATAACCTCCCTGTCCCACCAGAACGTCCCACTGCAGAACTCCACACAACTAGGCCCTGAACCTGTACCCCTACATAACTTCCCTGTCCCACTGGAATGTACCCATGCAGAACTCCACACAAATATGCCCTGAACCTGTACCCGTCCATAACCTCCCTGTCCCACCGGAACGTCCCACTGCAGAACTCCACACAAATATGCCATGAACCTGTACCCTCCATAAACTCCCTGTCTCACAGGGAAATACCATTGCAGAACTCCACACAAATATGCCCTGAACCTGTACCCCTCCATACCTTTGTGTGTCATTGCAACGTACCAATGCAGAACTCCACACAAATATACCCTGAACCTGTACCCTCCATAACCTCCCTGTGTCAATGGAAAGTACCAATGCAGAACTCCACACAAATATGCCCTGAACATGTACCCTCCATAACCTCCCTGTCTCACTGGAACGCACCAATGCCGAACTCAACTCAAATATGCCCTGATTCTGTACCGTGCATAACCTCCCTGTCTAACTGGAACGTACCATTGCAGAACACCACACAAATATGCCCTGAACCTGTACCCCTCCATAACCTCCCTGTCTCACTGGAACGCACCAAGGCCGAACTCCACTCAAATATGCCCTGATCCTGTACCGTGCATAACCTCCCTGTCTCACTGGAACGTACCATTGTAGAACTCCACACAAATATGCCCTGAACCTGTACCCCTCCATAACCTCCCTGTCTCACTGGAACGTACCATTACAGACCACCACACAAATATGCCCTGAACCTGTACCCATCCATACCCTCCCTGTCTCACTGGAACGTTCAAATGCAGAACTCCACACAAATATGCCCTGAACATGTACCCCTCCATAACCTCCCTGTCTCACTGGAATGCACCAATGCCGAACTCCACTCAAATATGCCCTGATCCTGTACCGTGCATAACCTCCCTGTCTCACTGGAACGTACCATTGCAGAACACCACACAAATATGCCCTGAACCTGTATCCCTCCATAACCTCCCTGTCTCACTGGAACGTACCAATGCAGAACTCCACACAAATATGCCCTGAACCTGTACCCCTCCATAACCTCCCTGTCTCACTGGAACGCACCAATGCCGAACTCCACTCAAATATGCCCTGATCCTGTACCGTGCATAACCTCCCTGTCACACTGGAACGTACAATTGCAGACCACACACACAAATATGCCCTGAACCTGTACCCCTCCATAACCTCCCAGTCTCACTGGAACGCACAAATGCTGAACTCCACACAAATATGCCCTGAACCTGTACCCCTCCATAACCTCCCTGTCTCACTGGAACGCACCATTGCAGAGCTCCACACAAATATGCCCTTAACCTGTACCCCTCCATAACGTCCCTGTCTCACTGGAACGCACCAATGCCGAACTCCACTCAAATATGCCCTGATCCTGTACCGTGCATAACCTCCCTGTCTCACTGGAACGTACCATTGCAGAACACCACACAAATATGCCCTGAACCTGTACCCCAACATAACCTCATTGTCTCACTGGAAAGTACCAATGCAGAACTCCACACAAATATGCCATTAACCTGTACACCTCCATAACGTCCCTGTCTCACTGGAATGCACCAATGCCGAACTCCACTCAAATATGCCCTGATCCTGTACCGTGCATAACATCCCTGTCTCACTGGAACGTACCATTGCAGAACAGCACACAAATATGCCCTGAACCTGTACCCCTCCATACACTCCCTGTCTCACTGGAACGTACCAATGCAGAACTCCACACAAATATGCCCTCAACCTGTACCCCTCCATAACGTCCCTGTCTCACTGGAACTCACCAAGGCCGAACTCCACTCAAATATGCCCTGATCCTGTACCGTGATAACCTCCCTGTCTCACTGGAACGTACAAATACAGAACTCCACACAAATATGCCCTGAACCTGTACCCCTCCATAAAATCCCTGTCTCACTGGAACGTGCAATGCAGAACTCCACACAACTATGCCCTGAACCTGTACACCTCCATAACTTCCCTGTCACACTGGAACGTACCAACGCTGAACTCCACACAAATATGCCCTGCACCTGTACCCCTCCATAACCTCCCTGTCTCACTGGAATTCACCAATGCCGAACTCCACTCAAATATGCCCTGATCCTGTACCTTGCATAACCTCCCTGTCTCACTGGAACGTACCATTGCAGAACTCCACACAAATATGCCCTGAACCTGTACCCCTCCATAACCTCCCTGTCTCACTGGAACGTACCATTACAGACCACCACACAAAAATGCCCTGAATCTGTACCCATCCATAACCTCCCTGTCTCACTGGAACATACCAATGCAGATCTCCACACAAATATGCCCTGAACCTGTACCCCTCCAGAACCTCCCTGTCTCAGTGGAGCGTTCAAATGCAGAACTCCACACAAATATGCCCTGAACATGTACCCCTCCATATCCTCACTGTCTCACTGGAATGCACCAATGCCGAATTCCACTCAAATATGCCCTGATCCTGTACCGTGCATAACCTCCCTGTCTCACTGGAACGTACCATTGCAGAACACCACACAAATATGCCCTGAACCTGTATCCCTCCATAAACTCTCTGTCTCACTGGAACGTACCAATGCAGAAATCCACACAAATATGCCCTGAACCTGTACCCCACCATAACGTCCCTGTCTCACTGGAACGTACAAATACAGAACTCCACTCAAATATGCCCTGAACCTGTACCCCTCCATAACCTCCCTGTCTCACTGGAACGTACAAATACAGAACTCCACTCAAATATGCCCTGAACCTGTACCGTGCATAACCTCCCTGTCTCACTGGAACTTACCAATGCAGAACTCCACACAAATATCCCCTGAACGTGTACCCGTCCATAACCTCCCTGTCTCACAGGAACGAACCACTGCGGAACTCCACATAAATATGCCATGAACCTGTACCCCTCCATAACCTCCCTGTCTCACTGGAACGCACAAATGCTGAACTCCACACAAATATGCCCTGAACCTGTACCCCTCCATAACCTCACTGTCTCACTGGAACGTACCAATGCAGAGCTCCACACAAATATGCCCTTAACCTGTACCCCTCCATAACCTCCCTGTCTCACTGGAACGCACCAATGCCGAACTCCACTCAAATATGCCCTGATCCTGTACCGTGCATAACCTCCTTGTCTCACTGGAACATACCATTGCATAAAACCACACAAATATGCCCTGAAGCTGTATCCCTCCATAACCTCCCTGTCTCACTGGAACGTACCATTGCAGAACACCACACAAAAAATGCCCTGAATCTGTACCCCTCCATAACCTCCCTGTCTCACTGAAACGTACCATTGCAGAACACCACACAAATATGCCCTGAACCTGTACCCCTCCATAAAATCCCTGTCTCACTGGAACGTACAATGCAGAACTCCACACAACTATGCCCTGAACCTGTACACCTCCATAACTTCCCTGTCACACCGGAACGTACCAATGCAGAACTCCACACAAATATGCCCTGCACCTGTACCCGTCCATAACCTCCCTGTCTCACAGGAAAGTACCAATGCAGAACTCCACACAAAAATGCCCTGAACCTGAACCGCTCCATAACCTACCTGTCTGACTGGAAGGTACCAATGCAGAACTCCACACAAATATGCTCTGAACCTGTACGCCTCCATAACCTCCCAGACTCGTTGCAACGTAACAATGAAGAACTGCACACAAATATGCCATGAACCTGTACCCTCCATAACCTCCCCGTCTCACTGGAACGTACCAATGCAGAATTCCACACGAATTTGCCCTGAACCTGTACCCCTCCATAACCTCCCTGTCTCACTGGAACGTACCAATGCAGAACTACACTCAAATATGCCCTGAACCTGTACCGTGCATAACCTCCCTGTCTCACTGGAACGTACCAATGCAGAACTCCACAATAATATGCCCTGAACGTGTACCCGTCCATAACCTCCCTGTCTCACTGGAACGTCCCACTGCAGAACTCCACACAAATATGCAATTAAACTGTACCCTCCATAACCTCCCTGTCTCAATGGAACGTACCAATGCAGAACTCCACACAAATATGCCCTGAACATGTACCCTCCATAACCTTCCTGTCTCACTGGAACGTACCAATGCAGAACTCCACACAAATATGCCCTGAACCTGTACCCGTCCATAACCTCCCTGTCTCACTGGAACGTACCACTGCTGAACTCCACACAAATATACACTGAACCTGTACCCTCCTAAACCTCCCTGTCTCACTGGAACGTCCCACTGCAGAACTCCACACAAATATGCCATGAACCTGTACCCGTCCATAACCTCCCTGTCTCACTGGAACGTACCAGTACAGAACTGCACACAAATATGCCCTGAACCTGTACCCTCTATAACCTCCCTGTCTCACTGGAACATACCAATGCAGAACTCCACTCAAATATGCCCTGATCCTGCACCGTGCATAACCTCCCTGTCTCACTGGAACGTACCATTGCAGAACAGCACACAAATATGCCCTGAACCTGTACCCCTCCATAACCTTCCTGTCTCACTGGAACGTACTAATGCAGAACTCCACACAAATATGCCCTGAACCTGTACCCCTCCATAACTTCCCTGTCTCACTGGAACGTACCATTGCAGAACACCACACAAATATGCCCTAAACCTGTACCCGTCCATAACCTCCCTGTCCCACCAGAACGTCCCACTGCAGAACTCCACACAACTAGGCCCTGAACCTGTACCCCTACATAACTTCCCTGTCCCACTGGAATGTACCCATGCAGAACTCCACACAAATATGCCCTGAACCTGTACCCGTCCATAACCTCCCTGTCCCACCGGAACGTCCCACTGCAGAACTCCACACAAATATGCCATGAACCTGTACCCTCCATAAACTCCCTGTCTCACAGGGAAATACCATTGCAGAACTCCACACAAATATGCCCTGAACCTGTACCCCTCCATACCTTTGTGTGTCATTGCAACGTACCAATGCAGAACTCCACACAAATATACCCTGAACCTGTACCCTCCATAACCTCCCTGTGTCAATGGAAAGTACCAATGCAGAACTCCACACAAATATGCCCTGAACATGTACCCTCCATAACCTCCCTGTCTCACTGGAACGCACCAATGCCGAACTCAACTCAAATATGCCCTGATTCTGTACCGTGCATAACCTCCCTGTCTAACTGGAACGTACCATTGCAGAACACCACACAAATATGCCCTGAACCTGTACCCCTCCATAACCTCCCTGTCTCACTGGAACGCACCAAGGCCGAACTCCACTCAAATATGCCCTGATCCTGTACCGTGCATATCCTGCCTGTCTCACTGGAATTTACCATTGTAGAACTCCACACAAATATGCCTTGAACCTGTACCCCTCCATAACCTCCCTGTCTCACTGGAACGTACCATTGCAGAACACCACACAAATATGCCCTGAACCTGTATCCCTCCATAACCTCCCTGTCTCACTGGAACGTACCAATGCAGAACTCCACACAAATATGCCATGAACCTGTACCCTCCATAACCTCCCCGTCTCACTGGAACGTACCAATGCTGAATTCCACACGAATTTGCCCTGAACCTGTACCCCTCCATAACCTCCCTGTCTCACTGGAACGTACCAATGCAGAACTCCACACAAATATGCCCTGAACCTGTACCCGTCCATAACCTCCCTGTCCCACCGGAACGTCCCACTGCAGAACTCCACACAAATATGCCATGAACCTGTACCCTCCATAAACTCACTGTCTCACAGGGAAATACCATTGCAGAACTCCACACAAATATGCCCTGAACCTGTACCCCTCCATACCTTTGTGTCTCATTGCAACGTACCAATGCAGAACTCCACACAAATATGCCCTGATCCTGTACCCCTCCATAACCTCGCTGTCTCACTGGAACGCACCAAGGCCGAACTCCACTCAAATATGCCCTGATCCTGTACCGTGCATAACCTGCCTGTCTCACTGGAACGTACCATTGTAGAACTCCACACAAATATGCCCTGAACCTGTACCCCTCCATAACCTCCCTGTCTCACTGGAACGTACCATTACAGACCACCACACAAAAATGCCATGAATCTGTACCCATCCATAACCTCCCTGTCTCACTGGAACGTACCAATGCAGAACTCCACACAAATATGCCCTGAACCTGTACCCCTCCAGAACATCCCTGTCTCAGTGGAACGTTCAAATGCAGAACTCCACACAAATATGCCCTGAACATGTACCCCTCAATAACCTCCCTGTCTCACTGGAATGCACCAATGCCGAACTCCACTCAAATATGCCCTGATCCTGTACCGTGCATAACCTCCCTGTCTCACTGGAACGTACCATTGCAGAACACCACACAAATATGCCCTGAATCTGTATCCCTCCATAACCTCCCTGTCTCACTGGAACGTACCAATGCAGAACTCCACACAAATATGCCCTGAACCTGTACCCCTCCATAACCTCCCTGTCTCACTGGAACGCACCAATGCCGAACTCCACTCAAATATGCCCTGATCCTGTACCGTGCATAACCTCCCTGTCACACTGTAACGTACAATTGCAGACCACACACACAAATATGCCCTGAACCTGTACCCCTCCATAAACTCCCTGTCTCACTGGAACGTACAAATACAGAACTCCACTCAAATATGCCCTGAACCTGTACCGTGCATAACTTCCCTGTCTCACTGGAACTTCCCAATGCAGAACTCCACACAAATATCCCCTGAACGTGTACCCGTCCATAACCTCCCTGTCTCACAGGAACGAACCACTGCGGAACTCCACACAAATATGCCATGAACCTGTACCCCTCCATAACCTCCCTGTCTCACTGGAACGCACAAATGCTGAACTCCACACAAATATGCCCTGAACCTGTACCCCTCCATAACCTCCCTGTCTCACTGGAACGCACCAATGCAGAGCTCCACACAAATATGCCCTTAACCTGTACCCCTCCATAACCTACCTGTCTCACTGGAACGCACCAATGCCGAACTCCACTCAAATATGCCCTGATCCTGTACCGTGCATAACCTCCCTGTCTCACTGGAACGTACCATTGCAGAACACCACACAAATATGCCCTGAACCTGTACCCCAACATAACCTCATTGTCTCACTGGAAAGTACCAATGCAGAACTCCACACAAATATGCCCTTAACCTGTACCCCTCCATAACCTCCCTGTCTCACTGGAATGCACCAATGCCGAACTCCACTCAAATATGCCCTGATCCTGTACCGTGCATAACATCCCTGTCTCACTGGAACGTACCATTGCAGAACAGCACACAAATATGCCCTGAACCTGTACCCCTCCATACACTCCCTGTCTCACTGGAACGTACCAATGCAGAACTCCACACAAATATGCCCTCAACCTGTACCCCTCCATAACGTCCCTGCCTCACTGGAACTCACCAAGGCCGAACTCCACTCAAATATGCCCTGATCCTGTACCGTGATAACCTCCCTGTCTCACTGGAACGTACAAATACAGAACTCCACACAAATATGCCCTGAACCTGTACCCCTCCATAAAATCCCTGTCTCACTGGAACGTGCAGTGCAGAACTCCACACAACTATGCCCTGAACCTGTACACCTCCATAACTTCCCTGTCACACTGGAACGTACCAACGCTGAACTCCACACAAATATGCCCTGCACCTGTACCCCTCCATAACCTCCCTGTCTCACTGGAATGCACCAATGCCGAACTCCACTCAAATATGCCCTGATCCTGTACCCCTGCATAACCTCCCTGTCTCACTGGAACGCACCAAGGCCGAACTCCACTCAAATATGCCCTGATCCTGTACCGTGCATAACCTGCCTGTCTCACTGGAACGTACCATTGTAGAACTCCACACAAATATGCCCTGAACCTGTACCCATCCATAACCTCCCTGTCTCACTGGAACGTACCAATGCAGAACTCCACACAAATATGCCCTGAACCTGTACCCCTCCAGAACCTCCCTGTCTCAGTGGAACGTTCAAATGCAGAACTCCACACAAATATGCCCTGAACATGTACCCCTCCATAACCTCCCTGTCTCACTGGAATGCACCAATGCCGAACTCCACTCAAATATGCCCTGATCCTGTACCGTGCATAACCTCCCTGTCTCACTGGAACGTACCATTGCAGAACACCACACAAATATGCCCTGAACCTGTATCCCTCCATAACCTCCCTGTCTCACTGGAACGTACCAATGCAGAACTCCACACAAATATGCCCTGAACCTGTACCCCTCCATAACCTCCCTGTCTCACTGGAACGCACCAATGCCGAACTCCACTCAAATATGCCCTGATCCTGTAGCGTGCATAACCTCCCTGTCACACTGGAACGTACAATTGCAGACCACACACACAAATATGCCCTGAACCTGTACCCCTCCATAACCTCCCTGTCTCACTGGAACGCACAAATGCAGAACTCCACACAAATATGCCCTGAACCTGTACCCCTCCATAACCTCCCTGTCTCACTGGAATGCACCAATGCCGAACTCCACTCAAATATGCCCTGATCCTGTACCCCTGCATAACCTCCCTGTCTCACTGGAACGTACAAATACAGAACTCCACTCAAATATGCCCTGATCCTGTACCGTGCATAACCTGCCTGTCTCACTGGAACGTACCATTGTAGAACTCCACACAAATATGCCCTGAACCTGTACCCATCCATAACCTCCCTGTCTCACTGGAACGTACCAATGCAGAACTCCACACAAATATGCCCTGAACCTGTACCCCTCCAGAACCTCCCTGTCTCAGTGGAACGTTCAAATGCAGAACTCCACACAAATATGCCCTGAACATGTACCCCTCCATAACCTCCCTGTCTCACTGGAATGCACCAATGCCGAACTCCACTCAAATATGCCCTGATCCTGTACCGTGCATAACCTCCCTGTCTCACTGGAACGTACCATTGCAGAACACCACACAAATATGCCCTGAACCTGTATCCCTCCATAACCTCCCTGTCTCACTGGAACGTACCAATGCAGAACTCCACACAAATATGCCCTGAACCTGTACCCCTCCATAACCTCCCTGTCTCACTGGAACGCACCAATGCCGAACTCCACTCAAATATGCCCTGATCCTGTAGCGTGCATAACCTCCCTGTCACACTGGAACGTACAATTGCAGACCACACACACAAATATGCCCTGAACCTGTACCCCTCCATAACCTCCCTGTCTCACTGGAACGCACAAATGCTGAACTCCACACAAATATGCCCTGAACCTGTACCCCTCCATAACCTCCCTGTCTCACTGGAACGCACCATTGCAGAGCTCCACACAAATATGCCCTTAACCTGTACCCCTCCATAACGTCCCTGTCTCACTGGAACGCACCAATGCCGAACTCCACTCAAATATGCCCTGATCCTGTACCGTGCATAACCTCCCTGTCTCACTGGAACGTACCATTGCAGAACACCACACAAATATGCCCTGAACCTGTACACCAACATAACCTCATTGTCTCACTGGAAAGTACCAATGCAGAACTCCACACAAATATGCCCTTAACCTGTACACCTCCATAACGTCCCTGTCTCACTGGAATGCACCAATGCCGAACTCCACTCAAATATGCCCTGATCCTGTACCGTGCATAACATCCCTGTCTCACTGGAACGTACCATTGCAGAACAGCACACAAATATGCCCTGAACCTGTACCCCTTCATACACTCCCTGTCTCACTGGAACGTACCAATGCAGAACTCCACACAAATATGCCCTCAACCTGTACCCCTCCATAACGTCCCTGTCTCACTGGAACTCACCAAGGCCGAACTCCACTCAAATATGCCCTGATCCTGTACCGTGATAACCTCCCTGTCTCACTGGAACGTACAAATACAGAACTCCACACAAATATGCCCTGAACCTGTACCCCTCCATAAAATCCCTGTCTCACTGGAACGTGCAATGCAGAACTCCACACAACTATGCCCTGAACCTGTACATCTCCATAACTTCCCTGTCACACTGGAACGTACCAACGCTGAACTCCACACAAATATGCCCTGCACCTGTACCCCTCCATTACCTCCCTGTCTCACTGGAATTCACCAATGCCGAACTCCACTCAAATATGCCCTGATCCTGTACCTTGCATAACCTCCCTGTCTCACTGGAACGTACCATTGCAGAACAGCACACAAATATGCCCTGAACCTGTACCCCTCCATAACCTCCCTGTCTCACTGGAACGCACCAAGGCCGAACTCCACTCAAATATGCCCTGATCCTGTACCGTGCATAACCTCCCTGTCTCACTGGAACGTACCATTGTAGAACTCCACACAAATATGCCCTGAACCTGTACCCCTCCATAACCTCCCTGTCTCACTGGAACGTACCATTACAGACCACCACACAAAAATGCCCTGAATCTGTACCCATCCATAACCTCCCTGTCTCACTGGAACATACCAATGCAGAACTCCACACAAATATGCCCTGAACCTGTACCCCTCCAGAACCTCCCTGTCTCAGTGGAGCGTTCAAATGCAGAACTCCACACAAATATGCCCTGAACATGTACCCCTCCATATCCTCACTGTCTCACTGGAATGCACCAATGCCGAATTCCACTCAAATATGCCCTGATCCTGTACCGTGCATAACCTCATTGTATCACTGGAACGTACCATTGCAGAACACCACACAAATATGCCCTGAACCTGTATCCCTCCATAAACTCCCTGTCTCACTGGAACTTACCAATGCAGAACTCCACACAAATATCCCCTGAACGTGTACCCGTCCATAACCTCCCTGTCTCACAGGAACGAACCACTGCGGAACTCCACATAAATATGCCATGAACCTGTACCCCTCCATAACCTCCCTGTCTCACTGGAACGCACAAATGCTGAACTCCACACAAATATGCCCTGAACCTGTACCCCTCCATAACCTCACTGTCTCACTGGAACGTACCAATGCAGAGCTCCACACAAATATGCCCTTAACCTGTACCCCTCCATAACCTCGCCGTCTCACTGGAACGCACCAATGCCGAACTCCGCTCAAATATGCCCTGATCCTATACCGTGCATAACCTCCTTGTCTCACTGGAACATACCATTGCATAAAACCACACAAATATGCCCTGAAGCTGTATCCCTCCATAACCTCCCTGTCTCACTGGAACGTACCATTGCAGAACACCACACAAAAAATGCCCTGAATCTGTACCCCTCCATAACCTCCCTGTCTCACTGAAACGTACCATTGCAGAACACCACACAAATATGCCCTGAACCTGTACCCCTCCATAAAATCCCTGTCTCACTGGAACGTACAATGCAGAACTCCACACAACTATGCCCTGAACCTGTACACCTCCATAACTTCCCTGTCACACTGGAACGTACCAATGCAGAACTCCACACAAATATGCCCTGCACCTGTACCCGTCCATAACCTCCCTGTCTCACAGGAAAGTACCAATGCAGAACTCCACACAAAAATGCCCTGAACCTGAACCGCTCCATAACCTACCTGTCTGACTGGAAGGTACCAATGCAGAACTCCACACAAATATGCTCTGAACCTGTACGCCTCCATAACCTCCCAGACTCGTTGCAACGTAACAATGAAGAACTGCACACAAATATGCCATGAACCTGTACCCTCCATAACCTCCCCGTCTCACTGGAACGTACCAATGCAGAATTCCACACGAATTTGCCCTGAACCTGTACCCCTCCATAACCTCCCTGTCTCACTGGAACGTACCAATGCAGAACTACACTCAAATATGCCCTGAACCTGTACCGTGCATAACCTCCCTGTCTCACTGGAACGTACCAATGCAGAACTCCACAATAATATGCCCTGAACGTGTACCCGTCCATAACCTCCCTGTCTCACTGGAACGTCCCACTGCAGAACTCCACACAAATATGCAATTAAACTGTACCCTCCATAACCTCCCTGTCTCAATGGAACGTACCAATGCAGAACTCCACACAAATATGCCCTGAACATGTACCCTCCATAACCTTCCTGTCTCACTGGAACGTACCAATGCAGAACTCCACACAAATATGCCCTGAACCTGTACCCGTCCATAACCTCCCTGTCTCACTGGAACGTACCACTGCTGAACTCCACACAAATATACACTGAACCTGTACCCTCCTAAACCTCCCTGTCTCACTGGAACGTCCCACTGCAGAACTCCACACAAATATGCCATGAACCTGTACCCGTCCATAACCTCCCTGTCTCACTGGAACGTACCAGTGCAGAACTGCACACAAATATGCCCTGAACCTGTACCCTCTATAACCTCCCTGTCTCACTGGAACATACCAATGCAGAACTCCACTCAAATATGCCCTGATCCTGCACCGTGCATAACCTCCCTGTCTCACTGGAACGTACCATTGCAGAACAGCACACAAATATGCCCTGAACCTGTACCCCTCCATAACCTTCCTGTCTCACTGGAACGTACTAATGCAGAACTCCACACAAATATGCCCTGAACCTGTACCCCTCCATAACTTCCCTGTCTCACTGGAACGTACCATTGCAGAACACCACACAAATATGCCCTGAACCTGTACCCGTCCATAACCTCCCTGTCCCACCAGAACGTCCCACTGCAGAACTCCACACAACTAGGCCCTGAACCTGTACCCCTACATAACTTCCCTGTCCCACTGGAATGTACCCATGCAGAACTCCACACAAATATGCCCTGAACCTGTACCCGTCCATAACCTCCCTGTCCCACCGGAACGTCCCACTGCAGAACTCCACACAAATATACCCTGAACCTGTACCCTCCATAACCTCCCTGTGTCAATGGAAAGTACCAATGCAGAACTCCACACAAATATGCCCTGAACATGTACCCTCCATAACCTCCCTGTCTCACTGGAACGCACCAATGCCGAACTCAACTCAAATATGCCCTGATTCTGTACCGTGCATAACCTCCCTGTCTCACTGGAACGTACCATTGCAGAACACCACACAAATATGCCCTGAACCTGTACCCCTCCATAACCTCCCTGTCTCACTGGAACGCACCAAGGCCGAACTCCACTCAAATATGCCCTGATCCTGTACCGTGCATATCCTGCCTGTCTCACTAGAATTTACCATTGTAGAACTCCACACAAATATGCCCTGAACCTGTACCCCTCCATAACCTCCCTGTCTCACTGGAACGTACCATTGCAGAACACCACACAAATATGCCCTGAACCTGTATCCCTCCATAACCTCCCTGTCTCACTGGAACGTACCAATGCAGAACTCCACACAAATATGCCATGAACCTGTACCCTCCATTACCTCCCCGTCTCACTGGAACGTACCAATGCTGAATTCCACACGAATTTGCGCTGAACCTGTACCCCTCCATAACCTCCCTGTCTCACTGGAACGTACCAATGCAGAACTACACTCAAATATGCCCTGAACCTGTACCGTGCATAACCTCCCTGTCTCACTGGAGCGTACCAATGCAGAACTCCACAATAATATGCCCTGAACGTGTACCCGTCCATAACCTCCCTGTCTCACTGGAACGTCCCACTGCAGAACTCCACACAACTAGGCCCTGAACCTGTACCCCTACATAACTTCCCTGTCCCACTGGAATGTACCCATGCAGAACTCCACACAAATATGCCCTGAACCTGTACCCGTCCATAACCTCCCTGTCCCACCGGAACGTCCCACTGCAGAACTCCACACAAATATGCCATGAACCTGTACCCTCCATAAACTCACTGTCTCACAGGGAAATACCATTGCAGAACTCCACACAAATATGCCCTAAACCTGTACCCCTCCATACCTTTGTGTCTCATTGCAACGTACCAATGCAGAACTCCACACAAATATACCCTGAACCTGTACCCTCCATAACCTCCCTGTGTCAATGGAAAGTACCAATGCAGAACTCCACACAAATATGCCCTGAACATGTACCCTCCATAAACTCCCTGTCTCACTGGAACGCACCAATGCCGAACTCAACTCAAATATGCCCTGATTCTGTACCGTGCATAACCTCCCTGTCTCACTGGAACGTACCATTGCAGAACACCACACAAATATGCCCTGAACCTGTACCCCTCCATAACCTCCCTGTCTCAATGGAACGCACCAAGGCCGAACTCCACTCAAATATGCCCTGATCCTGTACCGTGCATAACCTGCCTGTCTCACTGGAACTTACCATTGTAGAACTCCACACAAATATGCCGTGAACCTGTACACCTCCATAACCTCCCTGTCTCACTGGAACGTACCATGACAGACCACCACACAAAAATGCCATGAATCTGTACCCATCCTTAACCTCCCTGTCTCACTGGAACGTACCAATGCAGAACTCCACACAAATATGCCCTGAACCTGTACCCCTCCAGAACCTCCCTGTCTCAGTGGAACGTTCAAATGAAGAACTCCACACAAATATGCCCTGAACCTGTACCCCTCCATAACCTCCCTGTCTCACTGGAACGTACAAATACAGAACTCCACTCAAATATGCCCTGATCCTGTACCGTGCATAACCTCCCTGTCTCACTGGAACTTACCAATGCAGAACTCCACACAAATATTGCCTGAACGTGTACCCGGCCATAACCTCCCTGTCTCACAGGAACGAACCACTGCGGAACTCCACACAAATATGCCATGAACCTGTACCCCTCCATAACCTCCCTGTCTCACTGGAACGCACAAATGCTGAACTCCACACAAATATGCCCTGAACCTGTACCCCTCCATAAAATCCCTGTCTCACTGGAACGTGCAATGCAGAACTCCACACAACTATGCCCTGAACCTGTACACCTCCATAACTTCCCTGTCACACTGGAACGTACCAACGCTGAACTCCACACAAATATGACCTGCACCTGTACCCCTCCATAACCTCCCTGTCTCACTGGAATGCACCAATGCCGAACTCCACTCAAATATGCCCTGATCCTGTACCGTGCATAACCTCTCTGTCTCACTGGAACGTACCATTGCAGAACAGCACACAAATATGCCCTGAACCTGTACCCCTCCATAACCTCCCTGTCTCACTGGAACGCACCAAGGCCGAACTCCACTCAAATATGCCCTGATCCTGTACCGTGCATAACCTCCCTGTCTCACTGGAACGTACCATTGTAGAACTCCACACAAATATGCCCTGAACCTGTACCCCTCCATATCCTCCCTGTCTCACTGGAACGTACCATTACAGACCACCACACAAAAATGCCCTGAATCTGTACCCATCCATAACCTCCCGGTCTCACTGGAACATACCAATGCAGAACTCCACACAAATATGCCCTGAACCTGTACCCCTCCAGAACCTCCCTGTCTCAGTGGAGCGTTCAAATGCAGAACTCCACACAAATATGCCCTGAACATGTACCCCTCCATAAACTCCCTGTCTCACTGGAACGTACCAATGCAGAACTCCACACAAATATGCCCTGAACCTGTACCCCGCCATAACGTCCCTGTCTCACTGGAACGCACCAATGCCGAACTCCACTCAAATATGCCCTGATCCTGTACCGTGCATAACCTCCCTGTCACACTGGAACGTACCATTGCAGACCACACACACAAATATGCCCTGAACCTGTACCCCTCCATAACCTCCCTGTCTCACTGGAACGTACAAATACAGAACTCCACTCAAAAATGCCCTGAACCTGTACCGTGCATAACCTCCCTCTCTCACTGGAACTTTCCAATGCAGAACTCCACACAAATATCCCCTGAACGTGTACCCGTCCATAACCTCCCTGTCTCACAGGAACGAATCACTGCGGAACTCCACACAAATATGCCATGAACCTGTACCCCTCCATAACCTCCCTGTCTCACTGGAACGCACAAATGCCGAACTCCACTCAAATATGCCCTGATCCTGTACCGTGCATAACCTCCCTGTCTCACTGGAACGTACCATTGCATAAAACCACACAAATATGCCCTGAAGCTGTATCCCTCCATAACCTCCCTGTCTCACTGGAACGTACCATTGCAGAACACCACACAAAAAATGCCCTGAATCTGTACCCCTCCATAACCTCCCTGTCTCACTGAAACGTACCATTGCAGAACACCACACAAATATGCCCTGAACCTGTACCCCTCCATAAAATCCCTGTCTCACTGGAACGTACAATGCAGAACTCCACACAACTATGCCCTGAACCTGTACACCTCCATAACTTCCCTGTCACACTGGAACGTACCAATGCAGAACTCCACACAAATATGCCCTGCACCTGTACCCGTCCATAACCTCCCTGTCTCACAGGAAAGTACCAATGCAGAACTCCACACAAAAATGCCCTGAACCTGAACCGCTCCATAACCTACCTGTCTGACTGGAAGGTACCAATGCAGAACTCCACACAAATATGCTCTGAACCTGTACGCCTCCATAACCTCCCAGACTCGTTGCAACGTAACAATGAAGAACTGCACACAAATATGCCATGAACCTGTACCCTCCATAACCTCCCCGTCTCACTGGAACGTACCAATGCAGAATTCCACACGAATTTGCCCTGAACCTGTACCCCTCCATAACCTCCCTGTCTCACTGGAACGTACCAATGCAGAACTACACTCAAATATGCCCTGAACCTGTACCGTGCATAACCTCCCTGTCTCACTGGAACGTACCAATGCAGAACTCCACAATAATATGCCCTGAACGTGTACCCGTCCATAACCTCCCTGTCTCACTGGAACGTCCCACTGCAGAACTCCACACAAATATGCAATTAAACTGTACCCTCCATAACCTCCCTGTCTCAATGGAACGTACCAATGCAGAACTCCACACAAATATGCCCTGAACATGTACCCTCCATAACCTTCCTGTCTCACTGGAACGTACCAATGCAGAACTCCACACAAATATGCCCTGAACCTGTACCCGTCCATAACCTCCCTGTCTCACTGGAACGTACCACTGCTGAACTCCACACAAATATACACTGAACCTGTACCCTCCTAAACCTCCCTGTCTCACTGGAACGTCCCACTGCAGAACTCCACACAAATATGCCATGAACCTGTACCCGTCCATAACCTCCCTGTCTCACTGGAACGTACCAGTACAGAACTGCACACAAATATGCCCTGAACCTGTACCCTCTATAACCTCCCTGTCTCACTGGAACATACCAATGCAGAACTCCACTCAAATATGCCCTGATCCTGCACCGTGCATAACCTCCCTGTCTCACTGGAACGTACCATTGCAGAACAGCACACAAATATGCCCTGAACCTGTACCCCTCCATAACCTTCCTGTCTCACTGGAACGTACTAATGCAGAACTCCACACAAATATGCCCTGAACCTGTACCCCTCCATAACTTCCCTGTCTCACTGGAACGTACCATTGCAGAACACCACACAAATATGCCCTGAACCTGTACCCGTCCATAACCTCCCTGTCCCACCAGAACGTCCCACTGCAGAACTCCACACAACTAGGCCCTGAACCTGTACCCCTACATAACTTCCCTGTCCCACTGGAATGTACCCATGCAGAACTCCACACAAATATGCCCTGAACCTGTACCCGTCCATAACCTCCCTGTCCCACCGGAACGTCCCACTGCAGAACTCCACACAAATATACCCTGAACCTGTACCCTCCATAACCTCCCTGTGTCAATGGAAAGTACCAATGCAGAACTCCACACAAATATGCCCTGAACATGTACCCTCCATAACCTCCCTGTCTCACTGGAACGCACCAATGCCGAACTCAACTCAAATATGCCCTGATTCTGTACCGTGCATAACCTCCCTGTCTCACTGGAACGTACCATTGCAGAACACCACACAAATATGCCCTGAACCTGTACCCCTCCATAACCTCCCTGTCTCACTGGAACGCACCAAGGCCGAACTCCACTCAAATATGCCCTGATCCTGTACCGTGCATATCCTGCCTGTCTCACTAGAATTTACCATTGTAGAACTCCACACAAATATGCCCTGAACCTGTACCCCTCCATAACCTCCCTGTCTCACTGGAACGTACCATTGCAGAACACCACACAAATATGCCCTGAACCTGTATCCCTCCATAACCTCCCTGTCTCACTGGAACGTACCAATGCAGAACTCCACACAAATATGCCATGAACCTGTACCCTCCATTACCTCCCCGTCTCACTGGAACGTACCAATGCTGAATTCCACACGAATTTGCGCTGAACCTGTACCCCTCCATAACCTCCCTGTCTCACTGGAACGTACCAATGCAGAACTACACTCAAATATGCCCTGAACCTGTACCGTGCATAACCTCCCTGTCTCACTGGAGCGTACCAATGCAGAACTCCACAATAATATGCCCTGAACGTGTACCCGTCCATAACCTCCCTGTCTCACTGGAACGTCCCACTGCAGAACTCCACACAACTAGGCCCTGAACCTGTACCCCTACATAACTTCCCTGTCCCACTGGAATGTACCCATGCAGAACTCCACACAAATATGCCCTGAACCTGTACCCGTCCATAACCTCCCTGTCCCACCGGAACGTCCCACTGCAGAACTCCACACAAATATGCCATGAACCTGTATCCTCCATAAACTCACTGTCTCACAGGGAAATACCATTGCAGAACTCCACACAAATATGCCCTGAACCTGTACCCCTCCATACCTTTGTGTCTCATTGCAACGTACCAATGCAGAACTCCACACAAATATACCCTGAACCTGTACCCTCCATAACCTCCCTGTGTCAATGGAAAGTACCAATGCAGAACTCCACACAAATATGCCCTGAACATGTACCCTCCATAAACTCCCTGTCTCACTGGAACGCACCAATGCCGTACTCAACTCAAATATGCCCTGATTCTGTACCGTGCATAACCTCCCTGTCTCACTGGAACGTACCATTGCAGAACACCACACAAATATGCCCTGAACCTGTACCCCTCCATAACCTCCCTGTCTCACTGGAACGCACCAAGGCCGAACTCCACTCAAATATGCCCTGATCCTGTACCGTGCATAACCTGCCTGTCTCACTGGAACTTACCATTGTAGAACTCCACACAAATATGCCGTGAACCTGTACACCTCCATAACCTCCCTGTCTCACTGGAACGTACCATGACAGACCACCACACAAAAATGCCATGAATCTGTACCCATCCTTAACCTCCCTGTCTCACTGGAACGTACCAATGCAGAACTCCACACAAATATGCCCTGAACCTGTACCCCTCCAGAACCTCCCTGTCTCAGTGGAACGTTCAAATGAAGAACTCCACACAAATATGCCCTGAACCTGTACCCCTCCATAACCTCCCTGTCTCACTGGAACGTACAAATACAGAACTCCACTCAAATATGCCCTGATCCTGTACCGTGCATAACCTCCCTGTCTCACTGGAACTTACCAATGCAGAACTCCACACAAATATTGCCTGAACGTGTACCCGGCCATAACCTCCCTGTCTCACAGGAACGAACCACTGCGGAACTCCACACAAATATGCCATGAACCTGTACCCCTCCATAACCTCCCTGTCTCACTGGAACGCACAAATGCTGAACTCCACACAAATATGCCCTGAACCTGTACCCCTCCATAAAATCCCTGTCTCACTGGAACGTGCAATGCAGAACTCCACACAACTATGCCCTGAACCTGTACACCTCCATAACTTCCCTGTCACACTGGAACGTACCAACGCTGAACTCCACACAAATATGACCTGCACCTGTACCCCTCCATAACCTCCCTGTCTCACTGGAATGCACCAATGCCGAACTCCACTCAAATATGCCCTGATCCTGTACCGTGCATAACCTCTCTGTCTCACTGGAACGTACCATTGCAGAACAGCACACAAATATGCCCTAACCTGTACCCCTCCATAACCTCCCTGTCTCACTGGAACGCACCAAGGCCGAACTCCACTCAAATATGCCCTGATCCTGTACCGTGCATAACCTCCCTGTCTCACTGGAACGTACCATTGTAGAACTCCACACAAATATGCCCTGAACCTGTACCCCTCCATAACCTCCCTGTCTCACTGGAACGTACCATTACAGACCACCACACAAAAATGCCCTGAATCTGTACCCATCCATAACCTCCCGGTCTCACTGGAACATACCAATGCAGAACTCCACACAAATATGCCCTGAACCTGTACCCCTCCAGAACCTCCCTGTCTCAGTGGAGCGTTCAAATGCAGAACTCCACACAAATATGCCCTGAACATGTACCCCTCCATAAACTCCCTGTCTCACTGGAACGTACCAATGCAGAACTCCACACAAATATGCCCTGAACCTGTACCCCGCCATAACGTCCCTGTCTCACTGGAACGCACAAATGCCGAACTCCACTCAAATATGCCCTGATCCTG
This sequence comes from Hemitrygon akajei, assembly GCF_048418815.1. Taxonomy (NCBI): domain Eukaryota; kingdom Metazoa; phylum Chordata; class Chondrichthyes; order Myliobatiformes; family Dasyatidae; genus Hemitrygon; species Hemitrygon akajei. The sequence continues at coordinate 1,700,416 of NW_027331971.1, read as the reverse complement.
TACCGTGCATAACCTCCCTGTCACACTGGAACGTACCATTGCAGACCACACACACAAATATGCCCTGAACCTGTACCCCTCCATAACCTCCCTGTCTCACTGGAACGTACAAATACAGAACTCCACTCAAAAATGCCCTGAACCTGTACCGTGCATAACCTCCCTGTCTCACTGGAACTTTCCAATGCAGAACTCCACACAAATATCCCCTGAACGTGTACCCGTCCATAACCTCCCTGTCTCACAGGAACGAATCACTGCGGAACTCCACACAAATATGCCATGAACCTGTACCCCTCCATAACCTCCCTGTCTCACTGGAACGCACAAATGCCGAACTCCACTCAAATATGCCCTGATCCCGTACCGTGCATAACCTCCCTGTCTCACTGGAACGTACCATTGCATAAAACCACACAAATATGCCCTGAAGCTGTATCCCTCCATAACCTCCCTGTCTCACTGGAACGTACCATTGCAGAACACCACACAAAAATGCCCTGAATCTGTACCCCTCCATAACCTCCCTGTCTGACTGAAACGTACCATTGCAGAACACCACACAAATATGCCCTGAACCTGTACCCCTCCATAAAATCCCTGTCTCACTGGAACGTACAATGCAGAATTCCACACAACTATGCCCTGAACCTGTACACCTCCATAAATTCCCTGTCACACTGGAACGTACCAATGCAGAACTCCACACAAATATGCCCTGCACCTGTACCCCTCCATAACCTCCCAGACTCGTTGCAACGTAACAATGAAGAACTGCACACAAATATGCCATGAACCTGTACCCTCCATAACCTCCCCGTCTCTCTGGAACGTACCAATGCAGAATTCCACACGAATTTGCCCTGAACCTGTACCCCTCCATAACCTCCCTGTCTCACTGGAACGTACCAATGCAGAACTCCACACAAATATGCCCTGAACCTGTACCCGTCCATAACCTCCCTGTCTGACTGGAAGGTACCAATGCAGAACTCCACACAAATATGCCCTGAACCTGTACCCCTCCATAACCTCCCAGACTCGTTGCAACGTAACAATGAAGAACTGCACACAAATATGCCATGAACCTGTACCCTCCATAACCTCCCCGTCTCACTGGAACGTACCAATGCAGAATTCCACACGAATTTGCCCTGAACCTGTACCCCTCCATAACCTCCCTGTCTCACTGGAACGTACCAATGCAGAACTACACTCAAATATGCCCTGAACCTGTACCGTGCATAAACTCCCTGTCTCAATGGAACGTACCAATGCAGAACTCCACACAAATGTGCCCTGAACATGTACCCTCCATAACCTTCCTGTCTCACTGGAACGTACCAATGCAGAACTCCACACAAATATGCCCTGAACCTGTACCCGTCCATAACCTCCCTGTCTCACTGGAACGTACCACTGCTGAACTCCACACAAATATACACTGAACCTGTACCCTCCTAAACCTCCCTGTCTCACTGGAACGTCCCACTGCAGAACTCCACACAAATATGCCATGAACCTGTACCCGTCCATAACCTCCCTGTCTCACTGGAACGTACCAGTGCAGAACTGCACACAAATATGCCCTAAACCTGTACCCTCTATAACCTCCCTGTCTCACTGGAACATACCAATGCAGAACTCCACACAAATATGCCCTGAACCTGTACCCCTCCATAACCTCCCTGTCTCAATGGAACGTACCAATGCAGAACTCCACACAAATATGCCCTGAACATGTACCCTCCATAACCTTCCTGTCTCACTGGAACGTACCAATGCAGAACTCCACACAAATATGCCCTGAACCTGTACCCGTCCATAACCTCCCTGTCTCACTGGAACGTACCACTGCTGAACTCCACACAAATATACACTGAACCTGTACCCTCCTAAACCTCCCTGTCTCACTGGAACGTCCCACTGCAGAACTCCACACAAATATGCCATGAACCTGTACCCGTCCATAACCTCCCTGTCTCACTGGAACGTACCAGTGCAGAACTGCACACAAATATGCCCTGAACCTGTACCCTCTATAACCTCCCTGTCTCACTGGAACATACCAATGCAGAACTCCACACAAATATGCCCTGAACCTGTACCCCTCCATAACCTCCCTGTCTCACTGGAACGCACCAATGCCAAACTCCACTCAAATATGCCCTGATCCTGTACCGTGCATAACCTCCCTGTCTCACTGGAACGTACCATTGCAGAACAGCACACAAATATGCCCTGAACCTGTACCCCTCCATAACCTTCCTGTCTCACTGGAACGTACTAATGCAGAACTCCACACAAATATGCCCTGAACCTGTACCCCTCCATAACTTCCCTGTCTCACTGGAACGTACCATTGCAGAACACCACACAAATATGCCCTGAACCTGTACCCGTCCATAACCTCCCTGTCCCACCAGAACGTCCCACTGCAGAACTCCACACAACTAGGCCCTGAACCTGTACCCCTACATAACTTCCCTGTCCCACTGGAATGTACCCATGCAGAACTCCACACAAATATGCCCTGAACCTGTACCCGTCCATAACCTCCCTGTCCCACCGGAACGTCCCACTGCAGAACTCCACACATATATGCCATGAACCTGTACCCTCCATAAACTCCCTGTCTCACAGGGAAATACCATTGCAGAACTCCACACAAATATGCCCTGAACCTGTACCCCTCCATACCTTTGTATGTCATTGCAACGTACCAATGCAGAACTCCACACAAATATACCCTGAACCTGTACCCTCCATAACCTCCCTGTGTCAATGGAAAGTTCCAATGCAGAACTCCACACAAATATGCCCTGAACATGTACCCTCCATAACCTCCCTGTCTCACTGGAACACACCAATGCCGAACTCAACTCAAATATGCCCTGATTCTGTACCGTGCATAACCTCACTGTCTCACTGGAACGTACCATTGCAGAACACCACACAAATATGCCCTGAACCTGTACCCCTCCATAACCTCACTGTCTCACTGGAACGCACCAAGGCCGAACTCCACTCAAATATGCCCTGATCCTGTACCGTGCATAACCTGCCTGTCTCACTGGAACTTACCATTGTAGAACTCCTCACAAATATGCCCTGAACCTGTACCCCTCCATAACCTCCCTGTCTCACTGGAACGTACCATTACAGACCACCACACAAAAATGCCATGAATCTGTACCCATCCATAACCTCCCTGTCTCACTGGAACGTACCAATGCAGAACTCCACACAAATATGCCCTGAACCTGTACCCCTCCAGAACCTCCCTGTCTCAGTGGAACGTTCAAATGCAGAACTCCACACAAATATGCCCTGAACATGTACCCCTCCATAACCTCCCTGTCTCACTGGATTGCACCAATGCCGAACTCCACTCAAATATGCCCTGATCCTGTACCGTGCATAACCTCCCTGTCTCACTGGAACGTACCATTGCACAACACCACACAAATATGCCCTGAACCTGTATCCCTCCATAACCTCCCTGTCTCACTGGAACGTACCAATGCAGAACTCCACACAAATATGCCATGAACCTGTACTCTCCATAACCTCCCCGTCTCACTGGAACGTACCAATGCAGAATTCCACATGAATTTGCCCTGAACCTGTACCCCTCAATAACCTCCCTGTCTCACTGGAACGTACCAATGCAGAACTACACTCAAATATGCCCTGAACCTGTACCGTGCATAACCTCCCTGTCTCACTGGAACGTACCAATGCAGAACTCCACAATAATATGCCCTGAACGTGTACCCGTCCATAACCTCCCTGTCTCACTGGAACGTCCCACTGCAGAACTCCACACAACTAGGCCCTGAACCTGTACCCCTACATAACTTCCCTGTCCCACTGGAATGTACCCATGCAGAACTCCACACAAATATGCCCTGAACCTGTACCCGTCCATAACCTCCCTGTCCCACCGGAACGTCCCACTGCAGAACTCCACACAAATATGCCATGAACCTGAACCCTCCATAAACTCCCTGTCTCACAGTGAAATACCATTGCAGAACTCCACACAAATATGCCCTGAACCTGAACCCCTCCATACATTTGTGTCTCATTGCAACGTACCAATGCAGAACTCCACACAAATATGCCCTGATCCTATACCGTGCATAACCTGCCTGTCTCACTGGAAGTTACCATTGTAGAACTCCACACAAATATGCCCTGAACCTGTACACCTCCATAACCTCCCTGTCTCACTGGAACGTACCATTACAGACCACCACACAAAAATGCCATGAATCTGTACCCATCCATAACCTCCCTGTCTCACTGGAACGTACAATGCAGAACTCCACACAACAATGCCCTGAACCTGTACACCTCCATAACTTCCCTGTCACACTGGAACGTACCAATGCAGAACTCCACACAAATATGCCCTGCACCTGTAACCGTCCATAACCTCCCTGTCTCACAGGAAAGTACCAATGCAGAACTCCACACAAAAATGCCCTGAACCTGAACCGCTCCATAACCTACCTGTCTGACTGGAAGGTACCAATGCAGAACTCCACACAAATATGCCCTGAACCTGTACCCCTCCATAACCTCCCAGACTCGTTGCAACGTAACAATGAAGAACTGCACACAAATATGCCATGAACCTGTACCCTCCATAACCTCCCCGTCTCACTGGAACGTACCAATGCAGAATTCCACACGAATTTGCCCTGAACCTGTACCCCTCCATAACCTCCCTGTCTCACTGGAACGTACCAATGCAGAACTCCACACAAATATGCCCTGAACCTGTACCCGTCCATAACCTCCCTGTCTCACTGGAACGTACCACTGCTGAACTCCACACAAATATACACTGAACCTGTACCCTCCTAAACCTCCCTGTCTCACTGGAACGTCCCACTGCAGAACTCCACACAAATATGCCATGAACCTGTACCCGTCCATAACCTCCCTGTCTCACTGGAACGTACCAGTGCAGAACTGCACACAAATATGCCCTGAACATGTACCCCTCCATAACCTCCCTGTCTCAATGGAACGTACCAATGCAGAACTCCACACAAATATGCCCTGAACCTGTACCCCTCCATAACCTCCCTGTCTCACTGGAACGTACCAATGCAGAACTCCACACAAATATGCCCTGAACCTGTACCCGTCCATAACTTCCCTGTCTCACTGGAACGTACCACTGCTGAACTCCACACAAATATACACTGAACCTGTACCCTCCTAAACCTCCCTGTCTCACTGGAACGTCCCACTGCAGAACTCCACACAAATATGCCATGAACCCGTACCCGTCCATAACCTCCCTGTCTCAGTGGAACGTCCCACTGCAGAACTCCACACAAATATGCCCTGAACCTGTACCCCTCCATAACCTCCCTGTCTCAATGGAACGTACCAATGCAGAACTCCACACAAATATGCCCTGAACATGTACCCTCCATAACCTTCCTGTCTCACTGGAACGTACCAATGCAGAACTCCACACAAATATGCCCTGAACCTGTACCCGTCCATAACCTCCCTGTCTCACTGGAACGTACCACTGCTGAACTCCACACAAATATACACTGAACCTGTACCCTCCTAAACCTCCCTGTCTCACTGGAACGTCCCACTGCAGAACTCCACACAAATATGCCATGAACCTGTACCCGTCCATAACCTCCCTGTCTCACTGGAACGTACCAGTGCAGAACTGCACACAAATATGCCCTGAACCTGTACCCTCTATAACCTCCGTGTCTCACTGGAACATACCAATGCAGAACTCCACACAAATATGCCCTGAACCTGTACCCCTCCATAACCTCCCTGTCTCACTGGAACGCACCAATGCCAAACTCCACTCAAATATGCCCTGATCCTGTACCGTGCATAACCTCCCTGTCTCACTGGAACGTACCATTGCAGAACAGCACACAAATATGCCCTGAACCTGTACCCCTCCATAACCTTCCTGTCTCACTGGAACGTACTAATGCAGAACTCCACACAAATATGCCCTGAACCTGTACCCCTCCATAACTTCCCTGTCTCACTGGAACGTACCATTGCAGAACACCACACAAATATGCCCTGAACCTGTACCCGTCCATAACCTCCCTGTCCCACCAGAACGTCCCACTGCAGAACTCCACACAACTAGGCCCTGAACCTGTACCCCTACATAACTTCCCTGTCCCACTGGAATGTACCCATGCAGAACTCCACACAAATATGCCCTGAACCTGTACCCGTCCATAACATCCCTGTCCCACCGGAACGTCCCACTGCAGAACTCCACACATATATGCCATGAACCTGTACCCTCCATAAACTCCCTGTCTCACAGGGAAATACCATTGCAGAACTCCACACAAATATGCCCTGAACCTGTACCCCTCCATACCTTTGTATGTCATTGCAACGTACCAATGCAGAACTCCACACAAATATACCCTGAACCTGTACCCTCCATAACCTACCTGTGTCAATGGAAAGTTCCAATGCAGAACTCCACACAAATATGCCCTGAACATGTACCCTCCATAACCTCCCTGTCTCACTGGAACGCACCAATGCCGAACTCCACTCAAATATGCCCTGATCCTGTACCGTGCATAACCTGCCTGTCTCACTGGAACTTACCATTGTAGAACTCCTCACAAATATGCCCTGAACCTGTACCCCTCCATAACCTCCCTGTCTCACTGGAACGTACCATTACAGACCACCACACAAAAATGCCATGAATCTGTACCCATCCATAACCTCCCTGTCTCACTGGAACGTACCAATGCCGAACTCCACACAAATATGCCCTGAACATGTACCCCTCCATAACCTCCCTGTCTCACTGGAATGCACCAATGCCGAACTCCACTCAAATATGCCCTGATCCTGTACCGTGCATAACCTCCCTGTCTCACTGGAACGTACCATTGCACAACACCACACAAATATGCCCTGAACCTGTATCCCTCCATAACCTCCCTGTCTCACTGGAACGTACCAATGCAGAACTCCACACAAATATGCCATGAACCTGTACCCTCCATAACCTCCCCGTCTCACTGGAACGTACCAATGCAGAATTCCACACGAATTTGCCCTGAACCTGTACCCCTCAATAACCTCCCTGTCTCACTGGAACGTACCAATGCAGAACTACACTCAAATATGCCCTGAACCTGTACCGTGCATAACCTCCCTGTCTCACTGGAACGTACCAATGCAGAACTCCACAATAATATGCCCTGAACGTGTACCCGTCCATAACCTCCCTGTCTCACTGGAACGTCCCACTGCAGAACTCCACACAACTAGGCCCTGAACCTGTACCCCTACATAACTTCCCTGTCCCACTGGAATGTACCCATGCAGAACTCCACACAAATATGCCCTGAACCTGTACCCGTCCATAACCTCCCTGTCCCACCGGAACGTCCCACTGCAGAACTCCACACAAATATGCCATGAACCTGAACCCTCCATAAACTCCCTGTCTCACAGTGAAATACCATTGCAGAACTCCACACAAATATGCCCTGAACCTGAACCCCTCCATACATTTGTGTCTCATTGCAACGTACCAATGCAGAACTCCACAGAAATATGCCCTGATCCTATACCGTGCATAACCTGCCTGTCTCACTGGAAGTTACCATTGTAGAACTCCACACAAATATGCCCTGAACCTGTACACCTCCATAACCTCCCTGTCTCACTGGAACGTACCATTACAGACCACCACACAAAAATGCCATGAATCTGTACCCATCCATAACTTCCCTGTCACACTGGAACGTACCAATGCAGAACTCCACACAAATATGCCCTGCACCTGTACCCGTCCATAACCTCCCTGTCTCACAGGAAAGTACCAATGCAGAACTCCACACAGAAATGCCCTGAACCTGAACCGCTCCATAACCTACCTGTCTGACTGGAAGGTACCAATGCAGAACTCCACACAAATATGCCCTGAACCTGTACCCCTACATAACCTCCCAGACTCGTTGCAACGTAACAATGAAGAACTGCACACAAATATGCCATGAACCTGTACCCTCCATAACCTCCCCGTCTCACTGGAACGTACCAATGCAGAATTCCACACGAATTTGCCCTGAACCTGTACCCCTCCATAACCTCCCTGTCTCACTGGAACGTACCAATGCAGAACTCCACACAAATATGCCCTGAACCTGTACCCGTCCATAACCTCCCTGTCTCACTGGAACGTACCACTGCTGAACTCCACACAAATATACACTGAACCTGTACCCTCCTAAACCTCCCTGTCTCACTGGAACGTCCCACTGCAGAACTCCACACAAATATGCCATGAACCTGTACCCGTCCATAACCTCCCTGTCTCACTGGAACGTACCAGTGCAGAACTGCACACAAATATGCCCTGAACCTGTACCCCTCCATAACCTCCCTGTCTCAATGGAACGTACCAATGCAGAACTCCACACAAATATGCCCTGAACCTGTACCCCTCCATAACCTCCCTGTCTCACTGGAACGTACCAATGCAGAACTCCACACAAATATGCCCTGAACCTGTACCCGTCCATAACTTCCCTGTCTCACTGGAACGTACCACTGCTGAACTCCACACAAATATACACTGAACCTGTACCCTCCTAAACCTCCCTGTCTCACTGGAACGTCCCACTGCAGAACTCCACACAAATATGCCATGAACCCGTACCCGTCCATAACCTCCCTGTCTCACTGGAACGTCACACTGCAGAACTCCACACAAATATGCCCTGAACCTGTACCCCTCCATAACCTCCCTGTCTCAATGGAACGTACCAATGCAGAACTCCACACAAATATGCCCTGAACATGTACCCTCCATAACCTTCCTGTCTCACTGGAACGTACCAATGCAGAACTCCACACAAATATGCCCTGAACCTGTACCCGTCCATAACCTCCCTGTCTCACTGGAACGTACCACTGCTGAACTCCACACAAATATACACTGAACCTGTACCCTCCTAAACCTCCCTGTCTCACTGGAACGTCCCACTGCAGAACTCCACACAAATATGCCATGAACCTGTACCCGTCCATAACCTCCCTGTCTCACTGGAACGTACCAGTGCAGAACTGCACACAAATATGCCCTGAACCTGTACCCTCTATAACCTCCCTGTTACACTGGAACATACCAATGCAGAACTCCACACAAATATGCCCTGAACCTGTACCCCTCCATAACCTCCCTGTCTCACTGGAACGCACCAATGCCAAACTCCACTCAAATATGCCCTGATCCTGTACCGTGCATAACCTCCCTGTCTCACTGGAACGTACCATTGCAGAACAGCACACAAATATGCCCTGAACCTGTACCCCTCCATAACCTTCCTGTCTCACTGGAACGTACTAATGCAGAACTCCACACAAATATGCCCTGAACCTGTACCCCTCCATAACTTCCCTGTCTCACTGGAACTTACCATTGCAGAACACCACACAAATATGCCCTGAACCTGTACCCGTCCATAACCTCCCTGTCCCACCAGAACGTCCCACTGCAGAACTCCACACAAATATGCCATGAACCTGTACCCTCCATAAACTCCCTGTCTCACAGGGAAATACCATTGCAGAACTCCACACAAATATGCCCTGAACCTGTACCCCTCCATACCTTTGTATGTCATTGCAACGTACCAATGCAGAACTCCACACAAATATACCCTGAACCTGTACCCTCCATAACCTCCCTGTGTCAATGGAAAGTTCCAATGCAGAACTCCACACAAATATGCCCTGAACATGTACCCTCCATAACCTCCCTGTCTCACTGGAACGCACCAATGCCGAACTCAACTCAAATATGCCCTGATTCTGTACCGTGCATAACCTCCCTGTCTCACTGGAACGTACCATTGCAGAACACCACACAAATATGCCCTGAACCTGTACCCCTCCATAAACTCCCTGTCTCACTGGAACGCACCAAGGCCGAACTCCACTCAAATATGCCCTGATCCTGTACCGTGCATAACCTGCCTGTCTCACTGGAACTTACCATTGTAGAACTCCACACAAATATGCCCTGAACCTGTACCCCTCCATAACCTCCCTGTCTCACTGGAACGTACCATTACAGACCACCACACAAAAATGCCATGAATCTGTACCCATCCATCACCTCCCTGTCTCACTGGAACGTACCAATGCAGAACTCCACACAAATATGCCCTGAACCTGTACCCCTCCAGAACCTCCCTGTCTCACTGGAACGTACCAATGCAGAACTCCACACAAATATGCCCTGAACCTGTACCCCTCCAGAATCTCCCTGTCTCAGTGGAACGTTCGAATGCAGAACTCCACACAAATATGCCCTGAACATGTACCCCTCCAGAACCTCCCTGTCTCACTGGAATGCACCAATGCAGAACTCCACACAAATATGCCATGAACCTGTACCCTCCATAACCTGCCCGTCTCACTGGAACGTACCAATGCAGAATTCCACACGAATTTGCCCTGAACCTGTACCCCTCCATAAGCTCCCTGTCTCACTGGAACGTACCAATGCAGAACTCCACACAAATATGCCATGAACCTGTACCCTCCATAACCTCCCCGTCTCACTGGAACGTACCAATGCAGAACTCCACACAAATATGCCATGAACCTGTACCCTCCATAACCTCCCCGTCTCACTGGAACGTACCAATGCAGAATTCCACACGAATTTGCCCTGAACCTGTACCCCTCCATAAGCTCCCTGTCTCACTGGAACGTACCAATGCAGAACTCCACACAAATATGCCATGAACCTGTACCCTCCATAACCTCCTCGTCTCACTGGAACGTACCAATGCAGAACTCCACACAAATATGCCATGAACCTGTACCCTCCATAACCTCCCCGTCTCACTGGAACGTACCAATGCAGAATTCCACACGAATTTGCCCTGAACCTGTACCCCTCCATAAGCTCCCTGTCTCACTGGAACGTACCAATGCAGAACTCCACAATAATATGCCCTGAACGTGTACCCGTCCATAACCTCCCTGTCTCACTGGAACATCCCACTGCAGAACTCCACACAACTAGGCCCTGAACCTGTACACCTACATAACTTCCCTGTCCCACTGGAATGTACCCATGCAGAACTCCACACAAATATGCCCTGAACCTGTACCCGTCCATAACCTCCCTGTCCCACCGGAACGTCCCACTGCAGAACTCCACACAAATATGCCATGAACCTGTACCCTGCATAAACTCCCTGTCTCACAGGGAAATACCATTGCAGAACTCCACACAAATATGCCCTGAACCTGTACCCCTCCATAGCTTTGTGTCTCATTGCAACGTACCAATGCAGAACTCCACACAAATATACACTGAACCTGTACCCTCCATAACCTCCCTGTGTCAATGGAAAGTACCAATGCAGAACTCCACACTAATATGCCCTGAACATGTACCCTCCATAACCTCCCTGTCTCTCTGGAACGCACCAATGCCGAACTCAACTCAAATATGCCCTGATTCTGTACCGTGCATAACCTCCCTGTCTCACTGGAACGTACCATTGCAGAACACCACACAAATATGCCCTGAACCTGTACCCCTCCGTAACCTCCCTGTCTCACTGGAACGCACCAAGGCCGAACTCCACTCAAATATGCCCTGATCCTGTACCGTGCATAACCTGCCTGTCTCACTGGAAGTTACCATTGTAGAACTCCACACAAATATGCCCTGAACCTGTACCCCTCCATAACCTCCCTGTCTCACTGGAACGTACCATTACAGACCACCACACAAAAATGCCATGAATCTGTACCCATCCATAACCTCCCTGTCTCACTGGAACGTACCAATGCAGAACTCCACACAAATATGCCCTGAACCTGTACCCCTCCAGAACCTCCCTGTCTCAGTGGAACGTTCAAATGCAGAACTCCACACAAATATGCCCTGAACATGTACCCCTCCATAACCTCCCTGTCTCACTGGAATGCACCAATGCCGAACTCCACTCAAATATGCCCTGATCCTGTACCGTGCATAACCTCCCTGTCTCACTGGAACGTACCATTGCAGAACACCACACAAATATGCCCTGAACCTGTATCCCTCCATAACCTCCCTGTCTCACTGGAACGTACCAATGCAGAACTCCACACAAATATGCCCTGAACCTGTACCCCTCCATAACCTCCCTGTCTCACTGCAACGTACAAATACAGAACTCCACTCAAATATGCCCTGAACCTGTACCGTGCATAACCTCCCTGTCCCACTGGAACTTACCAATGCAGAAGTCCACACAAATATCCCCTGAACGTGTACCCGTCCATAACCTCCCTGTCTCACAGGAACGAACCACTGCGGAACTCCACACAAATATGCCATGAACCTGTACCCCTCCATAACCTCCCTGTCTCACTGGAACGCACAAATGCTGAACTCCACACAAATATGCCCTGAACCTGTAACCCTCCATAACCTCCCTGTCTCACTGGAACGCACCAATGCAGAGCTCCACACAAATATGCCCTTAACCTGTACCCCTCCATAACGTCCCTGTCTCACTGGAACGCACCAATGCCGAACTCCACTCAAATATGCCCTGATCCTGTACCGTGCATAACCTCCCTGTCTCACTGGAACGTACCATTGCAGAACACCACACAAATATGCCCTGAACCTCTACCCCTCCATAACCTCATTGTCTCACTGGAAAGTACCAATGCAGAACTCCACACAAATATGCCCTTAACCTGTACCCCTCCATAACCTCCCTGTCTCACTGGAATGCACCAATGCCGAACTCCACTCAAATATGCCCTGATCCTGTACCGTGCATAACCTCCCTGTCTCACTGGAACGTACCATTGCACAACACCACACAAATATGCCCTGAACCTGTATCCCTCCATAACCTCCCTGTCTCACTGGAACGTACCAATGCAGAACTCCACACAAATATGCCATGAACCTGTACCCTCCATAACCTCCCCGTCTCACTGGAACGTACCAATGCAGAATTCCACACGAATTTGCCCTGAACCTGTACCCCTCAATAACCTCCCTGTCTCACTGGAACGTACCAATGCAGAACTACACTCAAATATGCCCTGAACCTGTACCGTGCATAACCTCCCTGTCTCACTGGAACGTACCAATGCAGAACTCCACAATAATATGCCCTGAACGTGTACCCGTCCATAACCTCCCTGTCTCACTGGAACGTCCCACTGCAGAACTCCACACAACTAGGCCCTGAACCTGTACCCCTACATAACTTCCCTGTCCCACTGGAATGTACCCATGCAGAACTCCACACAAATATGCCCTGAACCTGTACCCGTCCATAACCTCCCTGTCCCACCGGAACGTCCCACTGCAGAACTCCACACAAATATGCCATGAACCTGAACCCTCCATAAACTCCCTGTCTCACAGTGAAATACCATTGCAGAACTCCACACAAATATGCCCTGAACCTGAACCCCTCCATACATTTGTGTCTCATTGCAACGTACCAATGCAGAACTCCACAGAAATATGCCCTGATCCTATACCGTGCATAACCTGCCTGTCTCACTGGAAGTTACCATTGTAGAACTCCACACAAATATGCCCTGAACCTGTACACCTCCATAACCTCCCTGTCTCACTGGAACGTACCATTACAGACCACCACACAAAAATGCCATGAATCTGTACCCATCCATAACTTCCCTGTCACACTGGAACGTACCAATGCAGAACTCCACACAAATATGCCCTGCACCTGTACCCGTCCATAACCTCCCTGTCTCACAGGAAAGTACCAATGCAGAACTCCACACAGAAATGCCCTGAACCTGAACCGCTCCATAACCTACCTGTCTGACTGGAAGGTACCAATGCAGAACTCCACACAAATATGCCCTGAACCTGTACCCCTACATAACCTCCCAGACTCGTTGCAACGTAACAATGAAGAACTGCACACAAATATGCCATGAACCTGTACCCTCCATAACCTCCCCGTCTCACTGGAACGTACCAATGCAGAATTCCACACGAATTTGCCCTGAACCTGTACCCCTCCATAACCTCCCTGTCTCACTGGAACGTACCAATGCAGAACTCCACACAAATATGCCCTGAACCTGTACCCGTCCATAACCTCCCTGTCTCACTGGAACGTACCACTGCTGAACTCCACACAAATATACACTGAACCTGTACCCTCCTAAACCTCCCTGTCTCACTGGAACGTCCCACTGCAGAACTCCACACAAATATGCCATGAACCTGTACCCGTCCATAACCTCCCTGTCTCACTGGAACGTACCAGTGCAGAACTGCACACAAATATGCCCTGAACCTGTACCCCTCCATAACCTCCCTGTCTCAATGGAACGTACCAATGCAGAACTCCACACAAATATGCCCTGAACCTGTACCCCTCCATAACCTCCCTGTCTCACTGGAACGTACCAATGCAGAACTCCACACAAATATGCCCTGAACCTGTACCCGTCCATAACTTCCCTGTCTCACTGGAACGTACCACTGCTGAACTCCACACAAATATACACTGAACCTGTACCCTCCTAAACCTCCCTGTCTCACTGGAACGTCCCACTGCAGAACTCCACACAAATATGCCATGAACCCGTACCCGTCCATAACCTCCCTGTCTCACTGGAACGTCCCACTGCAGAACTCCACACAAATATGCCCTGAACCTGTACCCCTCCATAACCTCCCTGTCTCAATGGAACGTACCAATGCAGAACTCCACACAAATATGCCCTGAACATGTACCCTCCATAACCTTCCTGTCTCACTGGAACGTACCAATGCAGAACTCCACACAAATATGCCCTGAACCTGTACCCGTCCATAACCTCCCTGTCTCACTGGAACGTACCACTGCTGAACTCCACACAAATATACACTGAACCTGTACCCTCCTAAACCTCCCTGTCTCACTGGAACGTCCCACTGCAGAACTCCACACAAATATGCCATGAACCTGTACCCGTCCATAACCTCCCTGTCTCACTGGAACGTACCAGTGCAGAACTGCACACAAATATGCCCTGAACCTGTACCCTCTATAACCTCCCTGTTACACTGGAACATACCAATGCAGAACTCCACACAAATATGCCCTGAACCTGTACCCCTCCATAACCTCCCTGTCTCACTGGAACGCACCAATGCCAAACTCCACTCAAATATGCCCTGATCCTGTACCGTGCATAACCTCCCTGTCTCACTGGAACGTACCATTGCAGAACAGCACACAAATATGCCCTGAACCTGTACCCCTCCATAACCTTCCTGTCTCACTGGAACGTACTAATGCAGAACTCCACACAAATATGCCCTGAACCTGTACCCCTCCATAACTTCCCTGTCTCACTGGAACTTACCATTGCAGAACACCACACAAATATGCCCTGAACCTGTACCCGTCCATAACCTCCCTGTCCCACCAGAACGTCCCACTGCAGAACTCCACACAAATATGCCATGAACCTGTACCCTCCATAAACTCCCTGTCTCACAGGGAAATACCATTGCAGAACTCCACACAAATATGCCCTGAACCTGTACCCCTCCATACCTTTGTATGTCATTGCAACGTACCAATGCAGAACTCCACACAAATATACCCTGAACCTGTACCCTCCATAACCTCCCTGTGTCAATGGAAAGTTCCAATGCAGAACTCCACACAAATATGCCCTGAACATGTACCCTCCATAACCTCCCTGTCTCACTGGAACGCACCAATGCCGAACTCAACTCAAATATGCCCTGATTCTGTACCGTGCATAACCTCCCTGTCTCACTGGAACGTACCATTGCAGAACACCACACAAATATGCCCTGAACCTGTACCCCTCCATAAACTCCCTGTCTCACTGGAACGCACCAAGGCCGAACTCCACTCAAATATGCCCTGATCCTGTACCGTGCATAACCTGCCTGTCTCACTGGAACTTACCATTGTAGAACTCCACACAAATATGCCCTGAACCTGTACCCCTCCATAACCTCCCTGTCTCACTGGAACGTACCATTACAGACCACCACACAAAAATGCCATGAATCTGTACCCATCCATCACCTCCCTGTCTCACTGGAACGTACCAATGCAGAACTCCACACAAATATGCCCTGAACCTGTACCCCTCCAGAACCTCCCTGTCTCACTGGAACGTACCAATGCAGAACTCCACACAAATATGCCCTGAACCTGTACCCCTCCAGAATCTCCCTGTCTCAGTGGAACGTTCGAATGCAGAACTCCACACAAATATGCCCTGAACATGTACCCCTCCAGAACCTCCCTGTCTCACTGGAATGCACCAATGCAGAACTCCACACAAATATGCCATGAACCTGTACCCTCCATAACCTGCCCGTCTCACTGGAACGTACCAATGCAGAATTCCACACGAATTTGCCCTGAACCTGTACCCCTCCATAAGCTCCCTGTCTCACTGGAACGTACCAATGCAGAACTCCACACAAATATGCCATGAACCTGTACCCTCCATAACCTCCCCGTCTCACTGGAACGTACCAATGCAGAACTCCACACAAATATGCCATGAACCTGTACCCTCCATAACCTCCCCGTCTCACTGGAACGTACCAATGCAGAATTCCACACGAATTTGCCCTGAACCTGTACCCCTCCATAAGCTCCCTGTCTCACTGGAACGTACCAATGCAGAACTCCACACAAATATGCCATGAACCTGTACCCTCCATAACCTCCTCGTCTCACTGGAACGTACCAATGCAGAACTCCACACAAATATGCCATGAACCTGTACCCTCCATAACCTCCCCGTCTCACTGGAACGTACCAATGCAGAATTCCACACGAATTTGCCCTGAACCTGTACCCCTCCATAAGCTCCCTGTCTCACTGGAACGTACCAATGCAGAACTCCACAATAATATGCCCTGAACGTGTACCCGTCCATAACCTCCCTGTCTCACTGGAACATCCCACTGCAGAACTCCACACAACTAGGCCCTGAACCTGTACACCTACATAACTTCCCTGTCCCACTGGAATGTACCCATGCAGAACTCCACACAAATATGCCCTGAACCTGTACCCGTCCATAACCTCCCTGTCCCACCGGAACGTCCCACTGCAGAACTCCACACAAATATGCCATGAACCTGTACCCTGCATAAACTCCCTGTCTCACAGGGAAATACCATTGCAGAACTCCACACAAATATGCCCTGAACCTGTACCCCTCCATAGCTTTGTGTCTCATTGCAACGTACCAATGCAGAACTCCACACAAATATACACTGAACCTGTACCCTCCATAACCTCCCTGTGTCAATGGAAAGTACCAATGCAGAACTCCACACTAATATGCCCTGAACATGTACCCTCCATAACCTCCCTGTCTCTCTGGAACGCACCAATGCCGAACTCAACTCAAATATGCCCTGATTCTGTACCGTGCATAACCTCCCTGTCTCACTGGAACGTACCATTGCAGAACACCACACAAATATGCCCTGAACCTGTACCCCTCCGTAACCTCCCTGTCTCACTGGAACGCACCAAGGCCGAACTCCACTCAAATATGCCCTGATCCTGTACCGTGCATAACCTGCCTGTCTCACTGGAAGTTACCATTGTAGAACTCCACACAAATATGCCCTGAACCTGTACCCCTCCATAACCTCCCTGTCTCACTGGAACGTACCATTACAGACCACCACACAAAAATGCCATGAATCTGTACCCATCCATAACCTCCCTGTCTCACTGGAACGTACCAATGCAGAACTCCACACAAATATGCCCTGAACCTGTACCCCTCCAGAACCTCCCTGTCTCAGTGGAACGTTCAAATGCAGAACTCCACACAAATATGCCCTGAACCTGTACCCGTCCATAACCTCCCTGTCTCACTGGAATGCACCAATGCCGAACTCCACTCAAATATGCCCTGATCCTGTACCGTGCATAACCTCCCTGTCTCACTGGAACGTACCAATGCAGAACTCCACAATAATATGCCCTGAACGTGTACCCGTCCATAACCTCCCTGTCTCACTGGAACGTCCCACTGCAGAACTCCACACAACTAGGCCCTGAACCTGTACCCCTACATAACTTCCCTGTCCCACTGGAATGTACCCATGCAGAACTCCACACAAATATGCCCTGAACCTGTACCCGTCCATAACCTCCCTGTCCCACCGGAACGTCCCACTGCAGAACTCCACACAAATATGCCATGAACCTGAACCCTCCATAAACTCCCTGTCTCACAGTGAAATACCATTGCAGAACTCCACACAAATATGCCCTGAACCTGAACCCCTCCATACATTTGTGTCTCATTGCAACGTACCAATGCAGAACTCCACAGAAATATGCCCTGATCCTATACCGTGCATAACCTGCCTGTCTCACTGGAAGTTACCATTGTAGAACTCCACACAAATATGCCCTGAACCTGTACACCTCCATAACCTCCCTGTCTCACTGGAACGTACCATTACAGACCACCACACAAAAATGCCATGAATCTGTACCCATCCATAACTTCCCTGTCACACTGGAACGTACCAATGCAGAACTCCACACAAATATGCCCTGCACCTGTACCCGTCCATAACCTCCCTGTCTCACAGGAAAGTACCAATGCAGAACTCCACACAGAAATGCCCTGAACCTGAACCGCTCCATAACCTACCTGTCTGACTGGAAGGTACCAATGCAGAACTCCACACAAATATGCCCTGAACCTGTACCCCTACATAACCTCCCAGACTCGTTGCAACGTAACAATGAAGAACTGCACACAAATATGCCATGAACCTGTACCCTCCATAACCTCCCCGTCTCACTGGAACGTACCAATGCAGAATTCCACACGAATTTGCCCTGAACCTGTACCCCTCCATAACCTCCCTGTCTCACTGGAACGTACCAATGCAGAACTCCACACAAATATGCCCTGAACCTGTACCCGTCCATAACCTCCCTGTCTCACTGGAACGTACCACTGCTGAACTCCACACAAATATACACTGAACCTGTACCCTCCTAAACCTCCCTGTCTCACTGGAACGTCCCACTGCAGAACTCCACACAAATATGCCATGAACCTGTACCCGTCCATAACCTCCCTGTCTCACTGGAACGTACCAGTGCAGAACTGCACACAAATATGCCCTGAACCTGTACCCCTCCATAACCTCCCTGTCTCAATGGAACGTACCAATGCAGAACTCCACACAAATATGCCCTGAACCTGTACCCCTCCATAACCTCCCTGTCTCACTGGAACGTACCAATGCAGAACTCCACACAAATATGCCCTGAACCTGTACCCGTCCATAACTTCCCTGTCTCACTGGAACGTACCACTGCTGAACTCCACACAAATATACACTGAACCTGTACCCTCCTAAACCTCCCTGTCTCACTGGAACGTCCCACTGCAGAACTCCACACAAATATGCCATGAACCCGTACCCGTCCATAACCTCCCTGTCTCACTGGAACGTCCCACTGCAGAACTCCACACAAATATGCCCTGAACCTGTACCCCTCCATAACCTCCCTGTCTCAATGGAACGTACCAATGCAGAACTCCACACAAATATGCCCTGAACATGTACCCTCCATAACCTTCCTGTCTCACTGGAACGTACCAATGCAGAACTCCACACAAATATGCCCTGAACCTGTACCCGTCCATAACCTCCCTGTCTCACTGGAACGTACCACTGCTGAACTCCACACAAATATACACTGAACCTGTACCCTCCTAAACCTCCCTGTCTCACTGGAACGTCCCACTGCAGAACTCCACACAAATATGCCATGAACCTGTACCCGTCCATAACCTCCCTGTCTCACTGGAACGTACCAGTGCAGAACTGCACACAAATATGCCCTGAACCTGTACCCTCTATAACCTCCCTGTTACACTGGAACATACCAATGCAGAACTCCACACAAATATGCCCTGAACCTGTACCCCTCCATAACCTCCCTGTCTCACTGGAACGCACCAATGCCAAACTCCACTCAAATATGCCCTGATCCTGTACCGTGCATAACCTCCCTGTCTCACTGGAACGTACCATTGCAGAACAGCACACAAATATGCCCTGAACCTGTACCCCTCCATAACCTTCCTGTCTCACTGGAACGTACTAATGCAGAACTCCACACAAATATGCCCTGAACCTGTACCCCTCCATAACTTCCCTGTCTCACTGGAACTTACCATTGCAGAACACCACACAAATATGCCCTGAACCTGTACCCGTCCATAACCTCCCTGTCCCACCAGAACGTCCCACTGCAGAACTCCACACAAATATGCCATGAACCTGTACCCTCCATAAACTCCCTGTCTCACAGGGAAATACCATTGCAGAACTCCACACAAATATGCCCTGAACCTGTACCCCTCCATACCTTTGTATGTCATTGCAACGTACCAATGCAGAACTCCACACAAATATACCCTGAACCTGTACCCTCCATAACCTCCCTGTGTCAATGGAAAGTTCCAATGCAGAACTCCACACAAATATGCCCTGAACATGTACCCTCCATAACCTCCCTGTCTCACTGGAACGCACCAATGCCGAACTCAACTCAAATATGCCCTGATTCTGTACCGTGCATAACCTCCCTGTCTCACTGGAACGTACCATTGCAGATCACCACACAAATATGCCCTGAACCTGTACCCCTCCATAAACTCCCTGTCTCACTGGAACGCACCAAGGCCGAACTCCACTCAAATATGCCCTGATCCTGTACCGTGCATAACCTGCCTGTCTCACTGGAACTTACCATTGTAGAACTCCACACAAATATGCCCTGAACCTGTACCCCTCCATAACCTCCCTGTCTCACTGGAACGTACCATTACAGACCACCACACAAAAATGCCATGAATCTGTACCCATCCATCACCTCCCTGTCTCACTGGAACGTACCAATGCAGAACTCCACACAAATATGCCCTGAA
The DNA here is from genome assembly GCF_048418815.1 of Hemitrygon akajei. Classification (NCBI taxonomy): domain Eukaryota; kingdom Metazoa; phylum Chordata; class Chondrichthyes; order Myliobatiformes; family Dasyatidae; genus Hemitrygon; species Hemitrygon akajei. Next base: position 1,679,368 of record NW_027331971.1, on the reverse strand, counting down.
CCTGTACCCCTCCAGAACCTCCCTGTCTCACTGGAACGTACCAATGCAGAACTCCACACAAATATGCCCTGAACCTGTACCCCTCCAGAATCTCCCTGTCTCAGTGGAACGTTCGAATGCAGAACTCCACACAAATATGCCCTGAACATGTACCCCTCCAGAACCTCCCTGTCTCACTGGAATGCACCAATGCAGAACTCCACACAAATATGCCATGAACCTGTACCCTCCATAACCTGCCCGTCTCACTGGAACGTACCAATGCAGAATTCCACACGAATTTGCCCTGAACCTGTACCCCTCCATAAGCTCCCTGTCTCACTGGAACGTACCAATGCAGAACTCCACACAAATATGCCATGAACCTGTACCCTCCATAACCTCCCCGTCTCACTGGAACGTACCAATGCAGAACTCCACACAAATATGCCATGAACCTGTACCCTCCATAACCTCCCCGTCTCACTGGAACGTACCAATGCAGAATTCCACACGAATTTGCCCTGAACCTGTACCCCTCCATAAGCTCCCTGTCTCACTGGAACGTACCAATGCAGAACTCCACACAAATATGCCATGAACCTGTACCCTCCATAACCTCCTCGTCTCACTGGAACGTACCAATGCAGAACTCCACACAAATATGCCATGAACCTGTACCCTCCATAACCTCCCCGTCTCACTGGAACGTACCAATGCAGAATTCCACACGAATTTGCCCTGAACCTGTACCCCTCCATAAGCTCCCTGTCTCACTGGAACGTACCAATGCAGAACTCCACAATAATATGCCCTGAACGTGTACCCGTCCATAACCTCCCTGTCTCACTGGAACATCCCACTGCAGAACTCCACACAACTAGGCCCTGAACCTGTACACCTACATAACTTCCCTGTCCCACTGGAATGTACCCATGCAGAACTCCACACAAATATGCCCTGAACCTGTACCCGTCCATAACCTCCCTGTCCCACCGGAACGTCCCACTGCAGAACTCCACACAAATATGCCATGAACCTGTACCCTGCATAAACTCCCTGTCTCACAGGGAAATACCATTGCAGAACTCCACACAAATATGCCCTGAACCTGTACCCCTCCATAGCTTTGTGTCTCATTGCAACGTACCAATGCAGAACTCCACACAAATATACACTGAACCTGTACCCTCCATAACCTCCCTGTGTCAATGGAAAGTACCAATGCAGAACTCCACACTAATATGCCCTGAACATGTACCCTCCATAACCTCCCTGTCTCTCTGGAACGCACCAATGCCGAACTCAACTCAAATATGCCCTGATTCTGTACCGTGCATAACCTCCCTGTCTCACTGGAACGTACCATTGCAGAACACCACACAAATATGCCCTGAACCTGTACCCCTCCGTAACCTCCCTGTCTCACTGGAACGCACCAAGGCCGAACTCCACTCAAATATGCCCTGATCCTGTACCGTGCATAACCTGCCTGTCTCACTGGAAGTTACCATTGTAGAACTCCACACAAATATGCCCTGAACCTGTACCCCTCCATAACCTCCCTGTCTCACTGGAACGTACCATTACAGACCACTACACAAAAATGCCATGAATCTGTACCCATCCATAACCTCCCTGTCTCACTGGAACGTACCAATGCAGAACTCCACACAAATATGCCCTGAACCTGTACCCCTCCAGAACCTCCCTGTCTCAGTGGAACGTTCAAATGCAGAACTCCACACAAATATGCCCTGAACATGTACCCCTCCATAACCTCCCTGTCTCACTGGAATGCACCAATGCCGAACTCCACTCAAATATGCCCTGATCCTGTACCGTGCATAACCTCCCTGTCTCACTGGAACGTACCATTGCAGAACACCACACAAATATGCCCTGAACCTGTATCCCTCCATAACCTCCCTGTCTCACTGGAACGTACCAATGCAGAACTCCACACAAATATGCCCTGAACCTGTACCCCTCCATAACCTCCCTGTCTCACTGCAACGTACAAATACAGAACTCCACTCAAATATGCCCTGAACCTGTACCGTGCATAACCTCCCTGTCCCACTGGAACTTACCAATGCAGAAGTCCACACAAATATCCCCTGAACGTGTACCCGTCCATAACCTCCCTGTCTCACAGGAACGAACCACTGCGGAACTCCACACAAATATGCCATGAACCTGTACCCCTCCATAACCTCCCTGTCTCACTGGAACGCACAAATGCTGAACTCCACACAAATATGCCCTGAACCTGTAACCCTCCATAACCTCCCTGTCTCACTGGAACGCACCAATGCAGAGCTCCACACAAATATGCCCTTAACCTGTACCCCTCCATAACGTCCCTGTCTCACTGGAACGCACCAATGCCGAACTCCACTCAAATATGCCCTGATCCTGTACCGTGCATAACCTCCCTGTCTCACTGGAACGTACCATTGCAGAACACCACACAAATATGCCCTGAACCTCTACCCCTCCATAACCTCATTGTCTCACTGGAAAGTACCAATGCAGAACTCCACACAAATATGCCCTTAACCTGTACCCCTCCATAACCTCCCTGTCTCACTGGAATGCACCAATGCCGAACTCCACTCAAATATGCCCTGATCCTGTACCGTGCATAACCTCCCTGTCTCACTGGAACGTACCATTGCAGAACAGCACACAAATATGCCCTGAACCTGTACCCCTCCATACACTCCCTGTCTCACTGGAACGTACCAATGCAGAACTCCACACAAATATGCCCTCAACCTGTACCCCTCCATAACGTCCCTGTCTCACTGGAACGCACCAAGGCCGAACTCCACTCAAATATGTCCTGATCCTGTACCGTGCATAACCTCCCTGTTTCACTGGAACGTACAAATACAGAACTCCACACAAATATGCCCTGAACCTGTACCCCTCCATAAAATCCCTGTCTCACTGGAACGTACAATGCAGAACTCCACACAACTATGCCCTGAACCTGTACACCTCCATAACTTCCCTGTCACACTGGAACTTACCAATGCAGAACTCCACACAAATATGCCCTGCACCTGTACCCCTCCATAACCTCCCTGTCTCACTGGAATGCACCAATGCCGAACTCCACTCAAATATGCCCTGATCCTGTACCGTGCATAACCTCCCTGTCTCACTGGAACGTACCATTGCAGAACAGCACACAAATATTCCCTGAACCTGTACCCCTCCATAACCTCCCTGTCTCACTGGAACGCACCAAGGCCGAACTCCACTCAAATATGCCCTGATCCTGTACCGTGCATAACCTCCCTGTCTCACTGGAACGTACCATTGTAGAACTCCATACAAATATGCCCTGAAACTGTACCCCTCCATAACCTCCCTGTCTCACTGGAACGTACCATTACAGACCACCACACAAAAATGCCCTGAATCTGTACCCATTCATAACCTCCCTGTCTCACTGGAACATACCAATGCAGAACTCCACACAAATATGCCCTGAACCTGTACCCCTCCAGAACCTCCCTGTCTCAGTGGAGCGTTCAAATGCAGAACTCCACACAAATATGCCCTGAACCTGTACCCATCCATAACCTCCCTGTCTCACTGGAACGTACCATTGCAGAACACCACACAAATATGCCCTGAACCTGTATCCCTCCATAAACTCCCTGTCTCACTGGAACGTACCAATGCAGAACTCCACACAAATATGCCCTGAACCTGTACCCCGCCATAACGTCCCTGTCTCACTGGAACGCACCAATGCCGAACTCCACTCAAATATGCCCTGATCCTGTACCGTGCATAACCTCCCTGTCACACTGGAACGTACCATTGCAGACCACACACACAAATATGCCCTGAACCTGTACCCCTCCATAACCTCCCTGTCTCACTGGAACGTACAAATACAGAACTCCACTCAAATATGCCCTGAACCTGTACCGTGCATAACCTCCCTGTCTCACTGGAACTTACCAATGCAGAACTCCACACAAATATCCCCTGAACGTGTACCCGTCCATAACCTCCCTGTCTCACAGGAACGAACCACTGCGGAACTCCACACAAATATGCCATGAACCTGTACCCCTCCATAACCTCCCTGTCTCACTGGAACGCACAAATGCTGAACTCCACACAAATATGCCCTGAACCTGTACCCCTCCATAACCTCCCTGTCTCACTGGAACGTACCAATGCAGAGCTCCACACAAATATGCCCTTAACCTGTACCCCTCCAAAACCTCCCTGTCTCACTGGAACGCACTAATGCCGAACTCCACTCAAATATGCCCTGATCCTGTACCGTGCATAACCTCCCTGTCTCACTGGAACGTACCATTGCATAAAACCACACAAATATGCCCTGAAGCTGTATCCCTCCATAACCTCCCTGTCTCACTGGAACGTACCATTGCAGAACACCACACAAAAATGCCCTGAATCTGTACCCCTCCATAACCTCCCTGTCTCACTGAAACGTACCATTGCAGAACACCACACAAATATGCCCTGAACCTGTACCCCTCCATAAAATCCCTGACTCACTGGATCGTACAATGCAGAACTTCACACAACAATGCCCTGAACATGTACCCTCCATAACCTCCCTGTCTCACTGGAACGCACCAATGCCGAACTCAACTCAAATATGCCCTGATTCTGTACCGTGCATAACCTCCCTGTCTCACTGGAACGTACCATTGCAGAACACCACACAAATATGCCCTGAACCTGTACCCCTCCATAACCTCCCTGTCTCACTGGAACGCACCAAGGCCGAACTCCACTCAAATATGCCCTGATCCTGTACCGTGCATAACCTGCCTGTCTCACTGGAACTTACCATTGTAGAACTCCACACAAATATGCCCTGAACCTGTACCCCTCCATAACCTCCCTGTCTCACTGGAACGTACCATTACAGACCACCACACAAAAATGCCGTGAATCTGTACCCATCCATAACCTCCCTGTCTCACTGGAACGTACCAATGCAGAACTCCACACAAATATGCCCTGAACCTCTACCCCTCCAGAACCTCCCTGTCTCAGTGGAACGTTCAAATGCAGAACTCCACACAAATATGCCCTGAACATGTACCCCTCCATAACCTCCCTGTCTCACTGGAATGCAACAATGCCGAACTCCACTCAAATATGCCCTGATCCTGTACCGTGCATAACCTCCCTGTCTCACTGGAACGTACCATTGCAGAACACCACACAAATATGCCCTGAACCTGTATCCCTCCATAACCTCCCCGTCTCACTGGAACGTACCAATGCAGAATTCCACACGAATTTGCCCTGAACCTGTACCCCTCCATAACCTCCCTGTCTCACTGGAACGTACCAATGCAGAACTACACTCAAATATGCCCTGAACCTGTACCGTGCATAGCCTCGCTGTCTCACTGGAACGTACCAATGCAGAACTCCACAATAATATGCCCTGAACGTGTACCCGTCCATAACCTCCCTGTCTCACTGGAATGCACCAATGCCGAACTCCACTCAAATATGCCCTGATCCTGTACCGTGCATAACCTCCCTGTCACACTGGAACGTACCATTGCAGACCACACACACAAATATGCCCTGAACCTGTACCCCTCCATAACCTCCCTGTCTCACTGGAACGTACAAATACAGAACTCCACTCAAATATGCCCTGAACCTGTACCGTGCATAACCTCCCTGTCTCACTGGAACTTACCAATGCAGAACTCCACACAAATATCCCCTGAACGTGTACCCGTCCATAACCTCCCTGTCTCACAGGAACGAACCACTGCGGAACTCCACACAAATATGCCATGAACCTGTACCCCTCCATAACCTCCCTGTCTCACTGGAACGCACAAATGCTGAACTCCACACAAATATGCCCTGAACCTGTACCCCTCCATAACCTCACTGTCTCACTGGAACGTACCAATGCAGAGCTCCACACAAATATGCCCTTAACCTGTACCCCTCCATAACCTCCCTGTCTCACTGGAACGCACTAATGCCGAACTCCACTCAAATATGCCCTGATCCTGTACCGTGCATAACCTCCCTGTCTCACTGGAACGTACCATTGCATAAAACCACACAAATATGCCCTGAAGCTGTATCCCTCCATAACCTCCCTGTCTCACTGGAACGTACCATTGCAGAACACCACACAAAAATGCCCTGAATCTGTACCCCTCCATAACCTCCCTGTCTCACGGAAACGTACCATTGCAGAACACCACACAAATATGCCCTGAACCTGTACCCCTCCATAAAATCCCTGTCTCACTGGAACGTACAATGCAGAACTCCACACAACTATGCCCTGAACATGTACCCTCCATAACCTCCCTGTCTCACTGGAACGCACCAATGCCGAACTCAACTCAAATATGCCCTGATTCTGTACCGTGCATAACCTCCCTGTCTCACTGGAACGTACCATTGCAGAACACCACACAAATATGCCCTGAACCTGTACCCCTCCATAACCTCCCTGTCTCACTGGAACGCACCAAGGCCGAACTCCACTCAAATATGCCCTGATCCTGTATCGTGCATAACCTGCCTGTCTCACTGGAACGTACAATTGCAGACCACACACACAAATATGCCCTGAACCTGTACCCCTCCATAACCTCCCTGTCTCCCTGGAACGTACCATTACAGACCACCACACAAAAATGCCATGAATCTGTACCAATCCATAACCTCCCTGTCTCACTGGAACGTACCAATGCAGAACTCCACACAAATATGCCCTGAACCTGTACCCCTCCAGATCCTCCCTGTCTCAGTGGAACGTTCAAATGCAGAACTCCACACAAATATGCCCTGAACATGTACCCCTCCATAACCTCCCTGTCTCACTGGAATGCACCAATGCCGAACTCCACTCAAATATGCCCTGATCCTGTACCGTGCATAACCTCCCTGTCTCACTGGAACGTACCATTGCAGAACACCACACAAATATGCCCTGAAACTGTATCCCTCCATAACCTCCCAGTCTCACTGGAACGTACCAATGCAGAACTCCACACAAATATGCCCTGAACCTGTACCCCTCCATAACCTCCCTGTCTCACTGGAACGCACCAATGCCGAACTCCACTCAAATATGCCCTGATCCTGTACCGTGCATAACCTCCCTGTCACACTGGAACGTACAATTGCAGACCACACACATAAATATGCCCTGAACCTGTACCCCTCCATAACCTCCCTGTCTCACTGGAACGTACAAATACAGAACTCCACTCAAATATGCCCTGAACCTGAACCGTGCATAACCTCCCTGTCTCACTGGAACTTACCAATGCAGAACTCCACACAAATATCCCCTGAACGTGTACCCGTCCATAACCTCCCTGTCTCACAGGAACGAACCACTGCGGAACTCCACACAAATATGCCATGAACCTGGACCCCTCCATAACCTCCCTGTCTCACTGGAACGCACAAATGCTGAACTCCACACAAATATGCCCTGAACCTGTACCCCTCCATCACCTCCCTGTCTCACTGGAACGTACCAATGAGGAACTCCACTCAAATATGCCCTGATCCTGTACCGTGCATAACCTCCCTGTCTCACTGGAACGTACCATTGCAGAACACCACACAAATATGCCCTGAACCTGTATCCCTCCATAACCTACCTGTCTCACTGGAACGCACCAATGCCGAACTCCTCTCAAATATGCCCTGATCCTGTACCGTGCATAACCTCCCTGTCTCACTGGAACGTACCATTGCAGAACAGCACACAAATATGCCCTGAACCTGTACCCCTCCATACACTCCCTGTCTCACTGGAACGTACCAATGCAGAACTCCACACAAATATGCCCTGAACCTGTACCCCTCCATAACCTCCCTGTCTCACTGGAACGCACCAAGGCCGAACTCCACTCAAATATGCCCTGATCCTGTACCGTGCATAACCTGCCTGTCTCACTGGAACGTACCATTGTAGAACTCCACACAAATATGCCCTGAACCTGTACCCCTCCATAACCTCCCTGTCTCACTGGAACGTACCATTACAGACCACCACACAAAAATGCCATGAATCTGTACACATCCATAACCTCCCTGTCTCACTGGAACGTACCAATGCAGAACTCCACACAAATATGCCCTGAACCTGTACCCCACCAGAACCTCCCTGTCTCAGTGGAACGTTCAAATGCAGAACTCCACACAAATATGCCCTGAACATGTACCCCTCCATAACCTCCCTGGCTCACTGGAATGCACCAATGCCGAACTCCACTCAAATATGCCCTGATCCTGTACCGTGCATAACCTCCCTGTCTCACTGGAACGTACCATTGCAGAACACCACACAAATATGCCCTGAACCTGTATCCCTCCATAACCTCCCTGTCTCACTGGAACGTACCAATGCAGAACTCCACACAAATATGCCCTGAACCTGTACCCCTCCATAACCTCCCTGTCTCACTGGAACGCACCAATGCCGAACTCCACTCAAATATGCCCTGATCCTGTACCGTGCATAACCTCCCTGTCACACTGGACGGTACAATTGCAGACCACACACACAAATATGCCCTGAACCTGTACCCCTCCATAACCTCCCTGTCTCACTGGAATGCCCCAATGCCGAACTCCACTCAAATATGCCCTGATCCTGTACCGTGCATAACCTCCCAGTCTCACTGGAACGTACCATTGCAGAACAGCACACAAATATGCCCTGAACCTGTACCCCTCCATACACTCCCTGTCTCACTGGAACGTACGAATGCAGAACTCCACACAAATATTCCCTCAACATGTACCCCTCCACAATCTCCCTGTCTCACTGGAACGCACCAAGGCCGAACTCCACTCAAATATGCCCTGATCCTGTACCGTGCATAATCTCCCTGTCTCACTGAAACGTACAATGCAGAACTCCACACAACTATGCCCTGAACCTGTATCGCTCCATAACCTACCTGTCTCACTGGAACGCACCAATGCCGAACTCCACTCAAATATGCCCTGATCCTGTACCGTGCATAACCTCGCTGTCTCACTGGAACGTGCCATTGCAGAACAGCACACAAATATGCCCTGAACCTGTACCCCTCCATAACCTCCCTGTCTCACTGGAACGCACCAAGGCCGAACACCACTCAAATATGCCCTGATCCTGTACCGTGCATAACCTCCCTGACTCACTGGAACGTACCATTGTAGAACTCCACACAAATATGCCCTGAACCTGTACCCCTCCATAACCTCCCTGTCTCACTGGAACGTACCATTACAGACCACCACACAAAAATGCCCTGAATCTGTACCCATCCATAACCTCCCTGTCTCACTGGAACGTACCAATGCAGAACTCCACACAAATATGCCCTGAACCTGTACCCCTCCAGAACCTTCCTGTCTCAGTGGAACGTTCAAATGCAGAACTCCACACAAATATGCCCTGAACATGTGCCCCTCCATAACCTCCCTGTCTCACTGGAATGCACCAATGCCGAACTCCACTCAAATATGCCCTGATCCTGTACCGTGCATAACCTCCCTGTCTCACTGGAACGTACCATTGCAGAACACCACACAAATATGCCCTGAAACTGTATCCCTCCATAACCTACCTGTCTCACTGGAACGCACCAATGCCGAACTCCACTCAAATATGCCCTGATCCTGTACCGTGCATAACCTCCCTGTCTCACTGGAACGTACCATTGCAGAACAGCACACAAATATGCCCTGAACCTGTACCCCTCCATACACTCCCTGTCTCACTGGAACGTACCAATGCAGAACTCCACACAAATATGCCCTGAACCTGTACCCCTCCATAACCTCCCTGTCTCACTGGAACGCACCAAGGCCGAACTCCACTCAAATATGCCCTGATCCTGTACCGTGCATAACCTGCCTGTCTCACTGGAATGTACAATTGCAGACCACACACACAAATATGCCCTGAACCTGTACCCCTCCATAACCTCCCAGTCTCACTGGAACGTACCATTACAGACCACCACACAAAAATGCCATTAATCTGTACCCACCCATAACCTCCCTGTCTCACTGGAACGTACCAATGCAGAACTCCACACAAATATGCCCTGAACCTGTACCCCTCCAGAACCTCCCTGTCTCAGTGGAACGTTCAAATGCAGAACTCCACACAAATATGCCCTGAACATGTACCCCTCCATAACCTCCCTGTCTCACTGGAATGCACCAATGCCGAACTCCACTCAAATATGCCCTGATCCTGTACCGTGCATAACCTCCCTGTCTCACTGGAACGTACCATTGCAGAACACCACACAAATATGCCCTGAACCTGTATCCCTCCATAACCTCCCAGTCTCACTGGAACGTACCAATGCCGAACTCCACTCAAATATGCCCTGATCCTGTACCGTGCATAACCTCCCTGTCACACTGGAAGGTACCATTGCAGACCACACACACAAATATGCCCTGAACCTGTACCCCTCCATAACCTCCCTGTCTCACTGGAACGTACAAATACAGAACTCCACTCAAATATGCCCTGAACCTGAACCGTGCATAACCTCCCTGTCTCACTGGACTTACCAATGCAGAACTCCACACAAATATCCCCTGAACGTGTACCCGTCCATAACCTCCCTGTCTCACAGGAACGAACCACTGCGGAACTCCACACAAATATGCCATGAACCTGGACCCCTCCATAACCTCCCTGTCTCACTGGAACGCACAAATGCTGAACTCCACACAAATATGCCCTGAACCTGTACCCCTCCATAACCTCCCAGTCTCACTGGAACGTACCAATGCAGAACTCCACACAAATATGCCCTGAACCTGTACCCCTCCAGAACCTCCCTGTCTCAGTGGAACGTTCAAATGCAGAACTCCACACAAATATGCCCTGAACATGTGCCCCTCCATAACCTCCCTGTCTCACTGGAATGCACCAATGCCGAACTCCACTCAAATATGCCCTGATCCTGTACCGTGCATAATCTCCCTGTCTCACTGGAACGTACAAATACAGAACTCCACACAAATATGCCCTGAACCTGTACCCCTCCATAAAATCGCTGTCTCACTGGAACGTACAATGCAGAACTCCACACAACTATGCCCTGAACCTGTATCGCTCCATAACCTACCTGTCTCACTGGAACGCACCAATGCCGAACTCCACTCAAATATGCCCTGATCCTGTACCGTGCATAACCTCGCTGTCTCACTGGAACGTGCCATTGCAGAACAGCACACAAATATGCCCTGAACCTGTACCCCTCCATAACCTCCCTGTCTCACTGGAACGCACCAAGGCCGAACACCACTCAAATATGCCCTGATCCTGTACCGTGCATAACCTCCCTGACTCACTGGAACGTACCATTGTAGAACTCCACACAAATATGCCCTGAACCTGTACCCCTCCATAACCTCCCTGTCTCACTGGAACGTACCATTACAGACCACCACACAAAAATGCCCTGAATCTGTTCCCATCCATAACCTCCCTGTCTCACTGGAACGTACCAATGCAGAACTCCACACAAATATGCCCTGAACCTGTACCCCTCCAGAACCTTCCTGTCTCAGTGGAACGTTCAAATGCAGAACTCCACACAAATATGCCCTGAACATGTGCCCCTCCATAACCTCCCTGTCTCACTGGAATGCACCAATGCCGAACTCCACTCAAATATGCCCTGATCCTGTACCGTGCATTACCTCCCTGTCTCACTGGAACGTACCATTGCAGAACACCACACAAATATGCCCTGAAACTGTATCCCTCCATAACCTACCTGTCTCACTGGAACGCACCAATGCCGAACTCCACTCAAATATGCCCTGATCCTGTACCGTGCATAACCTCCCTGTCTCACTGGAACGTACCATTGCAGAACAGCACACAAATATGCCCTGAACCTGTACCCCTCCATACACTCCCTGTCTCACTGGAACGTACCAATGCAGAACTCCACACAAATATGCCCTGAACCTGTACCCCTCCATAACCTCCCTGTCTCACTGGAACGCACCAAGGCCGAACTCCACTCAAATATGCCCTGATCCTGTACCGTGCATAACCTGCCTGTCTCACTGGAACGTACAATTGCAGACCACACACACAAATATGCCCTGAACCTGTACCCCTCCATAACCTCCCAGTCTCACTGGAACGTACCATTACAGACCACCACACAAAAATGCCATTAATCTGTACCCACCCATAACCTCCCTGTCTCACTGGAACGTACCAATGCAGAACTCCACACAAATATGCCCTGAACCTGTACCCCTCCAGAACCTCCCTGTCTCAGTGGAACGTTCAAATGCAGAACTCCACACAAATATGCCCTGAACATGTACCCCTCCATAACCTCCCTGTCTCACTGGAATGCACCAATGCCGAACTCCACTCAAATATGCCCTGATCCTGTACCGTGCATAACCTCCCTGTCTCACTGGAACGTACCATTGCAGAACACCACACAAATATGCCCTGAACCTGTCTCCCTCCATAACCTCCCAGTCTCACTGGAACGTACCAATGCCGAACTCCACTCAAATATGCCCTGATCCTGTACCGTGCATAACCTCCCTGTCACACTGGAAGGTACCATTGCAGACCACACACACAAATATGCCCTGAACCTGTACCCCTCCATAACCTCCCTGTCTCACTGGAACGTACAAATACAGAACTCCACTCAAATATGCCCTGAACCTGAACCGTGCATAACCTCCCTGTCTCACTGGACTTACCAATGCAGAACTCCACACAAATATCCCCTGAACGTGTACCCGTCCATAACCTCCCTGTCTCACAGGAACGAACCACTGCGGAACTCCACACAAATATGCCATGAACCTGGACCCCTCCATAACCTCCCTGTCTCACTGGAACGCACAAATGCTGAACTCCACACAAATATGCCCTGAACCTGTACCCCTCCATAACCTCCCAGTCTCACTGGAACGTACCAATGCAGAACTCCACACAAATATGCCCTGAACCTGTACCCCTCCAGAACCTCCCTGTCTCAGTGGAACGTTCAAATGCAGAACTCCACACAAATATGCCCTGAACATGTGCCCCTCCATAACCTCCCTGTCTCACTGGAATGCACCAATGCCGAACTCCACTCAAATATGCCCTGATCCTGTACCGTGCATAACCTCCCTGTCTCACTGGAACGTACCATTGCAGAACACCACACAAATATGCCCTGAACCTGTATCCCTCCATAACCTACCTGTCTCACTGGAACGCACCAATGCCGAACTCCACTCAAATATGCCCTGATCCTGTACCGTGCATAACCTCCCTGTCTCACTGGAACGTACCATTGCAGAACAGCACACAAATATGCCCTGAACCTGTACCCCTCCATACACTCCCTGTCTCACTGGAACGTACCAATGCAGAACTCCACACAAATATGCCCTGAACTTGTACCCCTCCATAACCTCCCTGTCTCACTGGAACGCACCAAGGCCGAACTCCACTCAAATATGCCCTGATCCTGTACCGTGCATAACCTGCCTGTCTCACTGGAACGTACCATTGTAGAACTCCACACAAATATGCCCTGAACCTGTACCCCTCCATAACCTCCCTGTCTCACTGGAACGTACCATTACAGACCACCACACAAAAATGCCATGAATCTGTACCCATCCATAACTTCCCTGTCTCACTGGAACGTACCAATGCAGAACTCCACACAAATATGCCCTGAACCTGTACCCCTCCAGAACCTCCCTGTCTCAGTGGAACGTTCAAATGCAGAACTCCACACAAATATGCCCTGAACATGTACCCCTCCATAACCTCCCTGTCTCACTGGAATGCACCAATGCCGAACTCCACTCAAATATGCCCTGCTCCTGTACCGTGCATAACCTCCCTGTCTCACTGGAACGTACCATTGCAGAACACCACACAAATATGCCCTGAACCTGTATCCCTCCATAACCTCCCTGTCTCACTGGAACGTACAATTGCAGACCACACACACAAATATGCCCTGAACCTGTACCCCTCCATAACCTCCCTGTCTCACTGGAACGTACAAATACAGAACTCCAATCAAATATGCCCTGAACCTGTACCGTGCATAACTTCCCTGTCTCACTGGAACTTACCAATGCAGAACTCCACACAAATATCCCCTGAACGTGTACCCGTCCATAACCTCCCTGTCTCACAGGAACGAACCACTGCGGAACTCCACACAAATATGCCATGAACCTGTACCCCTCCATAACCTCCCTGTCTCACTCGAACGCACAAATGCTGAACTCCACACAAATATGCCCTGAACCTGTACCCCTCCATAACCTCCCTGTCTCACTGGAACGCACCAATGCAGAGCTCCACACAAATATGCCCTTAACCTGTACCCCTCCATAACGTCCCTGTCTCACTGGAACGCACCAATGCCGAACTCCACTCAAATATGCCCTGATCCTGTACTGTGCATAACCTCCCTGTCTCACTGGAACGTACCATTGCAGAACACCACACAAATATGCCCTGAACCTGTACCCCAACATAACCTCATTGTCTCACTGGAAAGTACCAATGCAGAACTCCACACAAATATGCCCTTAACCTGTACCCCTCCATAACCTCCCTGTCTCACTGGAATGCACCAATGCCGAACTCCACTCAAATATGCCCTGATCCTGTACCGTGCATAACATCCCTGTCTCACTGGAACGTACCATTGCAGAACAGCACACAAATATGCCCTGAACCTGTACCCCTCCATACACTCCCTGTCTCACTGGAACGTACCAATGCAGAACTCCACACAAATATGCCCTCAACCTGTACCCCTCCATAACGTCCCTGCCTCACTGGAACTCACCAAGGCCGAACTCCACTCAAATATGCCCTGATCCTGTACCGTGATAACCTCCCTGTCTCACTGGAACGTACAAATACAGAACTCCACACAAATATGCCCTGAACCTGTACCCCTCCATAAAATCCCTGTCTCACTGGAACGTGCAGTGCAGAACTCCACACAACTATGCACTGAACCTGTACACCTCCATAACTTCCCTGTCACACTGGAACGTACCATTGCAGAACACCACACAAATATGCCCTGAACCTGTACCCCTCCATAACCTCCCTGTCTCACTGGAACGTACAAATACAGAACTCCACTCAAATATGCCCTGAACCTGAACCGTGCATAACCTCCCTGTCTCACTGGACTTACCAATGCAGAACTCCACACAAATATCCCCTGAACGTGTACCCGTCCATAACCTCCCTGTCTCACAGGAACGAACCACTGCGGAACTCCACACAAATATGCCATGAACCTGGACCCCTCCATAACCTCACTGTCTCACTGGAACGCACAAATGCTGAACTCCACACAAATATGCCCTGAACCTGTACCCCTCCATAACCTCCCAGTCTCACTGGAACGTACCAATGCAGAACTCCAGACAAATATGCCCTGAACCTGTACCCCTCCAGAACCTCCCTGTCTCAGTGGAACGTTCAAATGCAGAACTCCACACAAATATGCCCTGAACATGTGCCCCTCCATAAAATTCCTGTCTCACTGGAACGTGCAGTGCAGAACTCCACACAACTATGCACTGAACCTGTACACCTCCATAACTTCCCTGTCACACTGGAACGTACCATTGCAGAACACCACACAAATATGCCCTGAACCTGTACCCCTCCATAACCTCCCTGTCTCACTGGAACGTACAAATACAGAACTCCGCTCAAATATGCCCTGAACCTGAACCGTGCATAACCTCCCTGTCTCACTGGACTTACCAATGCAGAACTCCACACAAATATCCCCTGAACGTGTACCCGTCCATAACCTCCCTGTCTCACTGGAACGAACCACTGCGGAACTCCACACAAATATGCCATGAACCTGGACCCCTCCATAAACTCCCTGTCTCACTGGAACGCACAAATGCTGAACTCCACACAAATATGCCCTGAACCTGTACCCCTCCATAACCTCCCAGTCTCACTGGAACGTACCAATGCAGAACTCCACACAAATATGCCCTGAACCTGTACCCCTCCAGAACCTCCCTGTCTCAGTGGAACGTTCAAATGCAGATCTCCACACAAATATGCCCTAAACATGTGCCCCTCCATAACCTCCCTGTCTCACTGGAATGCACCAATGCCGAACTCCACTCAAATATGCCCTGATCCTGTACCGTGCATAAACTCCCTGTCTCACTGGAACGTACCATTGCAGAACACCACACAAATATGCCCTGAACCTGTATCCCTCCATAACCTACCTGTCTCACTGGAACGCACCAGTGCCGAACTCCACTCAAATATGCCCTGATCCTGTACCGTGCATAACCTCCCTGTCTCACTGGAACGTACCATTGCAGAACAGCACACAAATATGCCCTGAACCTGTACCCCTCCATACACTCCCTGTCTCACTGGAACGTACCAATGCAGAACTCCACAAAAATATGCCCTGAACCTGTACCCCTCCATAACCTCCCTGTCTCACTGCAACGCACCAAGGCCGAACTCCACTCAAATATGCCCTGATCCTGTACCGTGCATAACCTGCCTGTCTCACTTGAACGTACCATTGTAGAACTCCACACAAATATGCCCTGAACCTGTACCCCTCCATAACCTCCCTGTCTCACTGGAACATACCATTACAGACCACCACACAAAAATGCCATGAATCTGTACCCATCCATAACCTCCCTGTCTCACTGGAACGTACCAATGCAGAACTCCACACAAATATGCCCTGAACCTGTACCCCTCCAGAACCTCCCTGTCTCAGTGGAACGTTCAAATGCAGAACTCCACACAAATATGCCCTGAACATGTACCCCTCCATAACCTCCCTGTCTCACTGGAATGCACCAATGCCGAACTCCACTCGAATATGCCCTGCTCCTGTACCGTGCATAACCTCCCTGTCTCACTGGAACGTACCATTGCAGAACACCACACAAATATGCCCTGAACCTGTATCCCTCCATAACCTCCCTGTCTCACTGGAACGTACAATTGCAGACCACACACACAAATATGCCCTGAACCTGTACCCCTCCATAACCTCCCTGTCTCATGGAACGTACAAATACAGAACTCCACTCAAATATGCCCTGAACCTGTACCGTGCATAACTTCCCTGTCTCACTGGAACTTACCAATGCAGAACTCCACACAAATATCCCCTGAACGTGTACCCGTCCATAACCTCCCTGTCTCACAGGAACGAACCACTGCGGAACTCCACACAAATATGCCATGAACCTGTACCCCTCCATAACCTCCCTGTCTCACTGGAACGCACAAATGCTGAACTCCACACAAATATGCCCTGAACCTGTACCCCTCCATAACCTCCCTGTCTCACTGGAACGCACCAAGGCCGAACTCCACTCAAATATGCCCTGATCCTGTACCGTGCATAACCTCCCTGTCTCACTGGAACGTACAAATACAGAACTCCACACTAATATGCCCTGAACCTGTACCCCTCCATAAAATCGCTGTCTCACTGGAACGTACAATGCAGAACTCCACACAACTATGCCCTGAACCTGTATCCCTCCATAACCTACCTGTCTGACTGGAACGCACCAATGCCGAACTCCACTCAAATATGCCCTGATCCTGTACCGTGCATAACCTCGCTGTCTCACTGGAACGTGCCATTGCAGAACAGCACACAAATATGCCCTGAACCTGTACCCCTCCATAACCTCCCTGTCTCACTGGAACGCACCAAGGCCGAACTCCACTCAAATATGCCCTGATCCTGTACCGTGCATAACCTCCCTGACTAACTGGAACGTACCATTGTAGAACTCCACACAAATATGCCCTGAACCTGTACCCCTTCATAACTTCCCTGTCTCACTGGAACGTACCATTACAGACCACCACACAAAAATGCCCTGAATCTGTACCCATCCATAACCTCCCTGTCTCACTGGAACGTACCAATGCAGAACTCCACACAAATATGCCCTGAACCTGTACCCCTCCAGAACCTTCCTGTCTCAGTGGAACGTTCAAATGCAGAACTCCACACAAATATGCCCTGAACATGTGCCCCTCCATAACCTCCCTGTCTCACTGGAATGCACCAATGCCGAACTCCACTCAAATATGCCCTGATCCTGTACCGTGCATAACCTCCCTGTCTCACTGGAACGTACCATTGCAGAACACCACACAAATATGCCCTGAACCTGTATCCCTCCATAACCTACCTGTCTCACTGGAACGCACCAATGCCGAACTCCACTCAAATATGCCCTGATCCTGTACCGTGCATAACCTCCCTGTCTCACTGGAACGTACCATTGCAGAACAGCACACAAATATGCCCTGAACCTGTACCCC